>NC_058133.1:162408811-162558388 GCF_016433145.1 Gracilinanus agilis | reverse complement strand
AGTGAGAGCCCTTTATAGCCTGGAAATGTCTCGATTCCACGTACCTTCCACGCTGTGCCCTGTTGTGGGGTTCCTCCGTTCGTCTGGACTTGTTTTTATGTCCCCTTGAGGAGTTTTGTGTGTTTCGGTCAGGAGAGGTTAAGAGCTGCTTCTTACTCTGCCGCCATCTTAACCCGGAAGTCTGTAAAACATTTTTTACATATTAGTTATTTTGTGGAACAGATCTCAAACAAAAAAAAGTGAAATATAATATGTTTTAGTTTGCACTCAGACTCCATCAGCTCTTTTTCTGAAGGCAGATGGCATTTTTCATCATTTCTCTGAGACTGTCTTAGATCACCACTGCTGAGAATAATTAGGTCATTCACAGTCACTCATCAAAAAACATTGCTGTTACTATGTTCAGTGTTGTTCTGGTTCTGTTCACTTTACTTTGTGTCAATTCATGTAAGTTTTTCTAGGTTTTTATGAAATTATCCTGCTCATCATTTCTTATACCTCAATAATATTTTATCATCATCATATGCCACACCTTGTGCAACCATTTCCAATTGATGGACATTCCTTCAATTTCCAGGTCTTTTCTATCACACACACACACACACACACACACACACACACACACACACACACAAAGAAAGAAATAGAGAGAGAGAGAGAGAGAGAGAGAGAGAGAGAGAGAGAGAGAGAGAGAGAGAAAGAGAGAGAGAGAGAGAGAAAGAGAGAGAGAGAGAGAACTGCAGTAAATATTTTAGTAGAAATAAGTCTTTTCCCCTTTTTATCTTCTTGGGGTATAGACCAAATAGTGGTATTTCTGGCTCAAAGTTTTTGCACAGTTTTAGAGCTCTTTGGGCATAGTTCCAAGTTGCTTTCCAGAATGGATGGATCAGATCACAACTCTCCCAACAAAGATGTAAAAATTTTAAATATAATGTTAGCATGGAGATAACAGCAATATATCACATAGACAAGCATTGTGACCAGGTGGGATGAATACCAAGACTGCAGGGCTGGTTCAATATTAAGAAAAACTATCCACATAATCAGACTGTCTCAACAACAAAAACAACAAAAATAATATAATTTTATCAATAAATGTAGAAAAAGCTTTTGAAAAATGCTATGCTTATTCATTTCAAAAACACTACAAAGCATAACAACAAATGGATCTTTCCTTGAAATTATAAGTAGTGTTTAACTAAAACTATTGGTAAGCATTATCTATGATGGAAATAAGCTAAAAACCTTCCCAGTAATATCAGAGGTGAAGCAAGGATATCCATCATCATCATTATTATTCAATACTGTAGTAGAAATGTTGGATATAGCAATAAGAGAGAAAAAAGAATTGAATAGGCAATGAGGAAACAAAACTACCACTTTTGCAGATGATATGATGCTATACTTAAAGAATCCTAGAGAATCAACTAGAAACCTAGTTGAAATAATTAACAACTACAGCAAAGTTGCTGGATTTAAAATAAACCCCCATAAATTATTAGCATCTCTATATATTCCCAACAAAGTCTAGTAGGAAGAGACATAAAGAGAAATTCCATTTAAAATAACTGAAGACAATATGAAACATTTGAGAGTCTACCTAGCAAGACAAATCCAGGAACTATTTCAACACAGCTATAAAATGCTTTTAATACAAATAAGGTAAGAACTAAACAACTGGAGAAATACTAATTGCTCATGAGTAAACTGAGCCAATATAATGCAAATTATAATTCTACCTAAATTAATTTACTCATTCAGTGCCATACCAATCAAAGTACCAAAAAAAATTTTATAGAGCTAGAGAAAAATAATAAAATTCCTCTGGAAAAACAAAAGGTCAAGAATATAAAGGGAATCAATGAAAAAATATGAAGGAAGGTGGTTTTGTAGCACCACATTTCAAATTGTCTTACAAAATGGTAACCATCCAATGATTAAGAAACAGAGTGGTAGAACAATGGAATGAATTAGGTATATAATGCACAGTGGCAAATCACTATGGTAATCTATGCTTTGTTGTTCAGTAATTTCAGTCATGTCTGACTCTTTGTGACCTCATTTTGGATTTTCTTAGCAAAGTTACTTGATTGGTTTGTCATTTCTTGCCACCTTCCATTCATTTACAAATGAAGAAACTGAGGCAAACAAGTTTAAGTAACTTGCTCAAGGTCACACAGCTAGTAAGTTTCTGAAGCCAGATTTGAATTCATGTTTTTCTAACTCCAGGCCCAGCCTCTTTTTCCACTGCACAATTTAGTACCTTTTGCAATACTCTTTGACAAAAATGTGGGGACTTTGATAAAAATTGCTGGGAAAGCAGTCTAGGAAAGATTTACAATGTACATCAAGATATGGCCGAATGAGTACAAAGTTTTAATTTTAAAGGGTAATTAATAAGCAAATTAGGAAAGCATGGAAATTTAAAATTTTAAATCAGATTTATGGAGAAAGAATTTATGACCAAACAAGAGACAGAGAGCATTGTGGGATATAAAATGGATAATTCTAATTGCACTGAATTTTAAAGTTTCTGCACAAACAAAACTAATACAGCCAAGATTAGAAGGAAAACAGGAAAATGGGAAAGCAATTTTAAAGCAAGTTTCTCTAATCCCTCATTTCTCAAATCCATGGGATCTTATTCAAATGTATAAGACTATGAGTCATTCCCCAATTGATAAATGGTTAAAGGATATAAATAGGCATTTTTCAGAAGAAACCAAATTACCTATAATCGTGTAAAAATGTTCTAAATCACTATTGATTGGAGAAATGCAACTTAAAAAACTCTGAGATACCACTTCACACCTATCAGATTGGCTAATATAATAGAAAAGGAAAATGACAAGTGTAGGAGGGGATATGGGAAAATCGGGACACTAAAGCACTTGGTGGATTTGTGAACTGATCCAATTATTCTGGAGAGCAAATAGGAACTATGCCCAAAGGACTATAAAACTATTCATATCTTTAACTCTACAATACCACTACTAGGTTTGTTTCCCTAAGAAAAATTTTTAAAGGGAATGGTACCTATCTATACAAAAATATTTATAATATGTCTTTTTGTGGAAGCAAATAATTAGAAAATGAAGGGATGCCCATCAATTGGGAAATGGCTGAACAAATTGTAATATATGATTGTAATAGAATACTATTGTGCTCTAAGAGATTTTGAGCATGGTGCTTTCAGAAAAACCTTGGAAAGACTTATTTGAACTGATGCAAAATGAAATAAGTAGAACCAGGAGAACATTGTAGGCAATAAGAGCAACATTATCCTATGATCAACTATGTATGACTTATCTATTCTCATTAATATAACGTTCTAAAATAATGGTCCAAGATAATCCCAAAGGATTTATGATGAAAGATGTTATCTCCTCCAGAGAAAGAACTGATCTAATCTAAGTGCAAAGTGAAACATACTTCTTTTTACTTTTGCTATTTTTCTTTTTTATCTGTGTTTTTTGGCAATATGGCTAATAAGGAAATATGTTTTTATAACTTCACATGTACAATCTATATCAAATTGTTTGCCTTGAGAAGGAGGGAGAGAATTTGGAACTCAAAATTTTTTAAAGATCAAATATAAAAAGAAGTGTATGTAATTGAGAAAAGAATTTTAAAAAAGAAAAATGTAATTGAGAAATACTTAACAAAATTAATAAAATGGAAGATAAAAGAAATATTAACCTTGACATTGGGATTCCTTATAGTCTATTTAACTGTAGGCTAAAGGATTATCAAAAAGTGGTAGGCTCATTTTGGCTGGACAATCTCATGTAAGTGTAATAATGCCATCAATCACTAAGAATATAGCTCATTTGAGAACTAATCCAAAAGCAAATGACAGCAGCAGAAAAGTAGTAAATAACAGATTCTGAGACAGAGAATAATAGCTGATACTGATGTTGTATAAAGTACCTGCAAGACATAATCAAACACTGGAAAATGGAGCCATGAAAAGTTGTGCCATCCATGATACAACCCTACATGTGTGAGTTTTCCTATACTATGAGAACCCAGACACCGCTGCTGCCACCACCATCCCCAACAAATGTAGCACTGATCCTACAACTCTGAAACATGTCACTAGTAGGATGGGGCATTTTAGGTAGTAATGCAAATAGGGCACAAGTCTCAATCAATACATTCTATATCAACAGAAGAGAACCCAAGAATCAAATCAGCAAAGCTTTTTATTAGGAAAGAATATTGATTTTTTTTTTCTTCACCAACTTGTGATTTCATTGCTATGAGAAGTTTCCAGTAAAAAAAAACTTCATCTACCAATGCAGATCATCACCTCCTTTGTAATTTGTCATATCAGAGAGTTATCTGGGATACTAACAACCTAAGTGACTTGTCTAAGGTCACTCAGCCAGGATATGTCAAAGACAGGACTTGAACCAAGGTCTTTTCAAATATTCTAGCCACCACCACACATTGCTGGTTCTTACTCATATATGAACATATTGGGAATGGCTGTACATCTTTTTTTATATAATTTTTTAAACCCTAATATCTTATATATATATATATATCCTTCTATATTAATTTTCTTATTTGTTACAGGGCTAGGCAATGGGGGGTTAAGTGACTTGCCCAGGGTCACACAGCTAGGAAGTGTCTGAGGTCAGATTTGAACCTAGGACCTCCTCTTTCTAGACCTGACTCTCAATTCACTGAGCCATCCAGCTGCCCCCATGACTGTACATCTTACTGATACTCGGGTTGCAGAATAAGAAAAAAATGGCTGCAAATCTGAGATATCTTTAACTTTTAACTGACAGGCAATTTTCACTTAAGTATAATACTGGACTCCAGTTTTTTCAAGTTATTCTTTTCATGGTTGTAAATCCCACATGTGATTCCTTATGTCAACTACACAGAGTGCTGTATGAAGTGTCACCATTAAAAATGAATACAGGCTTAATTACCTTTGTTTCTAAAGGAAATACAGCTTTTTGCCACAGAGTTCTAATTATTTTTTCGTTATCCTCCTTGAATTCCCCAGAAATGAATCCCATCTATAATGAGGATCCCAAGCAACTTGCTGTTTGTATTCTAACTCCTCTGGGGCCCCAGTAAGTCTTCAAGTACAGAACCCAAGAGACTAGGGCTAGACAAGACAACTTCACCTCTCAGAGCCCCATTGCCACACCTCCTCTTTCTAGGGATTAAATCAAGTTTCTCTTTCTAAAAGGTAGATCATCAGGGCTCCGAGGAGCCTTGCATGAATCTATGATAGTATCAGATCCAGTACTCCCAAGTAAGAGGTAAGTGATATTCAAAAAATAACACATCTTGCTGTTTATTAGTAGTTATCAGAACCAAGATCCCCCTATAGAACCGCTGCAAACACCCCTGTGCACTGGTCTTGTTCAGTCACAATTAGCATCACTTCAAATCAATCCATCCTGCTAGCTGCATCCCCAGCCCTGGTCAGAAGCTGGAGATCCAGATCATGAAAGCAGCACAAGAACCTTTTGCAAATTGAGAACTTTCAAAAACCACTTGACTTACAGAATTGTTTGTTTTTAATACCCAGATTTCATAAGATCAAAGACCTAGAGCTAGAAAGGGTTTTAGAGGCCTTCTAGTCCAACCTCCTCATTTTGAAGTTGAGAAAAAAGAAAGACTACAACTCTCTTATGGATAAAAACATAGCTAAGCATCTGAGCCCAAATTTGAGTCTTCCTTATTTCAAGTCCAATAGTATTACTATTTTCTCTCTGGGCCCCTTCAACTATTTTAGGAAATCGCAAACTCCCTGTGAGGTCATTTCATCCATCCCTAGCATAATAAAGTGGTTTGTTTTTTCAAACCTCACATAAATGTGCCACAAGTTTACTATAAGCTATTCTTAGATAAAATATTTATAGAAAAATGCCTTTCTCCTTACTGCCTATTTGAGAAATTTCATATAACATCTTTACTTACAAATTTTCATCCCCTAAATAGCTCATCTTCATGCCTACACACTTACCTGACTGGTTCCTTAAATTGTTCTGCAACCCAACTGAATTAGCCTTCCTTAAGCACCTCATGTGTATAAAACATTACCTAAGATGTCAGGGGAGATACCAAGGGTAGAAAAGAAATGATGCTTTCCCTTATAAAGTTTAAAGTGTAGTAAAGGAATGCTACAAATAAACAGAAAACAATAATACAACATGCATTCACATGTATAAGAGGAAAGCAAAAAAAAAATAGCAGATAAGGTAATGATTAGGGGAGAACATTAGAAACTAGAAGTAGGAGGAAAACCAGGGATGTTCATTGGCAAGATTTTTATTTTATTCTCTTCATTGCCTCAGGACCAATCTTCCATGTGAGCTTTCCTTGTCTGTGCCTCTGGATTAATTATCTTTCCTTTGATTCTATGATCTGCATATTTCTCTTTTAAAAGATCAATAGATCATTCTTCATATAAACAATAATTTCTTTATACAGTGAGAGTTTTTAAACTGTTTTGTTTCATACATCCCTTTAGCAGGCTAATGGACACCAAGAATCCCTTTTCAGAATAATATATTAAGATAATTGAAGGGGAAGCTAGATTTTAGTTAGAGGTCAGTGAAAATCAAAATGTCATTTTTCTTCTCATCCAAGTTCAAGATCCCCAAAAATCTATCCACAGATCCCTTGAGAGTTCTTGTACCACAGGTTATAAACCTTTGTGTTGAAGCATCTTGCTCTTGTCCTTCCTCGCTTGCTTCTGTATTTCAAAAGGCTTGTGCTCTCATTGATCATTGACCAAGACTCCCTTCACAATGCAGATGGCAATACACCCTTACTTTCTCTTCCTCTGCCCCACTTTTTCGTGTCTTCTTACAAATCTTATGAAGTATGTTCTCCAAATGGTCTAGGATCCTTTTTGGTCTTTTAACATTATGTCCCATTTCTGAATGAAATTAAAAATATATATCTCCTCTACCCTTAGTTTCTGAAGAGTAAGGTATTCTTTCAACTGTCATCCCCACTAGGTTCCTATCCTCCTGCTGTAAGCAAACCTTGTATTTTCCATACTATTCTCATCCTACATGGTACAACTTTTAGCTTTTAAATCTTGTAAAAGCATGGAAATATTGATTTTTCCATTCCACTTCTATTTTGTGTAGTTTTTTGTTATATATCTGTCATTTCTTGATTTCTAAAAAGTATATGCACATACCCATAACTGTAGTACAAATTATTTAATAAAATAGTTGACAGTTATACAGCACTTTAGAGTTCACAAAGTGCTTTATATATGTTAAGTAATTTTATTTTCTCAACAGCCACCCCAGAATGCTCTTGCCTCCTCATTTTACAGATGAAGAAACTGAGGCAGTCATAGGTTATATAAGTTGCTGAGAGTCACAGAGCTAGTAAATATGTGGGTTAGGATTAGAATTCATATCTTCCTGACTCCAGCATTCCACTCACTATGCCACCTTTCAATTCCTTAAGAATTTACTTGGAATGCTGACCCTCCCATAGGCCTAGGAAGCCTTTTTCTGGTTCTGTTCAGCCATTGGCCTTGCTACACTACCATTTTTCCCTGCTGAAGAAATATGAAGCAGAAGAATCCTCAATGTCAGTGATCCAGTCACACCAGAAGGAGAATATGTCTACCCCAAATAAGCCAAAGCTACCTCTTACATGTTGTCCAGACTTCGACTAGAAAAGCAGAAGGTACAGTTAAGTAGCTCAGCAGATAAAAAGCCAAGCTCGGAAATAAGAAGCCCTGGGTTCAAATTTGGTCTCAAACACTTCTTAGCTATGTGACCTTGGACAAGTCACTTAACCCCCATTGCCTAGCCCTTCCTGCTCTTCTTTCTTGGAACTGATAGTATTGATTCTAAGACAGAAGGTGAGGGCTTAAAAAAAAGCAGAAGAAATGGATGCCAACATCTCCCATGTGCTATTTTCAGAGACAATTGTGGTTTTGTTTGTTTGTTTCCAAATACTATTCAAAGGCTCACAAGCAGTTCTACAGCTGCTTCAGTCTATCGGCTTAGAAAAGAACCTTGATTGAAGGAAGTGAATGGCAAGCGACACAAAACAGCATGAGCCACAGGACATGGCTCACACAGGCAACCCTGAGATGGAGGATGTGTTGGCAAGGATTTATCTCAATCTCCAAATATGGCAGATAGAGAATAGGCCAGAGGATAAAGTGGCCTGAACCAGTTTCAGTCCTATCCATATTCTGCTGGCCAACAATGTAATGTCTGAGAAGATCAAAATAGAATGCTCTACTTGCCTAGTCCTGCCTGTGAAAGGAAAATGTTGATACATAAGGAAAGGCAGATGTTTTCCTTTAAGGGATATGAATGAAAAGAACAACGTAGAGAATGATAAACACATAGCCTCATATAAGTTGGAAGAGCATGGTAGAGACAGTCCTGGACCCTGGCACTCATCCCATCACCATAATAAAGATAGTTAAAATATATATCATACCTATAATATGCTAAGCACTGTGCTAAGAGCTCCATAATTGTTAACTCATTTGATTCTTACAAAAGCCATAGGAGGTGAGGAAACTGAGGCAAATAGCAATTATGTGACTTACCAAGGGTGACATGTCTTATAAGTGCCTAAGACTGGATTTGAATTCAGGTCTTCCTGACAACAGGTATCCTACTTACTGTGTCCTACTTACAAGAGGGCCATTGCATTCTTGGAACTTGCTGGACTTTCCATCTTCCTTAGAAGTGAATTTTCTTTTATGCATTATCTCCCCCAATAGAAATGTGAGCTCCTTGGGAGCAGAAACTACCTACTTTTTCTATTTATTTCCCTCGAGTCTAGCAGAGTACTGGGCACTTTTTAAGTCCTTAACAATGCTTTTTTGTTCATTCATTTGTTCATTTGGGAATCAAAGGCACATCTATCTATTTAACTTGAATAAGGCATGAAACCACTCTGAGATTAAGTTTCTTCATTTGTAAAATGATGAATTTAAACCAAGTGTCTGCCATTCAAATCTAAGACACTATGGTCCTATGATAAAACTATCAGAGACATTGCTTCGGGAGCTCCTAGTGAGTTCTCCCTGTTCACGTATAGTTATACAAGAGCATCTTTTTCCTAAATGAATCAAGATATAAGTGGTCAAGGACAATCTTGAAGAGGAATATCACTAATACTAGGAGAGCTAGTTATATATACACACATACACACACACACACATTCCTGCCTTAGAAAAGGAAAGGATCTATGGAATCAACCTATAATTGAGGAACTTGTTTAGAGAAAGGTGCTAAAATGTGATTTGTTCTGTAGAGTATTTTTTGGTGGGGAGCTGGCTTTTATCACCAACCATCCTGCCTTCTCTATCCCTACCCTATGAGATACTGATTGAGTACAGGTCCACAAGGTTTGGGGGACTCTGAAGTTCTACCATATATGAAAGACACTGAAATCTGAAGACAGCTCCAAGTTCCCCATTTAATTGAAAGGAGATGACACTTAAGCTGGGTGCTGAAATCTTCCTTGATTTTACCCTTTCACCCCAAAAAACGGTAAAAAATCATGTGTCCTTCCTCCATAGAACCATAAAACTCTGTTTGGATCTCTCCATACATATCCAATTCTCTCTTGTATTATAATTATCTGTGGAATTGTCCTCCTCATCCAGCTCCAATCCACCAATTCAATTGTAAGTTTATTAAGAAAAGGGTCTGAATTATAGCTGAATGTAGGAGGAAAATGCTAAGCATCTAATCAACCCCCTACAATAGCCATGCCCAAAAATCAGTTGCCCACTTTCATCCATTCTACCTCTAAAATATCTCCTCTTATGTCAGCCAATCACATTCTATCTTAAGACATTTGTCTTCTATTGAACTATTTTAAATCTCTTATTTAACTTTATGTGTCTTGTTTCCAACCAAATTATAACATCCTTGAAGACTTAGGTTAGCTTAGACTGCTTTGTATCCACTGAAGCATCCAACATGATAGGCATTTAGATATTTTTTACTTCCCTTGTATCCTCACGCATGACTTGTTACAATGCTCAACGTAAGTATTTATCGACATCTCATAGATTTTGAGATCAACTAGTGTAACTCCATCATTGTACAGATGAAGAAACTAAAATCCAAAGCAGGAAAGATTATTTAATCTCATTTTTAAACTATTACCTCTGTGCAGATGATCCTAAATCTCTTATCACTACTTCTGGCTGCTCTTCTGCATCCCAGGCCTGCATTTGTACCATCTTTAGGACATATACACCTTTTACTCCGCTTTTCTCATCTTTTTCCACAAACAGCTGAAAGTCTCTTTATTTCCTCACTCCTCAATTTCTTATGAATAGTGGATAGAATACTGACCTTGGATTGAGGAAGAACTGAGTTCAAATCCTGCTCATATACTTGATAGCTATGTGGCTCTGGATCACATCACCTTTCTCAACTTCTATTTCCTCATTTGTAAGATGGGGATAGTAAAAGCACCTACTTTACAGGGATGTTGTGGGGATCAAATGAGATATTATAAATCTCTTTACAAACCTCGAAATATCACAGAAATGCAGCTACCATTCCTATTTAATAGGGTCAAACCAAGTAATACTTGTAAAGTCCTTTGAAAACTTAACTATCCACTATAAACACATGCATTATTATTATTATTATTATTATGGTTATGGTTATTGCTTGATGATAACAGCAAAAAATGACTAAACATGAAAGATTATTATTACTTGTTGTTTTTCATGAGAACATAAATATGTTTGTGTTGTTTATGCTGTTCATATGTCAGATATGACTCTCTGTGACCCCACTTTGGAGTTTTCATGGCAAAGATACTGGAGTTGTTTGCCATTTCTTTCTCTAGCTCTTTTTACAGATGAAGAAACTGAGGCAAATAGAGCAAAGTAACTTGCTCATGGTCACACAGCAAGTACATGTCCAAAGCTAGATTTGAACCCAGGAATATGAGTATTTCTAATTCCTAGCCTAGTGCACTATCCATTGCACCACCCAGCTGCCTGTGATTATTATTTCAAACTCCCTTTTTTAACTTCCTTCTCCTTTGGGATACCCAACCTTGAGGCGAATCTAGTTCCGTATAGACTTTTCACTTCACTTAAAATCTCTTCCCCATAGGTTTCATTCTCATTTTACTTTGACCTGCTCCTACAAAGAATGTGCATGGGTTTTTCTCCCAGTCAACACTATGTTTTACTTCTCCTTGGAAAAGGAGTCATAAGTCCCTGTCTAGCAACTTAAACGTTCCACTCAATTGTACTGCATAATTAAACCTTCCCATGGCACAATATGGCTCCCTGGTTTACCTTTGCTCTGAAATAATCCTTTTTAAAGAAAGATTTTTAAATTAGGCTATGCTAAATATCATCAAGAACAAATTCCTCATTTGAGAAATGAGAAAACTGAGGTCCTGAGAGATTACATAACTTTCCAAAGTGATTTTAGTTTTCCCTTAATTCAATTTTGTTTTAATTTATATCTTTGGTCTGTAGCCCAAACTAAGTTAATGCTTTTATTGGGAAAATCATCTCTAGGTCACACACTCAGACTTTGCCCTATGTTTCCAAAATGTAGAGGGAAATGACTGCTCTTTTTTTTTAATCCTTTCTTTCCGTCTTAGCAACTCTAAGACAGAAAGGCAAGGGCTAAGCAAATGGGGCAAAGTAACTTGCCCAGGGTCACACAGTTAGGAAGTGTCTGAATCCAGATTTGAACCCAGGTCCTCCCGGGTCCAAGTCTGGCTGGATACAATCTATCCACTGTGCCACCTAGCTGCCTTTGTGCTTATTTTTTAACAGATAAAAACAATTGAGTTAGCATTTCAGTTGAGAGGAGGCATTGTTTTTTGAGATTTAGTCCCATGATTTTATTAGCATCAATACCCCTTTTTCAGTGTGGAACTTCTCTCCACTAATAAATAATATTAATTCAGCTACAATTTTCAGTCTTAGACAGCTATTTGGGAGAGATGAAAGGTTAAATGACTTTCCAGTGATCACACAATCAAAAGTAATACTTGAATCTATGTCTTCCTGACTCCAAAGTCAATCATTACACAGAAGCAACAAACTTGACTGCAAAACTGTGTATGGCCCAAATCTGATTAAAATATAATTGAGAAATATTTAACAAAATAAATAAAAACATAATACAACATAGATGTGATTAATTTGTGGTTTTCTAAGTCAATATATTGATCTGTTTCCATTTGAGTTGGACACCATCATGCTATATCACAGTATCTCTCAGTTAAGAGATAGTTTGTGAGAATAATTAGTAAAAACGGGAAATTAATAGATTGTTCACTTCTTCCCACTAGATGCTGCAGCCCAGATTCTTCTCTGTTCTGGGACTGCTGTGTTTCCAGTGCCAAAACTGGTGTTTCTAACAATGAATTCAAGGTCCCTATTATTCTCCACCTTGTGGCCTACTGTTCAAGATCCATGAAGTATTTCCCTTATCTTATTCTAGGGAGGCCACATGGTGTGAAATCAGTCAGTCAATAAGCATTTATTAAGCACCTTTATTTGCCAGGGATTATCCTAAATGCTGGAGTCAGAATACCTGGATTTTAATCTGGTTTTGTCCCTTAACTATGTGGCAATAGGCAAATCACTTCATCTTTTGGGGACTTCGTTTCCTCATTTGTAAAATGAGAGATTAAGCTAGATTCTAGGTCTAAATCTTTGATCCTACAAAAGTAATTTATTTGGTGGTTTGACCCAGATGACAAAATTGCTAGTATTACCTGAGTTTATTTATACATTACAAAATCTCTTAACCAGAGTTCTCAGCCCTGACTGTGTCTGTCATATGTAAATACTCTCAAGTGTCTGGTTGAGATTTAATTTAAGATTATTCCCAATATTACTCTGTTAATAGAATCTTAAACTTTAATCAAGGCATTGCCATAGAAGCACCATACTTCTAAGTCACTCTGTAGCTTACAGGGTCTTTGTTTTACTAAATTAGTGACAATATGGTTCTTAGATTCCTTCATACTAAGGACTCCCTGAAGACAGTCTTTTGGCATGAAACAGCTTCTCCTAAATCTCTAATTTTAAAAAGAAACGGTCCTCTACATTAAGTGAGCTAGAAAGTTTCCTATAACCTAATATTTGGCTTTAATCTAACCAGATGTAGACAGAGTATCCTTCCATTCTGTTTTTTCTGAGTTTCAATTTCTTCAGCTATAAAAATACTTAAAAGTCTTAACTCACAGGATTAAAGTAGGGTATAATACAGTGTGAGCTAAGCAACTAATCTACGAGTATGTATTTGTTAAAGCACCTAACTCATAGGATTAAAATAGGATCAAATGTGATCATCTAAGTAAAAGTCTTTGAAAAACTACTTGAATTGAAAGTACTATCTAAATGTCAATGGGCAACTCTATGGTACAATGGGTAGCATGTTGGACCTGGCATTGGGAAAACTCTTCTTGAGTTCAAATCCAATCTCAGACAGTAGCTGTATGACTGGGCAAGTCACTTGACCTTGTTTGCCTCAGTTTTCTCATCTGTAAAATAAGGGAAGAAAGGAATTGGAAATCTTTTCAGTATCTTTACTAAGAAAACCCCAAATGGGGTCGAAAAAAGTCAGGCATGACTGAAAAACAACTCAACAACAATGGAATGTCAACAATTATCAACATCCTAGCATCATTAGCACTTTTTCCCCTAATCTGTGAAGGGATCCCTTCTGGTGACAATCCTCTATAGAATGATCCTGCATTCTTAAACCTCTTTCATAGTAGAAAGAGTATTTGTCTTGTAACTAAGAAGGCTTGGAATTCAATCTCACCTATGATATAAATTATGTGACCTTAGGCAAGTCACACCCTCTCTAAAATAGTTTCCTCGTCTGTATAATGGGAAAAATTCAACTAAATGGCCTCTAAGATCCCTTCTCACACTTTCCTCAGATTTTACTGCAAGAAGGAGGTATATTGCATTGTTAACTAACAAAGCAATCTACAAGTATATATTTATTAAGCACCTACCATGCACCGAGCTATCTAGGGGTACAGGATGTCCTCTCAGCAGGACAGTGATGATAGCCTCTAGCAATAGTGGATTGGTCAAATACAATTCCAGAGAATGTCAACAACCATTTAAATTAACCAGGTTTATACAAAAACTTATGTGGGTCAAGTGTGTCAGCTGCTTAAATCACCATCCTTAGCCCATGTTTACAAGAGGTATGTATAATCACATATGAACAGTTATTGTTGTTTTCCAAAGGATTTTCCCATTTTTCATGTCTAGAGAAAAGAGAAAAAGGATTCCTTTCAGGTAATATAAGAACATAGAAAAATAAAAATAAGTTGTTATCTTGCTTCAGTTCACTGTCAAAAGATAATACACAGGAAAAATAACTCATGTCTGATGGCTATGAATATGGGTCATAGAAGGAAAGGCTGGAGTGGCCCTCCAAGCTGCCTGTTGTGAGAATCCATGTCATTATTTGCAAAAGCTCCATGAGGCAGAGCTCTAACTCTTCCTTTTCCCCTCAAAGAACAGCAAATAGCAGCCATGATATAAAAGAAATGTGTAAAAATACCCATAATTTTTTATTTAAAAAAAAAAGACTAAAAAAATAAATAAATCCCACCTTCAAGTTTCAATTCTGTCTTCAGTATGTTTGTTGTTTATGGATCCAGCTGGGAAAGACTTTCAGCAGCATCTGTTTATTATATGCATGATTTGTTCATCAATCAAGACACTGTGCCCAGAACTGTTCTAGCCACTATAGAAAATCTATGTAAAGTCTAAGCTATAGACTCAACCCCAAAGGCTCTTAGAATCTGCTTGCAATGACAAGATGTAGGCATGTGACAAAGAGAATTAACACAATACAGAACAGAATTAATTCTAAGCCTGTGGCAGACCCTGAGTCCAAGCTTTATAGAAGCCTTATAGACAGAAATAACCAAGGTGTGTTGAAGTAATGGCGGAATGAGAAGGCAGTGTCTATTTGTACTGCAAACTGTGGAAGGCAACTCCAACACATTCATTATTTCTCCTATAATTCCTTCTATAAACAACAAATATGCTAATGAATAAGCTGATAGTACACCCAAAGGAGTCATATTATGAAATTTGGGGTGTATGTTTTATCTATATCTTGAAATGGACATATTGCCCCCAGCAGAATATAAATGCCTAGAGGATAGGGATCATTTCATTTTCTCTCTTTGTAACCCCAGAACCTAACACGGTGCTTAGCATAGAACAAAGAAAGTACAAGTAGATACTTGATAAATGTTTGCTAATTGATTGATTGATACATTATATAGGAACTATTAAGGGGGTCTGCATTTGCTGAACTTAGAAAATGGTCAATCATTGTGGAACATTGAATTTAAGACAGTGATACTAGGCTATTCCCAGTGCCGAGATGAAATAATAAGATGGTAGATGAAATGTAACAGTTCCTTAAAATGATAATTATGTCTAAGTTTAAACTTTAAAATTAAATGTTTTTTTCTTAAGTGAAAGTCTAAGTTACTGAGTTGAGGCACATGGAATCTGATTATCTCTCATCTGGAGTATCCTAAATACAGATGGGATGAGTGGAAACCAAGAGAAAGATATGAATACATAAACTGAGAGATCCTTTGATTACTTAAATATGGCAGGAAGAAGGACATTCCCAGAAATGTTCAGAGAACATGCCACCATAAAGTGATACCACAAACAAGTAGATACATATTATTGTGAATAGAGTGCTAGTCTTAGAATCAGAAAGACCCGGGTTAAAATCCTGCTTGAGATACTTACTGGCTAAGTAACCACCTCTCTGTAACTCAGTTTCTTTGGTGGTAATAATAGGGATTATGAGGAACATATGAGATAGGATGTATAAAATGTTTTGCAAAACTTAAAGCATTATATGAATATTAGCTATTATTATGTATTATTGATCAATTGGCAAATATTTATTAAGTTTTTGATGTGTCAGGCACTGTGCTAAGCACTGGGGATATAAAAAGAGGCAAAAGATAGTTCATGCCCTCGAGGACCTTACAAACTAATGAAGGAATTGGTGTTATTGTTCTCGTGTTGTCATCATGTATGACTAACTGAAAAAAAAAACAACCTTACTTTTTATGTTACAATCAATACTGAGTATTGATTCCAAAGCAGAAAAGCAGTAAGGGCTAGCCAGCTGGGGTTAAGTGACTTGTGTAGGGTCATACAGCTAGGAAGTATCTGAGGTCAAATTTGAACTCAGAACCCATCTTCAGGCCTGGCTCTCTATCCACTGAGCTATCTAGCTGCTCCCATGATTAACTTTTAAAAGGTGCTTGCTGAGACTCAGATGAAGCTCATTCTTAAATCAGGGATCAAAAAGAAGAACAGGCAGGGATTGAATTAATGATTTCATTCACTTTGCTAGAAACTTCCTGCCAACAAGAAGGTTACTGAGCACATTCTGACTAACATTATCTTTATATCTTTTCCTATATGATAAAAAGTCCACTTAAGGAAAACTCCTTTATGCTAACACTCTTAATTGCTTTCAGATACTGAGATTACCTAATGCAGAAAAAGAACCACACTGTGGTGAACATGTTCACCTTTCAGGGATTCTCCAGCTTCCATGAACACCAGATCACCCTTTTTGCAGTGTTCCTCATTTTATACATCATAACCCTGGCCAGCAATGTCATCATTGTGGCTGTCATCTGCATTGACCGCTATCTCCACACTCCTATGTACTTCTTCCTGAGCATCTTGTCCACTTCTGAGACCTTGTATACACTGGTCATCATCCCACGGATGCTATCCAGCCTTATAGGATGGAACCAGCCCATCTCGCTGGAAGGCTGTGCCACTCAAATGTTCTTCTTTGTCACTTTGGCCATCAACAACTGCTTCCTGCTCACAGCAATGGGGTATGACCGCTATGTGGCCATTTGCAACCCCCTGAGATATATGATTGTCATGAATAAAAAGGCATGTGCCCACTTAGTGGGTGGGGCATGTGTCATTGGTTTGACCATGGCATCTGTACAAGTGACATCCATATTCAGCTTGCCCTTCTGTGAAGCAGAGGTGGCCCACTTCTACTGTGACATCATCCCCATGATGAAACTTGCTTGTATAGACACAACAATCAATGAGATCATCAATTTTGTTATCAGTTTAGGAGTGATCATGGTGCCCATGGGCTTAATATTCATCTCCTACATCCTTATTATCTCTGCCATTCTCAAGATAGCCTCAGCTGAAGGACGGAAAAAGACCTTTGCTACTTGTGCTTCCCACCTCACAGTGGTCATTATCCACTATGGCTGTGCCTCTATTGCCTATCTCAAGCCCAAATCAGAAAATTCAATGGAGCAAGACAGATTACTTTCTATTACTTACACTCTCATTACACCACTGTTGAACCCTGTTGTGTATAGCCTGAGAAACAAGGAAGTCAAAGATGCTCTAAGGCGAGTCATGGGTAAAAAGTCTTCTTAACTAATAGGCTATTTTTCAAGCAGTCTTTGAGCCCATAAAGCTCATATGCTGACCACAAATATCACAAACAATCCAAGTGTACTAGAGTATACTTGAATTTGAAGCAAAATTCATACTTCTCTACTACCTATAAGCAGTATGAACTTGAGAAACTAGTGTTTCTCATTGCTGAAACATTGCTGAAAAAGAAAAGGGTACTTGGCTGGTCCCTGGGGATCCCTGATATCTATTTATTGATTGAATGTTTGATTAATTCCTACAGATTAATTTGGCTTGGGCAAAAATACCAATCCTTGTTTAGTTCACCTGGAGATAGAGGATTGGTTTTCCCAAATGGATTAACCAACAAATATCAAACTATCAACAAGTACTGTTGATATCTTGATACAACTATATGAAAGAAAGTATAGGCAGTGATGAAATGGATTGTTCAACTGCTCCTACTTGCTCTCCACACCCTACTACTGACTCATTGCCTATAAGAATCCAGTCTAAATGTTTTTTCTTTGATCTAGGAAGTTGTAACAAAAGAATCTATTACCATCACCCTTCTCCCTCCCTCCCTCCCTGTCTCCCTGTTTCTTTTTGTCTGTGCCTCTGTCTTTCTTTGTCTCTCTCTTGTCCTCCCCAGATCCTCTCAAAGAAAAAATATTAATGCTGTCCTTTGTGTTTTGGGAAGTAAGTCTTCCAGAAATAAGTTTATTAAACACTAAGTAAAAATTCAAGCTTGAATGAATGAATATTAAGCCCATTTCTTGTAAAGATTGTTCAGATTAACCTAATCTCTCCCTTTCTCATGCCCTCAGACATGTCTCTCTACCCAACGACAAACTGAAATAACATTTATAATGTTTATAATCTTGAACAAGGAAAAATCATAATATATTAAAACATATTGTGCATTATTGAAATATAGTTTGGAATTAACATTTCAGAACAATTCATTACTTAATTCCTTCCTTGACTATTGTCCTCAAGATATAAAAGGACATTCTGGCAATTTGTATTACAACCCTTTCTGAATAAGAGAAGAGGACTCTTCCCTGAGATTGTTCACAACAAACCAATGGCTTCAGGGAATGGGAAACACTAATATCTAAACAAGACAAAAAACAAGTTTGATTATCACCCTTAAAATCCATTTTCTCAAGAAAAGACCTTAGCTTTTATTCTGTACAATTTCCTAAAGGGAAAAATATGAAAAGAATTTTGGTCTGGAGAAAATATTATATCAATATTTTCAGTTGAACTAAAAATGGAGTTTTAATATGATTTCACCTCCCCCTTACCACTAGGGACAATGTTCTGGCAAAACACTTCAGGGTAAAATCTATCTTTCTTCTCCAGGGATGCTTTCCTCTTCACTGTCTCCTCCCCATTGGATTCCCAATAAGTATACCCAGACATATTGCTTATGAAGTTAAACTAAATATTAACAAACTTTCCTATGTCCAGAAAAAAAGGCTTCCGACTCCCATAAGAAAGCATCCAGATTGACATCTTTTCTTTTTTGATGAGCCTACACACGCTCACTCCCAGAGTTATGGACGTACTCGATAAGCCAGCTGCTTCTGCCCATGCTTCCACTCTCCTTGTTAGGGACAGAAT
The DNA here is from genome assembly GCF_016433145.1 of Gracilinanus agilis. NCBI lineage: Eukaryota > Metazoa > Chordata > Mammalia > Didelphimorphia > Didelphidae > Gracilinanus > Gracilinanus agilis. The sequence continues at coordinate 162,539,310 of NC_058133.1, read as the reverse complement.
GAGTCCCCTTGATCTACTGATTGAAATTGGGAAGTTGGAATTCTTGGGAAAGGCACTAAAATTTAAAATGTAAACTGAGTCTAATTTACCAATATGAAGATAATATAAAATGTGCCCACTTTCTTGACCAATGACTTCATGTGGCACTTTTACTAGAAGTGACCACAAGCACTATTTTTATTTCCCTTCAATTCAGTGTATCTGCACAGTATAGGATTTGTGACATATCCATAAATGGATTGAGAGTACCTAATTACAATAAATCGAGTATAATTTTATACAGTGTAATAAAGAGCAGAAAGAATTTCATTGAAAAGTAAAAGCTAAAATGGACCATTAGATTTTTATATAAGCCCATTTTATTGTATTGATGAGAAATCTGGAGGTTTTAAGTGATTTACCTGAAGTCATACAGCAATTTATTAGCAAAAACTGTTAAGATTGTTGAGAGTCAGAATAACCTTTTTGCACCAATGTGATCTTGTTATGAGGATAGAGATTGGAATAATGATTTATTCATTTCAGAAAACTTCTGAATGAGAAAAATCCTTATTCTAATGCAAAATTTCACGTTCTATCCTACTCATGATTTTAAAGTTGCCAAAAGCACTAAAAGGTTAAATGACTTATCCAAGATCACACAATCAATAAATGTGAGCTCAAAATCTCCTTGTCACCTACCAAGTAGTCATCAAACTCCTTTATTTAACATTCAAAGCTGCAGCATATTTCAACACTCTCCACCCTTGACTCATTCAAGCTCTTCTTTTTTCACAATTCCAGTCTTATTTTTAATGCTCTCAAGCAAGGGATAAAGAGCAATTTTAGAAAATCTTGGAATTCAGAAAGAGAAGGTTTTCTCAAGCATATTTGGAAAGACATTTGGAGAAACTCAAATATTCTGAATTGTTCTTTGAAAAACTAATTCAAGAATGTCTATTTTGCTGCCTTTTTCCCCATTGTAAATATCCCTGTAACAAGCAGTTATACCATCAAATTGAATTCTTTTACATCTAAAACAGAAAGCCTTTCTATTTTCTATTTTCTCAAGCTGTCATCACATCAGCACTAGCAGCTGACATGTAATTCAAAAGAAAAAGAAAACACTCAAAGTCAAATTTCTAAGAACCAACCTCAAAATGATTAATTGGAGTAAAAATATTAGAAGTAAACAGATCCTTTATGACCCAGCTCATTCCTTTCCCCAAAATCCTGCCTCTCTTCCTAATTTGTTTATTTCTCTACTTGGACTAATAGTATCCACCATCTTCCAAGTTACCCACCTCTGAAATTCAATGATAAGAATCATTATTCACAAAATCATGGAATTTTAGGGTTAGAAAGGTTCTATAAGCTCATCAAGTCCAAATCTTACTTGAACAAAAAAATGAAAATAAACTCTCCATTTCACCTTACAAATGGCTATCCAGCATTTTAAAGACAACCATTAAAAAGCAGCATACCTCTTCTTAAACTAGTCCATTCTACTTTTCAAAAAGAACTTGAATTTTCCTTGCATCAAGCTTAAAATTGTCTCTTTGTCATGTCTGATCATTGTTCCCACTCTTGCCTTCAGGGACCAAAAAGTTTGTTCTTTCCATCTTAATAGTCTTCTTATCTGGGCAAAAATCTCTGTTTCCTTCAATCATCCCTCATATGGCATGATCTTGATTCTTCAACTTGATATCTTCCTCTGAAAATGGTTCAATTTATTAACATCCTCCTAAAAATATGGTTTGCAGAGTAGATCACATAATATGTATGTGAGGTCAAACCAGAATGGAGTACAACAAAATTATCAACTCTCTTCTCTTGGACACTACTTCAAATCCTACTAACTTTATTTCCTACCATATTTTTATGTTGAGTTTTTGGTCTACTAAGACTATTAGGTATTTTTGTGTCTCACACATTGTACTTGTAAAGTTGATTTTCTGAACCTGTGGTTTGCTCAACTCTGAACTCATGTAAACCATAAGTTTCATTTTGAAAAAAACTCATTTGACTTGAGTCCCCAGCCCAGCCGGAAACTGAAAAGTCAACTGTATACCCTTTGAATCTTTACTAGTAAAAAAGCCAAGAATTATCAGTTTTAAAGCCAGACTTTCAATCTGGCTGAAATCATTAGCAGAAGAATAGATACATAATTACATTTATTGCCCAAGGATTATAATCTATTGCCTCTGAGATTCATATTACGAGGTAGAGAACAAAAAAAAGGTCAAGTTGCTGACAAAGCCTATCCCTCCAAGTTTACTCTCCCGGATTCCACCATTCTACTACCTGGATCTTCATTCCTCATATCTTCTATTTTCTTTATCTCTCCACAGTCCATACATCTAAAATCCCTCCAGTAGGTACCTAAGTATTTATCCCATCTTGAACTCATGAAATGCTGTCCTGATCTACTTTATTTCTTATGTTCAAAGTCTTAAAAGACAAACACATATGAATCTATCCTTTCTTTGTCCATCAGTATCACCATTACAGGTAGTGCCTACATAAATAAGACTTTGAGATAAGATAGTTGACTAAGAGTCTCAAGAGACAGGAAGTCCGAGGCCATATATTTCAGATAGGGAAATTTTTTAGAACTGCTTTCTAAAGGATGAGCTAAAGTTGAAATGGACTGCATATGTAACTCCTCAGAAACACTCATCCTTCTATATAATTCATATGGTAAAGAAAGGACAGCTTTCATTTATAGCTCTGCCTTTTTTGGTTGTGCTCTATTTATGCTGTTCTTGCAGTTGACTGACTATCTGTGGTCCCAAGATCCCTTTTCCTTCCTTCAGTAATGACTCCGTATGCTGTTCTATCTTCTAGGGGCTTGCTCCAACCTTTTTCAGTGGAATTCAGATAATCTAAATCATGGTTTTCAGGTAGTCCAATAATTCTTAAATTATCTCTCCTATATCTATTTTCTAGGAGAGTGGTTTTTTTTCAATAATACATATCATGTTTCCTCTGTTTTTTCATTCATTTAATTCTGCTTTATTGTTTCTTGATTTCTCATGAAATCATTAATTTCTAGATGGTTAATTCTGATTTCTAAAGCCTGATTTTCCTCTGTCAGTTTTTGGTTCTCCTTTTTCAATTGGCCCATTTCTTCTTGCATCACTTCCATTTCTCTTCTCTATTTTTTCTCTTCCTCTGTAAATTGATTTTTGAAGGCTTTTTTGAGTCTGGGTCCAATCCATATTTTTCTTTTGGACTTTGCATGTGTTCCCTTTGCTTTCATTGTCCCCTTCTGTGTCTATACCTTGCTCTTTGTCTCCATAAAAATTCTTTAGAGTTAGGTGCTTTTTTAATTATTTGCTCATTTTTCTTATCTAATTATGCATAGGCTCTGTTTTCTGGGAAGTTGGGGTACCCTCTTAAACTTCAGTACTTCCTTGATGTTATTCTCAGCTTATTTCCTGTGTTTTTATCAGTTTAATTTCTTGGAGGCTGGTGTGATGGTCTGAGGGCTGAGAGCTCTGAGAACCCCTTCCCCCTGCTGACTCAATTGACCCTTGAGATGTTGATGGCTTAAGGACTTGCCTCAGGCTTGGGAATAAGCTTTTGATCTCACTCTGAACTTGATCAGATCAGGGGCTAATAAAATTCTAGTCTCAGGTTTAGGCTCAATTTTTTGACCTCACTGTGTACTTGATTCAATCAGGTACACTCTTGATTGACCTGTTCTGGATTTCCACCCTTCGTTTGGGGCAAAAAGATGGGGGATAAGGAATGAGGGGCCCCTGTGAACTGTTTCCTTGCCCCAAAATGTGAACTATGTCTTCATCCCAAGCCTAGACTGGGATTTCAGCCCACTTTAGCCTGGACTGCTCTGGGCTGGGACTCCAAACTTCTCTACAGGTTTGAAATCTCAAGGGGTGTGGGTTGGCTTGGACCACCATTTGCCCAGGCAGGATCTCAGAATCTGAATGTTGGCTTGGGTTTAGGTTCCAAACCTGGGACAACAGATGGGGGGGGGGTGCAGAAAAGCAGAGCTGGCTTGCTCTTGAATTGTTCTTCCCTTCTTGCTATAGCCTCCGCTGACTCTGCTCTCCTCTCACCCCAGTGCCCCAGATGTTCTCTGCCTACCTTTTGTGTTTTTCTTTTCCTGATAATTATTTTACTCTGTCTCATTGGTTCTTTCACTCCTGTATTTGTGTTTTGTGGTGATATTTTAATCTTGGTCAGAGAGGATTCTCATGGTGACATGGAGCTGCTCTGGTTTAAGCCTCCATCTTGGCTCCACCCCCAGAAGAAGCTAAATTCAGATAATCTCTTTTGGTCCCCTTCTTGTTTATTTATAATGGTCTATCCCAGTGATTCCCAAAGTGGGCTCTACCACCCCCTGTTGAGTGCTGCAGCGATCCAGGGGAGCGGTGATGGCCACTGGTGCATTTATCTTTCCTATTAATTGCTGTTATAATTTTAAAAAATTAATTTCCAGGGCTAAGTAATGTTTTTTTCTGGAAAGGGGGCAGTAGGCCAAAAAAGTTTGGGAACCACTGGTCTGTCCCAAAGGAGATGTCCTGGAGCTGGGCAAAGCCAGGGTCTTTCACTTCCCATGTTGCTTTTTTCCTCTATCTTTAGTTCTAGACTCTTCATCATCCACAGTAACTCTGAATAACCAAAACATTGTCCTTGCTCTGCCCTCACTGTTAAATGATCATATGCCAAACCTCTACTCGCTTGTATAAATCTGTCATTGTCCATCTACTCCACAGTCAAAACTCCTTTGACTGTTTCTCTAGAGACAAGATAACTCTCTCCAGAGGGGCCTTTTCAAGTGTAATACAAAGTTAGAGTCCTTCTATCCTTCATGATGAATGACATAAAGGATCTGGGCATACATATCCCATTTGCTCTAAGTACCAACATGATTTCCATTCAATTTCTATATACACCCAAGCCACACGACTACATTTTTTAGAATGAATGAAAAAAATAACTTGTCAATCACTTGCTATATGCATAATACTATGCAAAGCAATTGAAAAGCAAGGTAGTCCCTTCTTTCAAGGAGCTCACATTTTATTGAGGGAACCAATATATACAGAATTTTTCAGCTCCAAATCAGATGGGGAAAGTCTCATGTTCCTTAAAGTGTGGGAGCAAGACAGATGGCAATGCATATTCTTTAATGTCATCTCTGTGGATAATCATATCCATTTCTGATATTGAACCATTTGAAAGTGCCAAGGATTTGAGTGGCAAGATCTTTATTTTCTGACTTCTCAATAACTTTGCTAAGAAGATTCTTGCTTCAGAACCCACAGAAGCAGGGATTGCTTCCCTGGATGATAGCTGGGGCAGTGAAAAGGAAGGGGACAGAGAGAACATACAAAATTAAAAGTGGGTCCCTGAAAGTTCTACATTATCTTTTTACATTTGGAATTAGAACTTTGTTACTTTCCTATTATTTTTGTGATATGTCCTGGACATGACTCAGAAGTTTTCTCTTCTGGTGGTAAGAATATCCACCAGAAAGGACAAACACTTTCAATACAAGTCTCTTATATTTATACTGATAAACTTAACATTTTACTTTCTATGACTAGTACCAAGGCAAAAAACAATTCTTGCCCTCAAGAAGTTCACAATCTAATGAGAGAGGTAATAAGCAAATAGATATATACCAGCTATATACAGGATAAGCAGAAAAATAATTTTAAAAGGAAAGCCATTAGAATTAAAAGAAATCAAGAAAGTCTTCCTGTAGAAGATGTGATTTTAATTGAGATTTAAAGGAAATCATGAGGCAGAGATGAGAATGAAGAGCATTCCAACCATAAGGGAACAACTAGAGAAAATAAATGTCTAGCATTGAAATATGAAGTATCTTATTCTTGGTACAACCAGGAGACCATGATCATTGTATTGAAGAATAAGTGGTGGAAAACAAGGTATAAGAAAAATTAGAGAGGCATAGGGAGCTAGATTGTCAAGAGCTTTTTCCACCAAACAGAGGATTTTGTGCTTGATTCTGATACTCCCAAAATTAATAATACTCACTGAGGATCAAGACTCATTAAAGAACATAAGATTTCTAATACAGTAATCATCATTTAGGAATGAATCCTCCTAGCAACTAAAGTGACTTAATATTCAAATATGAAATGCACAACTTTTACCCCAGCAATAAACAACAAAACTTCATTAACATGTTGACATTAACAGTATCATGGTTATCTTAAACCAATTGACTAGTGAGTTTCATTTTAAAGGTTCCATATTGGAGCATTTAGGAGACTCGGTGTATAAAAAGCTAGACCTTAGAAACAGGAAGTCTTGGGTTCATATCTGACCTCTGATACTTCCTAGCTTTGTGACCTTGGGCAAATCACTTAACCCACATTTTTTAAAGACTCCACAAATATAACACAATCTCTTTCAAGTCTCCACATGACTTTTAAATCTTTCACTACTTCTAGGTTCAAAGTACAGTTTGTGTCAGCATCAATTCAGATCTACAGCCACAAACTTCCATTAGTGTGATCTATGCCAGACCGGATCAAACAACACTCAATGCAGGAGACATTTTGTTAGAACAGAATAGCAAGACAAATAAGGTATTTTTAATCCCCTATATACAAAGTAACACAACCTCATTCAGATTACTATGCTTCAAGAATTACATTTCTAGAATTTTATTCCAAATGGAACATATCCCAGGATTCTATAAGCTTAATCTTTCAGCATCCTGCTGTGTCTTATTTATTACACCTCTAAATTGGATACTTGCTGGTCCACCATAGAGCTACCTGTCACCAGTTTCCAGAGCTTTTCCCCACCTAGATGTTGCTATTATTTGCTGAATTCTCCTCTAAGCTGATACCCTCTCAAAAAGAATTTCTTCTTCCACAAAGGCAGTTTCTTCTTCCTCACTCTTTTGCAAGACTGTCTATGTTCTATGTTAGTTCTTTTGTTAGTCAGACCCACAGCCATTTGCACAAAGCAGAGGAAGAAACTCTCTAAGTTCTTTTTGTCAATTTCATTTTCCCTTCACAAAAATTACTCCAGAACTGATTGATATTTAGTTTAAAATGATTAAATTTCTTTTAATTCTCATTATGTTCTGACAGCTAGCACTAAGGCTATATGAATTCCCTTGGACCTTCACTTACTAGTATTAGAATGGTGGAGTAGTGCTATGGTAAAGCTGTCAGCCTCTGCTCTGTTGTTGAATGTTGAATGTTGAAAACAATCCAGGTTGCTATCCTCTCTACCCAAACAGAAAGGTTATTGTGATTGTGAGCCATAATAACAGCTATAGTGTCTCAAAGGAAGAATGTGAGAGCCCAATTGGTCTCAATCACAGCCAAAGTAAATCTGAAATATGTTGCCTCTTTGAGCACTTATTTTAGGGAAAAGATATGGACAATAGAGCATATATTCAAAAGGGGCAATTTGAATGGTGGAAGATTGTAGTGTTTATTTTGAAGGATTTGGGGGAGGAGCAAGATATCAATCTCTAATTATTTTAATAATGGACAGGATAATAAAATTGTAGTTTTATTACTAAAAAAGAATTTAGAGATCATCTAGACCAACTTTCTCATTTTGCAGAAGCAGAAAGAAAGAGGTAAAAAAGACTTGCCCAAGTTCACACAGATAGCATATATTAATCAGGTTTTGAACTGATACCTTTGAACTCTCAGTACAAAGTCTTTCATCAGAATTTTCCAACTTAACCCAAGGAGGAATAGATAGAATTGTAAAGAGGGAGAAACAAACTTAATGGAGTAAAATATACTTCCCCAAAACAAGAATTATTGAAATGTAAAATGGGCTGCACTAGGAGGTAAAAGCATCCTTCAAGGGGAAGCCTGATAACCACTTGTCAGTAATATTGTGCAAAGAATTCTAATACAAATACAAGTTAGATAAATTGGTTCCTAAGGACCTTTCCAACTCTGGTATTTAGGCAAATTTACAAAGCACAGAATGTTGGGCTACTCATTCATTCAAGAAGACCTCTGCTGAAATCCTTTCTCTCACCTTGGACAAGTTATTTAACCTAAATCTCAGTTTCCTCATCTCTGAAAAAAGGTTAATAATATTTAAAGTACCAACCTCACAGGATTGTTAAGAGACTCTAATGAAATAATTTCTGAAAATGCTTCATAAACATTAAAGATCAATATGTATGACCTTCATTTACCCAGGTTTGGTTGTTTTCCTGCATATAAAGTGGGAGACATGAGTCTTAATTGATGGGAGAATGCTGAACCATAATTCTGTGTACTTAACATGAGAAGAAAAAAGACTTTGTCAGATTATTGGAATATTTCAAGAGGGACAATCAAAAAGAACAATCTTGGATTTTTTGAATGGTAGACACAAGATCTCCCTGGAGCTATAGACACATGAGAATCTCCTAACATGTTTCTTGATTTCACATTTGCAACCTTAGAGACTGCTAAAAGCAGATTCCCCTTGGTGAGAACATTCTCTCTCTCCTTTATTGAATTGAAATCTAATCTCACCAAAAGTTTCTTTACTTTCATGAATTCTTCTATCTATTCTAATCTGCATAGCTTCCTGATCCTTGTTTATTTTTTACTTTGGCAAAGAAGTGTATTAGCTATTTATGAAAATCTTTTGTATAACCAGCATTTGATGGGATGGAGCTAACCTGGCAATTTTAAGCTAAGAATACCCTCCCCTCAACAGCAATGAAGGAAAGTGGCATTGAATATAAGACCTAAAATGCTAGACCAAAAATTGAGGGGTTTTAGAAAGTATGGGTAAAATTGTCAGTGCTGGAACAAATAAGAACCAAAACCAAGCCCCAATCCAAATTAATAATTTAGGAACCAAGAAGGGTTTATTTATTTTACCAGCAAGGGAGTCCTACCTGTACAGGCAAAGACTCCCTAAAGGAACAAAAAGACAAAGCTTATACAGGTTTCAATCTAGGGAGGAAGTGAATTGGATATTGGGCAGTGATGGCAAACCTATTAGAGACAAGTACCCAAACTGCAACCCTCATGCCACATGTGAGCCCCCCACCTTGCCCAAGTCAGGGGAGGGAGGAAGCACTCCCTTTGGGCTAATGGGCAGAGGGATGGGTGATGAGAGAAATGTTCGCAGGCACTTGTGGAAAGAGGGGAGAGGAGCAGCCCCTCTAGCACATATGTCATAGGTTCACCAGTGTGGATAAAGGGAATCTCAGACTTGTTGTTGGGGTTAGTAACAGGAAAAATTCTTCTTTGAGTTAGCTATTTCTTACAATCATGTTCTAATAGATAAGACTATCCTCATGGTTTCCACAGTAAGGAAGATCACAATCAGAGTAGGACTTGCAATGCAAAACAGGGACAGGGCCATGGTAAAAGAACTACAAAAAAAAGGTAGTTGCTTTAGCTTTCTCTGATACCCACAATTCCCCACTTTGAGACTATAGTCTTACATTTTTCTTAACAATTTCCAAATCAGAATCGATCCAAGCAAAAATCTTAAGCAGCTTATAGAATAAGTAACAGTTTCATGTCTCATATAGAACTACTAAAACAAGCAAAATTATAATAAGATGAATAAAGAAATCCAATATAAAGCTGTAGCTTTAGGACTGTCAAGTCTTTTGGCAGGATATGTGATTTTTAGGTGTCTATGAATGGATGGGGTAGATTTGTAGAGGTATTTCTTTGACCATCTCCAGGTCCAGGTCATTTTTGGAAATTCTCTAGATAATGCAGGATATGTGATTTTTAGGTGTCTATGAATGGATGGGGTAGATTTGTAGAGGCATTTCTTTGACCATCTCCAGGTCCAGGTCACTTTTGGAAATTCTCCAGATAATGCTGGTTAAGACTGCAGGTGATAAGACAATATAATTTAGAAAAAAAAAAAACTAACAAAATCTAGTCGGATTGACCTTCAATAATTAGTTCATGTAGTAAAAACCAGTTCAGACTTCATGGAGCTAATCTCATAAACAACAGTGTTATAGGAAGAACATCAAAGTAGCCTACCTAATAAGGTAACTTGTATCCTGTTATAGCTATTCAGAGATGTTGGAACATTATACCAAGACTTGTTATGTAAAAATTACAGTTTTACTAGTAAATATTCGAGAGATTTGCTATGAAAGTAAAAAGGAAAGACATGATTGTAATATCAAGAACTGTTTCTCTAGGTTGAAGACTAAGGGCATAGAGTAACTTAACACAGGTATAACCCAATGAAACATCATTGATTCTATTTGATTTCAGGTAAGAGTCATAGATAACTTTTTAGAATATCCAGGCATGCTGTGAAATTCCATATTATTCACAGAGATTCATAGTCAGGCCCAGCATTAACCAGATGAACCTTGTATAATAGAGCCTCCATTTCCTTTCCTCCTATTCTCTCTCTTTTTCCTCTGTTTTAAAATCAATATTAAGTATTATTTCCAAGGCAGCAGAGAAGTAAGGGCTAAGCTAGTGATGGGGAACCTTTTAGAGAGACTGAATACCTAAACTGTAATCCTCATGCCCCATTCGAGCCACTACCTCAGACAGGGGAGGGAGGAAGCATTGCCATTGGGCCACTGGGCAGAGGCGCAGGTGAGGTGAAAAATGTCCTCAGGTGCAAATGGAGAGGGAGAAGGGAGCAGCCTCTTCTGGCCCACTCTAGCACGTGTGCCATAGGTTTGCCAACACAGGGTAGGCAATTAGGGCTAAATTAATTGCCCAGGGTCACACAGCTTAAGGAAGAGTTCAAAGTCATATTTGAACCCAGGTCCTCTTGACTCCAGACCTGGAACTCTCTCCACTCTGCTGCCTAGCTGCCTCTCAGATTTATAGAACTTATCTTCACTCCACTAAATCTCTCTTTACACTTTATCACAAGTTTTTATTATACTGTTACCTTTTGGAATTCTCCTGCATGGTCCATTCCAAAAGCTTTTGTTTACTTTGCTTCTAGTTTACATAAACAATATACATTATTTTACATCATTCACAGAAGAAAATACAGTAATAACAAAAAATATTTTCCCAAATTAAATTTTATGTACTTTTAAGTTGCTCCCAGATTTAAACATGTTTCTCTCTTTTGTGGTCAAGAAAAGAATTCATAATAAAACATTCTCAAACACCAGAATATTTTAAGCTGTAAATATATATATATATACACATATATATATATATATATATTTTAACTTTGGAACTGCACTGATAATACTTTCAAATTAGTTTCGGTTCCTTTCTTTTTTCCCCTAGTCAGTGAAATAACCTTCTTCCTTTTCACTAAAACAATAAATCTGTCATGTTCCAAGGAAGTTTGCAAACACAGAAGGGAATGAAATACAAACACAGTGAGGGGCAAGAGAGAAAAAAAAACAGACAAAATGGAATTGTTTTCGCTTTTTCTGCTAACTACAAAAGATATATATCAATACTTTTTTTGGAGATAGGTGATGAAAGGAAGCACTCTGCCACAGTGCTTCTATTACCCACAATGTTGAAAATTAAATACTTTCTTAGAAATGGGTGGACCAGATCTCAGATGAATGTATAAATATGATTTAGCTATTATAATTATAATTACATAATTATGTATATCACATATAATTATAATAATTATTATTACTTTGGTTTTAAAACTTCCATTTGAACACAAATATCTTGGCTTTAAATCTAGGGCTATTTCCTTCATATCACCATGCCTCTTAAAAGCATCTTACATATGATCATTATGGGGACACTCAAGCTATACACATAGATGATTTTGCATAGTTTAGTGTAACTTTGAGGAATAAAATTAGCAGAACACAAAAGCTATATTTAAAGTTGTTATAGCAATGTTATAAGTATTTTATAACAATTGAAAGAATAACATAAATATATTATACAATGTAACAAATATCATATGCAATAATATTGCATATACTAAGAAAGAATAGTAAAGTAAAACTAAATACTTTGTCATTTAAAAGGCCATGTTTCAGCAATATAAACTAATTGGAAGTTGACCTGCCAAAACAAATGAAGAAACTATATGAAGACAATTACAAAACATTTTTCACATAAATAAGTCAGATCCAAACAAATTAAGAAATATGGCTAATATGGAAATATCTTTTGCATAATTACACATGCATTATCTATATCAAATTGCTTGCTTTCTCCAGGAGGAGATAGGAAAGGAAGGGACAAAAGAATTTGGAACTCAAAGAATTTTTAAATGAATGTTAATGTTTTTACATATTATTGGAAAAAATAAAATATTTTTAAAAGCCATTCTTGAACCCATAGAAAAGCTGAGAAAAAGCATCATCCTCCCTTCAGTTCTATGGGTACAAAATATTGCATATACTGCTAATTTTGCTGAATAACTTTTTAAATTTTTTTATTAAATCTTTGTTGCAAGGGGATAATCTTTGGGTAAGGGAAGGTGATTGAAATATAATCAGAAACAGAAGTAATATAAAATCAATAAAATATAAAAAACAAGACTTCCATGCAAAGTTATAGGTGATAAGTATGTAGCCAGTCATTTTCCATCCTCATTTAGGGGTCCTTTCTGAGTCATTTTTTCTCTTCTCTCAATTCTTGTAGAGTAATAATCGTGGCACTAAAGTATAAGCTCAATGAAGATAGGGACCATGAACAGTTAGTACACTGAACACAAAAGGCCCTAGGTAGGTGGTTACTGAATTATGATTATATGTTGAATGTATTCTGGGAATGATAAATTAGGAAGACTTTTACTAAGTCTCAATCAAGGTAATAGGTGGATTTGGCAGTCAAGTTAGGACAAGTGTAAAATGTTCATTAGATCCAGTTGGTATCCATCTTATCAGTCTTGCTAAATAATGTAGTGAAAGAAATCTGTCCAATCTACAATAAAAGTAACTGAAGCATGGGGCAACTGGGTAGCTCAGTGGATTGAGAGTCAGGCCTAGAGATAGGAGGTCCTAGGTTCAAATCTGGCCTCAGACACTTCCCAGCTGTGTGACCCTGGGCAAGTCACTTGACCCCCATTGCCTAAAAAAAAAAATCACTGAAGCAGAACTCTGGGCCCAACACAATTTATTAAAAGGACCTGACCCCCTTTAATGAATGGCATCTCAGATCTTCCTCAGAATTTCAGATGTCTTCTCACTCACCAGTGTAATTTTTTAACCCTCAGGTCTAAGACAGTCCAGATGGTGTATCACAAAATACAGATTCTCATTGGTGATTCCAGGGTTACATTGGTGGTCCCAAGGCAAACAACAGCCAGATCTCCACCTAAGTCCAAGCAACAGGCAGAAGTTAGGCAATTGCCAACCTGGCAGAAGCCAACCCAATGTTGGACTATCAAAGGAAATGACAAAAAGTCAAGGGACTTCTGAAGTAACTTAGGAACTTTCTATGAATGGTTGGTCTAAAGAGAAATAAGATAAGAAACATCTTGACTTACAGAACAGGCAAGAGGTACATTCATCACTGACCAAAGGGTCATAACATGGGCCATCGAATGTTTTATCTCCCCAACTTGGGTGAGGGGAAAATGCCAGAGGCTAGCGGTCCAGAGGTCCAGATGATTCCCCTCTTCATGTTGGTATTTACTCATCAGGCCAAATGGATGGAGATACTCTAGCGAGTATATTTTTTCTCTATTTTTCTTTATTTTTTTCCCAGTGTAGAAATATGCTTTGCATGATTTGATATGTAGAATTTCTTGCCTTCTCAATGGTTCAGGAAGTGGAGGAAGAGAGAATTTGAAAATGGAAATAAAAATAATTAAAAATTTTTTAAATTATTGCTATTATAAATATGTAAATAGTTACATATAATATAATATAATATAAATAGGGAAAATATTCAAAAAATTAAAAAATAAAAATTATTGCTATTATACAGTTAGGTAGCTCAATGGTTAGAATACCAAAGCTGAAGACAGGAATACCTGCATTTAAATCTGTTCTCAGATACTTACTAGCTGTATGATTGGATTTAATCATTTAATCTCTGCTTGCCTCACATTCTTTATCTTTAAAATGAAGATAATAATAGCGCCTACTCCCAGAGCTATTGTAAGGATCAAATAAGAAAATATTTGTAAAGTGCTTTGTAAACATTAGAGCCTTATATAAATGCTAGCTATTATTATTTAGGTCATATTTCCATAGTACTTTAAGCATTCTAAAGTGTTTGAATCTTGCCAATATCCATTTTGTAATGATGCATCTGAAGCTAAGAGAAATTAAGTAACTTGGCCCTGGTCACACAGCTACAAGTAGGAACCCATGCATCCACCACCATGCTCATTGAGCTATAATGTATGTTCTCAGCTCTCTCCTCTTCTCTTGGGCCTGCTTGTGCCAGAGTTCATTATGCTCTAAGGGAGAACTGAATAGAGAAGCAGCACCAAACAGAAGTGAGCACTGAAGAAAGTTATGAAAAAGTCAGAGGATTCATTTTCCCTGGGGTTAAAAAAAAAAAAAAAAAGTCTTTAGGTTGGTAACCAGAAAGATACAGTAGAGTAAAGGAAGACATACCTAGATGAGACCGGATCAGGACAGACTCCATCCTGCCTGGGGTCTCTTTCATCATGATTGCTATCAATATGATCTTTTTCAAGTACACATCTGACCCTCTCCCTGCAACAAACACACACACAGTAACATCAGTGGTTCCCTTTCACCTCCAAGTTCAAAGAGAATGTTCCCTGTTTGTCTTTTAAAGCCCTTCATAAACACCTACCCTCTTCCAGTCTTCATATACCTGTACACTTCCCATCTACTCTTTCTCTAGTGGCACTGGCTTTCTTGCTGTTCCTTGAGCAAAGCACTCCATTTCCTAATGGCAGAAAGTTCCCCTGGAATTCCCTCATCCATGCAGTGCCCTCCCTCTCCTGCACCTCTTGCATTCTCTAGCTTCCTTCAGATCCCACCTACAATTCCACCTTCTACAAGATGACTTTCCTGATCCTCCTTAATCTTAGTTCTCTCCTTCTGCTGATTATCTCCAACTTGCCCTCATTATATTTTGTTTGCACATAGTTGTTTGTACGTTGTCTCCCTTATTAAACTATTAGTCCTTATGGGTATGGACTATCTTTTGTCTTTGTATTCCCAGCACCTAACATAGTGACTGACATTTAGTAAACTCGTGGCAAATGTTCATTGACTCACTAGAAAATAAACCACCCTGTAGCTGTCCCAAATTCCCCCTTCAACTCAAAGCCCCATCCCTAGCCAATCTTGCCTCAAAGTGACTCTCTCAAGTTAAGAGTTGCTATATCCAGGCAGTGTTTCTCTGGGATAACTAACTAGAGAATGATCTATAGGAAGTCAGAGCTTAGGTGAAATTGTTTTGGTTTGGTTTTGAATAGTGAATTGGAAATGATTACACTGGAATCACCAAAGATGTTGTTGGAAGGTATAGAGCCAAGATAACTTTAACTGCTACTTCTTGGCATCTTTTTTTTTCTACCAGTAAATAAGAAAAGAATGAGCCTTCCTAGTTAGAGCTCTCCCAACTCCCTCCTTGAATATAGAAAAAGAGAAGAGCAGAGTTACAGAGTTTTCCTTTTTTTAACTTCTATATATTTATAGCCTCTAGTTCACAGTCCAGAACTACTAGAAAGAAGGCAAGAAAAGGAGCTAGTAGATTACATTAAAATGTTCTCCTTTATTCTCCTCCTTTTTTAGCTCTCTTGATAACCCATTATGATGAGCCTCAGAATTTAGAGGATTTTGGATTTTGGTGGCTAATCTTGGGAGTCCCTTAAAATTGAAAGTTTCTAAGAGTGCTCTAAGTGTTTTAGGTTTTAAACTCATAGGATGAAAGGTGTTACATAATGAAAAAAGATTATAGTTATTATAGAAAAAGTATAAGATGGGGAGTCAGGAGACTTGGATTCTAGACCCATCTTTCTCTTCACATAAAAACAGATTTTGGAGTCAATAGGCTGGATTCATTTTTGCCTCTACCAATTCCAACTGCATGTCATTTAGCAGATCATTTAACTTAGGTAGGCCTAATGTCCTCCTTGGTAAAATGAGAGTACATGATCAGATAACCCCTGGTGTGTCATATTTATCCGTTTTCCATATGATCCTATGACCTGTCAAAAATTATCTGTCTGATCTTAAGCTAATGATTTCCCCTTTTTAAGCCTTGGGTTTTATCTATGAAATGGGAGGTTCAAACTAGATGACTTTTAATAACATCCTCTCAACTCCAATAATTCTATGGTGCCTAGTGGGCAAAGCTTCCAAAAGTGAACCACTTCCCTTCACACCACAGTTTATAAATTCTGCCTTGGAATTTGGAACCATGTCCAAAGGGCTAAAAACTGTACTTACTCTTTGACCTAGTAATGCCACTACTAGGTCTGTATTCCATAGAGATATAAAAGGGGGAAGGGCTTTTTGTACAAAAAAATATTTGTAAAAGCTGTTTTTGTGATGACAAAGAATTGGAAATTGAAAGAAAGCCCATCTGTTGAGGAATGGCTAAACAAATGAAGTAGATGATGGTGATGGAAAACTGTTGTACTAAAAGAAATGACGAACAGGATGATTTCAGAATAAGCTGGAAAGACCTACATGAACTGATGCAGAGTGAAATAAGCAGAGCCAGGAAAACATTAAACCCAATAACAGCAATATTGTGGATGGATCAAATGTGATAGAATTGGCTATTAACAGCAATACAATGATTCAGGATAATTTGGAGAGACTTTTGACAAAGAATGCTATCCATCTCCAGAAAAAGAACTGCTTGAGTCAGAATGCAGATGAAAACATGCAATTTTTCAAATGTTTATGAGGGTTATGGTTTGGGGTTTAGGTTTTATAAGATTACTCACTTACAAAAATGAACAATATGGAAATATGTTTTGCATAATAACACATGTATAACCCAAATCAAATCACCTGCCAGCACTGTGAGGGGGAAGTGAAGGGAAGGAAGGGATATAAGTTCAATCATATAACTTAAGAAAACTTTTGTGGAAATGTGTTATAATACGTAATTGGTAAAAAATGCTCTCCACTTCCAGAGAAAGAACTGAGGGGATATCAATGCAGATTGAAGCATACAATTTTTACCATATTTTCTTCACTTTTTTAATATGTCTTCTACAACGTGACTAATATGGAAATATGTTTTGCATGATTGCACGTGTATAACCTATATCAACTTGCTTACCACCTCAAGGAGAGGGGAGGAGTGAGAAAATTTAGAACTCAATGTTAGAAAAGGTATGTTGGAAATTGCTCAATAAATTGGCAATAAATTTAAAAAAAATCTGATCTCCCCTACATGGATCAGCTCTTTAAATACTTAAAGATGGTTATTATGTCTCCCCCAGCATCTTCTCTTCTTTATTCTAAACATAACTTTTTCCTTCAAGTGATCCTCATACTACATGAACTACAAACTCTTCACAATTCTGGTTACTCTCATTTGGCATCTTTCCAGCTGACTGATTTCCTTCCTATTATTTGGTTCTCAGAACTGAGCACAAATACTACAGGTATGATCTGATCAAGGGCAAATTAGTACATTGGAACTATCACCTCCCTACTTTAGGAAGCTAAGCAACTATAAAAAAGCCCCAAATCATACAACTTTTATAGTTGCTTTTTCACAGTATTGACTAATATTGAGCTTTCCATTCTCTATAATTATAAGGCCTCTTTCATACAAACTGCTGCTTATCCATGCCTCTTACCTTTGTGCTTGTGAAATATTTTTGATAACCCATGTGGAAATGTTTATATTTAGTCCTATTAAATTGCATGTTACAGCTTTACCTAAATATTCTAGGCTGTCAGGATCTTCTTGGGTCCCAATTATGTCATCTAGTATACTATCTATCCCTCCCAGTTTTATGTTGTCTTCTAACTTAATGAGCATTTTTAGATATAGCTATGTCCTGATTCAAATAATTGATGAAATATCAAACAATACAGAACCAAGAATAGGTCCCTTGGGTACCCCCTGCCCTATTTATAGTGATTGTTTTTCAAGTCAAGCCACAAAAAACATCCTTGAACCCATCTAAGAATGCTACAATCTAATCTATATCTCTCCATCTTTAAAACAAGAATAGCATGAGATAAATTATCAAATACTTTACTAAAATCTAGGGAAACATTTGTAGCATCCCTTTGATCTACAGATTTAGCAACTTTATCCAAATAAGAAGTATATGAAGTTAGTCTGGCATGGCCTGTCCTTAATGAAATCAAGTTAGCTCTTTTTAATCACTAAGCCCTTTTCCATATGTTCCCTAAACATCTTTTTCATGGTCTATTTTAGAATTTTCACTGGAATCAAAGTTGTGTTTTCCTGATAATTAGTTACAGCTCAATAGAAGCATATGATGAAATTTCAAATAATGCAGCCACTTCATAATATTCGTTATTTGTTATTAACCTGGACCTGTATTGGCTAATTCTACAATGATTAATGTCATATAGTGAGAAAGAAGATGATAAAGTGAGAAAAGCATCATTTGGAGGAGTCAGGTTATTTGGGTTCTATACATGCTCCCCTCCCCTTTACCCAGAAAGAGGAAGAGTGCTAAACGTGAAGCCCAAGTACATAAAGTTGAAATCTAATTTTATTATTTAACTCTTGGGCCACCTTGAGCAAATCATTTGACTTTTTCTGGGCTTCAGTGTCTTCCCTTATAAAATGACTAGACACCGTCTTTGACTCTTATTCTGTAAATTTGGCAAAAACTTGTTTGTGTGTCTTTGGGACAGTGATTTTCCCTCTGGCAGCCTAGAGTTATATTAATTAGAAATCTTGAACCTTTGGACTCCATCTCCCAGAATTCTTTTTCTTCCTCCAGCATTCCTTTTCCTGCATCCACACTTTTGCGTTTTCACGTGTTGTTTATACGTTTGCTGTAAACCACGCTCTTTTTTCTCTTTTCCCACAATGGCAGCTGAGTGAGCACCCTCTTTGCTCTAGCTTTTTTATTTTAGTTATTATTAATGAACTTTATAAAATATGATAGTTATATATTCATTATAATTCTCACAGAGTCTTCATCTGTAAAATGGGAAGATTTGCTTTAGATGGCCTTAAATGTCCCATCTAGTTCTGATATTTATGAACCTAATTATCAGTGGGCAAAGTTTCCAAAAGTAACTCACTTGCTCTTAGTACTACTTGTGCTCTCTCCCTTTGCTATAAGGGAAGAAAAAAGAGTATAGATGTAATAAAAGGAAGTAGCCATGAAAGCAGAAAAATAAAAACATAGCAGAATATAAGATGTGAAAATGAAATTTAATTTATTAGGTGAGAAGTGTCTCATTTCCACAGGTTTGGCTTCACAAATACATAGCCCTTTTTCTCAAAGTTCAGTCCCCTTCAGTCTAGGACATTAGGACTAAAGGTCCCACTGAAGTATATGATATTAATCTCTTCAGGTGACAAAGCAAAATCCCACATGAACACTTCTCCAGTGTCCCCCACCAGGGACTGTGTCTTTTCAAATCCTCCCCCAAAAGGATCCTGATCTCACTCAAGAATGATCTTTGACTTACTCTCCAGAGAATAACCTTGCTTTAGGACCTTATTCACCATGGGCTTCCCATTTTCCCACTGTTCAGCAATGCCTGACTCAGACTCACAACTGGCACAAAAGCGTGTTGGAGTAGGAGTGGCCCCAGGGACATTGAGCAACACCTCACTGTTACCCATTCCAAAGACTATCCCAGCCCCTCTCCCAAACAAGAGGATTTCATTAAAAATTGACTCAGTGGCATAGGAGAAAAGGCAACAGCTTTTGGCCAGATCAGTGTAGACTTTCAGGCACACAGTGAAGACCTTCAGAGGCTTCTTCAGTTGTGGTATCAGGATCACATGTGAATCTTCAGATCCTTTTGGGTATACAAAGGCTCAGGTCTGTGGGAAAGACAGAAGAGAAGGGGAGGAAGGTCAAGCTCCAGATTATTCATCAATTGGTTCCCTCATTTACATATAAAGTCAACTATAGAGAATCCAACACCTTTCCCATATCCCATATAAAAAAATACCTTTGACTTATTTTTGTAGAGCCTCCTCCCCCATACCATATCTCAAATGCAGCTGTAGAAAGCCTCTACCTGTTTGCACAAGACTACTTGAGAGACTCATGATGCCAGCAAGCACAAGAATAGTTTCTCCATGATTATTCTCTGCTTTTGCTCAATCGGGCCTTGAGAAACAGCCCTGAAGAGAACAGCTGTGGCTACGATCTTCAACTGGCTCTTTGAGAACTTCCAAAGTAAAGATCTGCTTGATGAGGCTTTATTTCCACACCAGTCAGGATGTCAGCAAAAAAAAAAATGTGTAAATGTTTTTCCAAGTTTGCAGATGAGGTAATTCTTATGTCTCCCAAGAATCAAAGAAAGAAATTATGAAGTTCTAATCAATTATTTACTTTTAATCAATTCCTTTTAATCACATATATCATTTTGCTTTTATAAATCAAAGTAGGTTAAAAAGTATGTATATGACTCTGTACAGATTGACCAAGCATGGTCCACAGTTGACTCCCCTATTAGCCACCTTCCCAATTTTTGCAAAGCTGAGATATAGGGCTCAGTTCCTGAGCTCAGCTGATAAGCTACATTCCTCATTCCTATTAAAAGCAGTGTTAAAGATAATAAATTATAATTACTCTATTATCAATTATAATCAGATGGGGCTAGGAACATCCATACCTTGGGAATTGCTAATCTGTTTAAAGTTCCCTTTTCCTGAAAAGGTTCCCTGTTCTTGTCAAAGATACCTAACACAAGACAAATTTCCATGATGGTAATGGAAATTCTTATAACACACAAGCCAATCAGAAAACATAAAACACCCATCTTAATCAATATCATGTTCTTCAAATTGTAATTAATGTTCCTTATTTATTGTTTATGTTCCCCTTTCTAGTGTTCCTCATTTATACTGATAAAAAATGTTCTGTACTCTCATGATAAGGAC
Source organism: Gracilinanus agilis (assembly GCF_016433145.1). Classification (NCBI taxonomy): domain Eukaryota; kingdom Metazoa; phylum Chordata; class Mammalia; order Didelphimorphia; family Didelphidae; genus Gracilinanus; species Gracilinanus agilis. The sequence goes on along the minus strand of NC_058133.1, from coordinate 162,518,398 downwards.
CTTGTACCTACTAAGGTGATCTTGAGCCAATTTTATTGGCAAATCACTAGTCATTGCTAATAAACTGCTTGGAACACCTTTGTTTCAGGTTCTTTTATTCATAGATTTAAATTATAACAGTTAGATATCGGATGGATAATTAGATAGACAAACAGATGGATGGATAGATAGATAGATAGATAGATAGATAGATAGATAGATAGACAGACAGACAGAGACCAATAGATTATGCTTATACATGGCAGTAAGTAATAATCCTTAGGTGAGCACCATTCCCCTTCTAAGCTATCCCTGACATAAATTTAAAAAATGGAAGGACCAAAGACTTTCAACTGATACCATAAGCTGGCCCATTATATATTGTAACAGGTTCACAGAACTTCAAAGGTAGAATGGCTCAGAGTTCTCAATGGATATGGAATCCACTCATATACACAAATCATGCCCATCTATACTCCATAAATATTTATCAAGACTAAGAGGCAATTAGGTAGCACAGTGAATAGAGCATTGGACCAGGTATGAGAAAGACCTGAGTTCAAATCCTATCTCAGACAACTGCTAGTCGTATGACCCTGGACAAGTTCCCTCAGCTATAAAAATGGTGACAGTAATGACACCTACTTCAAGATATGTGAGAGTAATTAAGAAATATCTAATGAAATTCATAAAAACAAATTTTAATGAAAGTCATTATGAAGACCAAATGAGTTAATATTTGTAAAACATTTAGCACATTGCCTAGCATATTGCTTTCTTCCTTACCTTGCTTGAATGCTACCAGTAAGGAAAAGTCTAAGACAGCCTACTACACATTTCTGTAGCACAAAATGTTGATTAAATCTTTCCTGGGGGGCAGCTGGGTAGCTCAGTGGATTGAGAGCTAGGCCTAGAGACGGGAGGTCCTAGGTTCAAATCTGGCCTCAGACACTTCCCAGCTGTGTGACCCTGGGCAAGTCACTTGACCCCCATTGCCTAGCCCTTACCACTCTTCTGCCTTGGAGTCAATACACAGTATTGACTCCAAGACAGAAGGTAAGGGTTTAATTTAAAAATAAATAAATAAAATAAAGTCTTTCCTGACATCAAGCCTATTTGAATCCTTAAATTCCTTTCATTTTTATCCAAGAATATCTTCTCATTTTTTAAAGGCAAAAATGGCAATACTGAGATGATACAGTTTCTCCAATAATAGGTCTACTGGAATTGGTCATTGATCAAGGATATTACAAATCAAGTACAAAAAAAATGGATTCAAGTTTATAGATAGTTTAAAAACTGTGTGATTGTTAGCATTCTCTGGACTCTTTCTAACATCATTATTTCAAAGGTAGAAGAGGGCTGGACAAACTGAGGACTCATTTACATTTTCTTTTTTTTCATGCATTTCCATTGTCGAATAATTCATCACTGAGCATCTAGACTACTGATAATGAACCTCTGCAAATTTAGCTAAATTGGTAGTAAGAAAACTGAGTGGGAGGCACCTACGTTACTCCTTGGACAGAGAGCTAGGCCTGGAGATGAGAGGTCCAAATCTGACCTCAGACACTTCCTAGTTGTGTGACTCTGGGCAAGTCATTTAACCCTGATTGCCTAGCTCTTGCCACTCTTCTGGCTTGAACTTAGTGTTGATTCTAAGGCAGAATGTAAGATTTTGTTTTATTTGTTGTTTTTTTTAAAGAAAGAAAAAAATATGTAACTATGGGAAAATATTCAAAAGAAAAATTAAAAAAGAAAAGAAAACTGATATGGTCTACTGCTAGAATTGTATTCCAGCATGAGAAAACTTGCCAGAGCTTGTATTCTTACTTCCTTCAGGAACTGTCTGGGAACAAGCAAAAGAATTTTAATCTTTCTTGTTGGCTTAGCCTTTCAAATATTGGAAGAAGTTAACATGTTTTCACTAAGACTTCTCTACCCTATTCTGAACTTCCTCAGTTCCTCCAAATGATCCTCATATGGAATGAACTTTAAGACCCTTGACCACTCTATATAATCTTCTCTAGAAGAGTTACACTTTTTAGCTTACTGTTATCTTTCCTAATATGTGGTGCACCAAACTGAACACAATACTCCAGATGTGGTCTAATGGGTGCAGAGTACAATGGGACTATCTCTTACTTTTTCTAGGTAATTCTAGTATTCTTACTTACTCCAAGAACCCACTAGCTTTTTGACCTCCATTTCATGATATTATGTGTTGCTTCCTCTAGGCTCACTATTGAAACTCCCACTTAACCCTAGCAGGTTGAGTTCCCAGCCCACTACTCTTCCTTCAAAGTCCTTGAAACCCTGAGTGTCTGGCATTTGTCTCCATTGGTATGTTCTCCATTGATTATTAGCCAGTGATAAATGAGCTTTAGAAATTTACTATGCAGATACAGAAAATATAGGTCTTTTAGAAACATGCCCCCAAACCAGGGGTTCACTCTCCCTTTAAACACAGAAGATTCCTGGGGATACTAGGATTAAAACTAAAGAATACATATGAATAATAAAGGGTTAATTCACAGCTGCTGGTTATTGCAAGGACCTCTCTTCATCCTTTAGTTGGTTGTTGCTTTGCATACTTGAAGAGGACCAAAATGACATCACTATGGTGATGTTACTTGGCATATAAATTGGCTTTATGTGAAGCAGAGTTACACAAAGTCATTAGCCTCACTTTCTTCCAGTGTCATACAAGGCTACTGACAAAAAAAAGTCATGATGATTGGCATTGACCCAGGATGCAGTTGATGACTTTGGCATCTTAGACATCTGACTGAGACAGTGCCTGCTTCTACCACTTTTGTGATAGTTAGAACAAATGGTTCTTAACTGCCCCTTCCACCAGGGGAAATATTCACATGCCTGGCCTGGGGTAGGCATCCCCTTAACTCACCAACAAGTTTGAGGTTCCCTCAGTTGCCCTCAACCTGGTTTAGCCCATTTGCCAAAATGATTTACTGAGATGAGGCTGCTGCACAAGCTACAGGTCCTTGGAGTCACAGGTAAAAACTGAGTGGCAAGGGGACACCAAAGAAGGAAAGTAGCCCTGAAAAAGGAGTCAGCAAGCCCTCACACCAGAGGAATTGGTCTTCCCTGAACACCCTGTACAACCTTCTGTGGAGTCCTTATGAAGTCTCTTTAGGTGCAACTCTCTGCCGGATTCCAGTGCCCTTGTAAATACCAAAATCTCAATGCAAACATTGCTGTCAGTCACTGCTCCTCCACAGGACACTGCTACTGGCTCAGGTGGACACTGCTACCAATACTAATAGGAATTCTAAATATTTTGCCATTTGCAAAGCTTTCACCAAATTACAGGGGAACAGAGGGAGACTGAAAGAAAGAAACTCCCCTCTTCCCCTCCCAAAGTCAATTCGCTTTCAAGAGTTCTTCACTCAGGGATTCCACATCTTCTAACTGACCTGCTGCTGCTGCAATCTGCAATTTGATATTGACTTACTGGAATCAAGGGTTTGTCTAATTCTTTAAGCCTATGAGAATTTAATGCCAGTTTGTACCCCTTTTGCTTGGTACACTAAAATCAGTCTTAGGGCTTTCAAAGGAATATTTCATATTGAATTTGAAAACTCATTCTCTAGTGAACTGGGTTTCAAGTCAGCCTTCAACTCTCGAATGGATTAAGAACAAGGCTTGAGGCTTATCTGTAATAGGGGGAACATATGCACAATCTGGGAGGACACCAGAAGCCTCTTGGCTCCCTGACACCCAGAAAATGCTTGCCTTGTGTCCCATATTACTCTTTGGTACTGAAAAGGTCAGCCTCTGAATTGGACTGAGGTTAAGTCCGGCCAATCAGGGACCCAGAAAAGTGACATCAGGAAGGGTATAAGTTTTGGATTGAGGAAGCCCCTATTCTCCTTTTAGACAAGGAACCCCAGGGAGCAGAGATGTATCTAGAGTGAGACCTTACATAGAGCTTGGGGAAGGATCGGCCAGGTAAGGAAATCTGTGAAAGGAAACAGCCAGTCACATCGTGATTGGTGCCTTTTTTAAATCTGACCAGCTCTTTTAATTTATTTAATAAATAATTATAAATTAAAATACAATCTCTAGAGAAATTTAATCTTAACAAGTCCATCACAAGACATTTCCTACGTGGCTTTATCTATTTTGATCCACTAAACTAGGAAATTCATTCCTTCCCAATTGATTAAGGACTTCACACCTATTTTTTCATAGGAAATTGCCAATAAATTCAACCTAGTATTGTATTATTATAGAGGAGAGGGAAAGTGTTCCCATTGGGGTGCTTGGCAGAGGGGCTGGTGATGAGAGGAATGTCCTCAGGCACATTGGAGAGAGGGAAGGAAGCAGCCCCCTCCAGCATTCTCTGGCACCCATGCCATAGGTTCGCCAACATGGGTCTATGCCTTTGTCCAAGACACAGATAAAAACAAAAATACTGTGCTACTAGAGACTTCTTATAAGGTCCACAATACTACTTTTTGAGTCTAGACCTTCAACAAGTTGTAAAGCCCTGAAATTGTATCACTCCCATCTACCTGTCTCTTATCTTTATACCTGAATAGAATAATATACTTTATAAAAAGCATAGCCAAAATTTAGGTAAACAATATTGACAGCATTTCCCAGATATATTGATTTAGTAATCCTGTCCAGAAAAAAGGATATAAGATTAGTCTGACACATGACCCATTTTTAAATTTTAATTTACATATAATATTTTTAAAAGAATTTTGAATCTCAAATTCTCTCTCCCTTCCTCCCCTCCCCTCCACTTTGAAATGAGATGGTAAGCAATGTAATGCAAAAGATGCAAGAGAGAGGTTTTTGCTCTTGTAGGGAGCCAACTGAAAACTTCTGGCAGTTAGAAGCCTTAGAATTCTGAGAGAGTTGAGTTGGTCCCTGAGGCTTGAACAGAGCAGAAGGATCAACCAGAGCTCTATTTTGGCTTTCGGTTTGCTATGGCTTGTGCCTTGTCTTTGGACAATTTGTACCTAGCCAATTTCTCTGGACCTCTCCCTGACTTCCATATTATTTCCCTGTTTCCCTGCCTGTTTTCCCGGGGCTCTGGGAGGAAGGGTGGCTTTGGGGTTTTTAGTAAAAAGACTTTGTGGATCTAGTTTTCCCCAATAGGCAAGTAGGACATCCTTGAATTCAAACTATCCCTTTAGTATATCCTCTACCTTAAAAGCAACCAAATCTTCCCAGGCTGAGAGAGCAGTTTCTCTCTCAGTCTAACCCATTCCTGAGACCCTCTCCCATCTTGAGTTTCTCCCTAGTGGCTGTCAGGAACCCCAAACCCCTCTATCCTTCCAGACCAACCCTGAAATATTAATAAACCCTTGGTTACCTAATCAAACCCTCTAGAGAATCTTTGTGTTGAAGAATTAGGCAAGGGTGAAGGGGAAGGAATAATTCTCTTTTATTACCTAAGGGAAATTGGAGGCATCCATCTTGGGAGGAAGTAGCTACCCAACACTTCCTCCTGAATCCCTTCAGTTTCATTGACAGGGAGGAGCCTTGTGTTCCTCCTTTGAGGACTTGAGAAACTGACAAGAAAGCCCTCAAGTCAGATTCAAACCACTTCTGACTGGCCCTATTCCTTGTGTCTGTATAAGTACCTTTCCTACCTGGAAGGATTCAGCCTATTACCCCAGTATCCTCTGTCTCTAGCTTGAGTGTCTAGTCTGTGTCAGCTGCCTCTCCTTAACACCTCACCCTGTACCCTTAACATCCTAATACCGCCTTGTCCATTCCTCCCTAAACCCAGCCATCCCTTTCATTCCTCTCCTATTACCTCAATCACCTTTTACCCCTCCATCACTCAGCAAGGGAAGATTACCCCCAAACATTAGTGTACCCTCCCTTTTTATCCATTACAGCAATCTGATATAGATTTTACATGCATAATCATTTTATGCCTGTTTGCATATTTATCCTTTTGTGAAAAGAAACTCAAACATCTATCAGATTAGATATTATGACAAAAAAGGAAAGGGGTGAGAAGAATGAAATGTGGTGAGAAAGATGACACACATCAGGAGGACCACGGAAGATGGTAGCAATCAGAGGTGAGGTTTATTTATCTCAGCTAGTATTTTATAAAGAAAGTGACATAAACTAAGGGATTAGGTACATTTTTACATGGACAATGGTTATTAATGATTTACAGACTTAGTACAATGACTTAGTTTACTTCATCAAAGGTCAGACAGAGTTTTCTATAGGATAATCTATAGGATTATCTATTCTATAGAACATTTTCTATAGGATAATTTCTATAGGATAATAATAAATCAAAGGTATATATGTAGCCATCTAGTCCAGATTCTCAGGGAAATATTTGCTTCAGTGGGTAGAACAATTCTTGCCAAGTACAACAGAGCAGGGATTGGAAAGGAGGGTTTTTGCAGACCTCATATGAGGAGTGATTCTGGCCAGAGCATGGCTTTGATTTTACTGGATTCCACTCTCACAACTGGGGGCTACATAAGACCACTTTACATCACCATAAAGAGCTTTAATTACTTTGTCTGAGAACTGCCTGTTCATATCCTTTGACCATTTATCAATTGGGGAATGACTTGTATTCTTATACATTCAAATGATATCTCTATTTCAAAAATGAGGTCTTGATTAGAGAGACTAGTAAATACTGTGTATTACTCTCTTTCCTTGCCTCTATTTAGTTTCCGACCACTACATCCTGCAATTTGCCCTCTTTTCTATCAGTCCTGCTCTTATCTTCTCCCCCTCCTACTTTTCTGTTAAGTAAGATAGATTTCTATACCTGACAGATTATGTATCTTCTTCTCTCTTTGAGCCAATTCCAATGAGAAGACTATTTCAAGTGCTTCCTTTCCCACTTTTCCCTTCCTCCCTTCCACTGCAAAAGCTTTCATACCTCTTTTATATTAGATAATTTACTCCATTATATTTTTCCACTCCCCTTCTCCCAATTCATGACTCTTTCTCATTTCTTACTTTTATTATTTTTAGATATCATCCAATCATATTCCACTCATATCCTTCCTTGCCCTCTATGTATACTACCCCAAACTGCCCTAAAAATGATAAAGTTCTTAGGAGTTACAAGAATCATCTTCCTGTTTAAGGATATAAACAGTTTAACTTTATTGAATGTCTTTTTATTTCTCTTTCCTGTTTACCTTTTTATACATTTCTTGCGTCTTTCCTGTTTACCTTTTTATACATTTCTTGCGTCTTGTATTTGACACTCAAATATCCCATTCAGCTCTAGTCTTTTCATCATGAATGCTTGAAAGTTCTGTGTTTCATTGGACACTCATTTCCTTCCCAAAGAATTATGCTTAGTTTTTCTGGGTAAGTGATTCTTGGCTAAAGGCCTAGCTCCTTAGCTCCTAGTTCCTCTTGAATATCTAGGCCCACCCATCCTTTATGGTAGAAGCTGCTAAATCTTGTATTATCCTGACTATTTGAATTGTTTCTTTTTGGCTACTTATAATATTTTTTCCTTGATGATGTAGCTCTGGAATTTGGATATAATATTCCTGGGAGTTAGCCTTTCAGGATGTCTTTCAGAAGGTTGATCAGTGATTTTTTTTTCATTTCTACTTTACCTCTAGTTCTAGATTCTTAAAGAATTTCTTGAAAGATGATGTCTAAGGTCTTTTTCTGATCATAGCTTTCAAGTATTGGACACAATGATTCTTAAATGATCTCTACTAGATTTATTTTCCATGTCAGTTATTTTTCCAATGAGATATTTTACTTTTTTTTTCTATTTTTTCATTCTTTTGACTCTGATTGTTTCTTGATACCTCGTGGAGTCATTAGCTTCCATTTCCCCCAATTCTAATTTTTAGAACATTATTTTCTTCAGTGAGCTTTTGAGTCTCCTTTTCTATTTGGCCAATTCTAATTTTAAAGGTTCTTTTCCTCAGTGAATTTTTGTACCTCTTTTACCCATTGGTCTATTTGTGTTTTTTTAAGATATTACTTTCTTCAGTATTTTTTGTGCTTCCTTTACTAAGCTATTGACCATTTTTCATGATTTTTTTATCTTTCATTTCTTTTCCCAATTTTTCTTCTACCTCTCATATTTGATTTTTAAAATCCTTTTGGGGATCCTTTATTAATTATTTTTGGGTTTTGGACCAATTTATATTTTTCTTAGAAGCTTCAGATGCAATAATATTGACTTTATTGTCTTCTGAGTTTATTTTTTAGTCTTCCCTGTCACCAAAGTAACTTTCTACATTATTTTGTTGTTGTTGTTGCTTACTCATTTTTCCTAGCCTTTTTCTATTATTTTAACTTAAAAATTGTTAAAGTTGGGCTCCATAACTGTGGAAGAAGGAACACTGTTTCAGGCTTCAGGCTCTTTATGTAGACACCTTCACAGCTAGCTCTGGAAATCTGTAAGCTTTCAGTTCTTTTGAGGTGATATGATCTAAGGAGATCTAAGTAGAAATGTTTAATATTTTCCCAGGTTGCTCTGATCCCTAAGTAACCACAAGTACTATGTGACTATAGTTCCCTATTCCCTAAGATTGTAAGTGATGGTGTGTGCTAGTGTTCCTCCTCCCCCTGAAACTGGCTAAGGACTGTGACCTGGATCTCTGTATGGACAAAGTAACCCAGAGCCAGTAAAGGGATCCCTGTAACCTTCTGAGCAATTGTCTAACTTCCCCACATCATCTGTAGCTAAAAGCTCCCAGGAGACTTTGCTGCTGATTCAGCTGCCCCCAAGGCCTGCTGACACAATGTGACCCACTTTGGCATGCTGTTTGTGCTCCACTTCCATTTGGGTGCAATAGATCTTTCATGCAAGCCTTCTAAATTGTTTTGGGCTAAAAAATTATTTCATCTCATTTTTTGTGGGTTATGCTACTTGAGAATTTGTTTTGAGATTTTACATCATAGTTGTTTTGAGGGTAATTTGGCAGATATCAGGTGTATCTGTGTATCTTCTCCTCGATCTTGGTTATGCTCAATCATGTGACCCATTCTTAATGTAACTATGATAACCCTTTGGAACTACCTTTTCCATTTTTAAGATATTCCTTACTATCTCTTTAAAGATTGATTCTAGATTTCCTTTGAAAACTAACTTACAAGAGGGGGAAGCTGGGTGGTTCAGTAGATTGAAGGCCAGAACTAGAGACAGGAGGTCCTGGATTCAAATCTGGCCTTAGACTCTTCCTAGCTTGTGACCCTGGGCGAGTCACTTAACCCCCATTGCCTAGCTTTTACCACTTTCCTGCCTTGGAACCAAGACACAGAATTGATTCTAAGAGGGAAGGGAAGAATTTTAAAAAAATAACTTACAGGACTATAGCTTCCTCATTCTAGGCATTTCCCTTAATTAATTATTGTGACATTTGCCCTTCTCCATTCTTGCTCATTCTGAAGAAGCTAGTGTACCATCTTCTTTTCTGTGATAAGGACAAAATATAGAACCCAAAACTTATATCTATTATAGTTTTGTCCCACAAGTTAGCTGGGCATGTTGAGAAACTCAAAGATGGCAGGGACTGAGATGTATGGAAAATGAAGTTTAATTTCTTTAAGGGGAAGGAACAATTAGAAGAGCTTGAATCTCATCAGGGAACAAGAGCTCAGACCCACAGCTTTGGCTTAATGACCACATAGCCCTTTTTCTCAAAGTTCAGGCCCCTCCAGTCTAGAACATTAGGACTAAAGGTCCCACCAGTGTATATAATATTAATCTCTGTGGGTGACAATGCAAAATCCCACATGAATACATCTCCAATGTCCCCTACTAGAGATTGCTTCTCATCAAACCCTCCCCCAAAGGAATCCTGCTCTTGCCCAAGGATAATCTTTGATTGTTTCCCCACAACATATCCCTTGTTTAGAGATTTCCTCGCCATTGGCTTCCCATCCACCCAGAGTTCAGCAATGCCTGACTCTGACTCCCAACTGGCACAAAAGTGTCTTGGTTCAAAAGAGGCCTCAGGGACCTGGAACGGTACCCCAACATCACCTACAGACAAGCTATACTTGCTGTTCCCTTCATGAAAGAGGAGAATCTCATTATATCGTGTCTGAGTAGCAAAAGAAAAAAGAGAATAGCTTCTGGTCAGTTCACTGTAGACTTTCAGGCACACTGTGAAGGCATTCAGGGATTTCTCTAGTTGTGGTATCAGGGTCACATAGGAATCCTGAGATTGTTTGGGGAACACAAAGGCTTTCCCACTCAGGTCTGTAGGAAAGGAAAAAAGGGCAGAGGAAGAAAGTCAAGTTTCAGACAGTTCATAAATTAGTTCCTTCATTTGCATATAAAATCAAGAATCCAAAAACCCAAAGAAAATCCAACACCTTCCCCACATTTCATACAGGGCATTCCTGTCTTTGTAAAGTCTCCTCCCACCGTATCCCATCTCAGACACAGCTAAAGAAAGCTCCTACCGTTCTGGGGAAGAGCATTTGAGAGACTCGTGATGACCAGAAAACACAGGGGCAGCTTCTCCATGTTCATGCTCTGCTTCTATTCAGTCAGGCCTTGGGGAGGAAGGAACAGCTATGGATGAAATTGCTGACTGGCTCTCTGCGGTCTCCCTATGTAATGATATGCTTGGTGTGGGTTTATATCCACACCAATCAGAATGTCAGCAAAAATCTGTAAATAATTTTCCAAAACTACCTTTGCGGACCAGGAGTCAGGACTGCAAAGGCAGGATCACCTCTGGGCGGGGAAATCGATATGAGTTATTTATTAGAGGGATGGTTGTAGTTTTAGCCTTGGCAGGTCACAAATAGAAGAGGTAGGAATGAAAATAGCATTGGGTCCTGTTGGGAAGAGTCTTAGGACCATATCTTTGATGTAGAGGCAAGAAAACCAGACCACCAAGCCCCATTGCAGGTCATAAGGAATAAGAAGGAACATAATTTCCTAGTGGCAAGACCATGGCTTCAGTCTAGAAGGAGCTACCATATCAAGGACACCAAAGCAGTACAGTCACCGGAAAGTAGTCCTGAGGTAAATGTTAGATTTTCTTTAATTCTGAAAAATAAAATTAGGCAATGTCAGAGCCTCTCACTCTTCTGCTGTTGTAGTTACAGGTCAGAGTGGGGAAGGCCTCCATTAGCCATCTAATCCAAACCAGAGGAACAAATGAATTCCTTCTACAAGACACATTACGAGTAGTCTTCCCACTTTTGCCTAAAGGCCTGGTATGATAAAGATGTCACTATTTCCTGAGGTAATCTATCTGCTTTTTAGAGGTCTTCCCTCTCATCACAGCCAAGTATGCTTTTTGTAAATGCTCTGGGAGAAAAGAGAAAAAAAATCTGATCCTTTTTCATCTTTTTCAATATTTGAACCCAGCTATTCCCCACCCTTACTTTCAATCAATCTTCTGAAGACTAAAAATTGCCATTTCTTCAATAGATCTTATGAAATTTATGTCCTTCACCATTCAGCTTGCCCTCCTCTGTACTTTATCCAGCTTATTGATGACTTCCTAAAATGTAGTACTGAGGACTGAATGTAATACTCCTGATTTGGTTTTCACAGGTCTGGATACCGAAGGAATACTATCTCCTTATTTGTGGGTGCTTGCCCATTTTGATGCAGTTAAAATAAGCTTTTTTTGCTGCCACCACCATACTTATGACTCATATTGAGCTGGTGGTTCATTAAAACACCTAGATCTTTTTAAGATAACCAATCACTTCCCCACTTTGCATTTGAGAAGTAGACTTTTTTAAGCCATTATATAAGATTTTAGATTTATCCATCTGACATTTGATCTTAAAAGAAGCAGTTAAATGTTCTAACTTGTCAATATCTTTTTAGATCCTAATTTAATATCTAGGGCTTCAACTGTCACTCTCAACTTCATATCATCCAGTGTATTAGGAATCATTCCCAGGGTGGCACCATTTGTAAATTTGATGAGCATTTGATGGCCAGCTAAATAATATATTAGATAAGATGTTGGGCCTAGAGTCAGGAAGACTTGAGTTCAAATCTGACCTCAGACACTTTCCCAGCTATGTCACTCTTGGCAGGTAACTTATCCTCTATTTGTTTCAGCTTTTTCATCTTTAAAATACAGAAAATAATAGCACCTACCTCCCAGGTTTTTTTGTGAGGATAAAATGAGATAATTGTTAAGAACTTAACATAATTTCTGGCTCATAGTAAGGTACCATATACCTGTTAGATTGTTATTATCCCATTTATACCTTCCTCCAAGTAATTAATCAAATGTTAAATAGGCCTGGAGTATGCCTCTGAAGAATTTCTGCTAAATTGATATTGAGCATTTATGACAACTTGCTGGGTCTGGCCATTTGACCAGTTCTGAATTCATTTCATTGAGTTTTCATCTATCCCTTGCCTCTTCATCTTTAAAAAAAGAAAAATCATAAAATACTTTATTAAATATTTTATAAAAGTCAAAGTAAACTGTAACACAGTATTCTACTGCTCTCCTAGTTTAAAAATAATGCCCTCTTCTCAAAAAAAAAAGATTAGTCTACATGACCTATTTTCTTTGAAACTCCACTTCCATTTCTAGATTTTCAGCAAACATCTTTTTAATTATATAGAACTTCAGGCACCAGAAGAGATGGAAGTTTAAGGATCCCTCAACACTAAGGTCATCTAAGCTAGTTTAATTCCTACCCATCTCACCCCAAAAGCAAAAAGAAAAGTCAGGCTTTTTTTTAAGAATTTAAGTTCATTTAATTAATTAATTAGTTAGTTAAGAATTTTTTTTCACATGGTTACATGATTCATGTTCTTTCTCTTCCCTCCTCCCACCCCTCTTCTGTAGCCAATGAGCAATTCCACTGGATTTTACATGTGTCATTGTTCAAGACCTATTTCCATATTATTAATATTTGCACTAGGGTGATCACTTAGAGTCTACAACCCCAATCATATCTCCATCGAACCATGTGATCAAGAAGTTGTTTTTCTTCTATGTTTCTACTCCCACAGTTCTTTCTCTGGATGTGGATAGCGTTCTTTCTCATAAGTCCCTCAGAATTGTCTTGTATCATTGCATTGCTGCTGGTAGAGAAGACTATTATATTCAGATGTGAGTCAGGCTTTTCCTGATACATGCTAGCTCATTATTGTATCTACCTACAAAGTCCTAGTGAAAATCTATTAAAATTTAGCCTGGGTTTGGTTTATTTCTATGGTTTCACCAAAAAGGGATTAATGAGGTTAAATAAAAAAATGTGAAAATGTGAAAAAGCAACCTATTCATCCTAAAATACTTGCCCAGGCTATAGGTAATACATGTTGGATTCAAGGACTCAAAGAAACTTAGAGAAAAAAAATATGTCATTCAAAGGATTTACAAAAACCCTGAAATCAGTACAAAACCCTAGCATTGCTATTATGCTCACCCAGTTGGTAAAGACTCCTAGTAGATATGGTACTTTTGAGGAGACTATATTTTCACCTTGTTCTGTATTGTCCAAGAAATAGCTCAAGGTCTAAATCATTTGTCCAGTTAGGTCATGGGTTGGGTTTTAATGTTCCAGGATGATTTTATCAGTGGTCATCTCTTCCTCTAATAAGTGGCATAGTTGGGGGCAGAGCCAAAATGGTAGAGTAGAGGCCACCACCAATCTGAACTCTCCCAAGATTCCCCTGCAAACAACTTTAAAATAATGTGTCAAATTGAATTCTGGAGTAGCATGGCAAATAAAAGGTCAGAGAGAGACACTGTTTCCAATCCAAGAAAATTTAAGAAGTCAGAAGGAGAGATCTGTGGTATTGGGGGGGTCAGCCATGAGCACATACATCAACAACACCAGGAATGGGCATAGGAGGAGACTGCAACAGCAGCAGCAACAGCTTCAGGAGCTCTCAGCCATGAGACAGTCATGTGATTGGATAAATGGTCAGAAAGATATTACCAGGAACCCTGAGGTGGCAATGGGTACAGGACTAGATGCTATTTGGCAAATGTGCTGACCGTATGCAGTTCTGAATTCCAGTAGAGAGAAGAGCAATTATAGTGGTAAGGAAGCAGTGGTGTTTGTTGCAAAACCAAGGTAAAGAGGAACACTAGTTTTTGTGGCTGTAAAGAAAAAGAGGTCTTTCCTGGGTAAGGTCCAGAGTGCAGATAATGAAAACAAATACCACTCTCTCCCCAGATAACACCAGGAAATACCAAAATTTTACAGAGCTCCAGATCAAGCACAGAAAAGAGCAGTATGAAAAAAGTGTGAAGCTTAGGGCAGTACCTCCCCATCCCCAGGTGAGCAAAGCTCAACTTTAACATAAAATTCAAAGTCAATTTTTTTAAAGGCTGGGAAAATGAAAATACAATCAAACAAAAGAACCTGATAATAAAATCCTGTACCATAAGGACAAGGAAGATAAGACACAAACTTGAAAAAAGCTAAAAACATGAAAACGACTAAAGCAAATCTGCAAACAAAAAATAAATACAATTTGGATACAAACACAAAAAGAATTCCTAGAAGAGTTAAAGAAAAATAAAAGTAGTAGGGGGGAAATGGGAGAAAAATTATAATGATAAAAAAAATTATGAAAAGAGAATTAACTGTTTGGTAAACAATCCAAAAAATACTAAAGAAAATAATGCCTTAAGAAATGTAATTGGGCAAATGATAAAAAGAGGCATAAAAATTCGCTAAAGAAAAAATTCCATATAAAACAGAATTGACCAAATGGAAAGAGTTGCAAAAGCTCACTGAAATGTGTGAAGGAAATCAATGAGTGGGGAATGGCAGCCAGAAAAAGGCAGCAACAGAGTCAAGAGATCACAAGACAGGGGGGCAGGGTAGATGTCCCCTGAATTGCCCCCTGGCTTGCTCCCCTGGGCAAGAAGCCACAGTTGGTTCCTGAGAGGTGAAGTGTGAGAGTTAGTGGGCAGAGAAAAAGTTTCATAAACTGAGGCAAGAGTGGATTTCAGTCTCTTCTGTGTCTGTTGCTGGCTGTACTTCCCTGTGAGCGTAGCTAGGAGACCCTAATAACAGCCATAGTACAGCAAGCTAAATGGAGTAATAAGGAAATATCTTCCTTCTGTTTTTCCATCTTTTTCCCCTGCCACTTTTGTTTTTATAAAATTATTAATTTATGGCAAATCACATAATTTTCCCTCTTACAGAAGAAAATATTATTTAAAAATTAAAATTGGGGGCATCTAGGTGGCTCAGTGAACTGAGAGCCAGGTCTAGAGATGGGAGATTGTAGATTTAAATCTGGCCTCAGATACTTCCCAGCTGTATGGCCCTGAGCAAGTCACTTAGCCTGCATTGATAGCCCTTACTCCTTAGTAATGCAATTCTGTTCTCTAATAAAGACTTTATTTCCTCAAATGTATGAGAATAAGATATATTTCCCTGTTGATAAATACTCAAAAGATGTGAACAAGCAGTTTTCAGAAGAAATCAAAGCTCTCTATCATCACATAAAAAATGTTCTAAATCAGCATTTATTAGAAGATGAAAATGAAAACAGGTCTGAGGTACCACTTCATACCCATCAGATTGGTTAATGTGCCAGAAAACAAAAATGACAAATGTTGAAGGAAATGTGGGAAAACTGGAGCACTAATGCACTGTTGGTGGGGTTTTAAACTGGTCCAACCTTTCTAGAGAGCAAGAGCAATTTGGAATTAGAGCAAAATGAGCAGAACCAGGAGAACCTTGTACCCAGAGACTGATACATGATGGCACAATCAAATATAACAGATTTTTCTACTAATAGCAATGCAAAGATACAGGACAACACTGAGGAACTTATGAGAAAGAATGCTATCCACATCCAGAGAAAGAACTGTGTGAGTAGGAAATGCAGAAGAAAAACATATGATTGATCACATGATTTGATAGAGATATGGCTGGAGTTTTGGCATTAAAAGATCACTCTATTGCAAATATGAATAATATGAAAATAGGCTTTGAACAGTGATACATGTATAACCCTGTGGAATTGCTTGTCAGCTCAGGGAGGGGGGAAGAAAGAGGGATGGGAAAAATCATGAATCATGGAATCATGGGAAAATATTTTAATTAAATTTTTTAAGATTTTGATAAGGTAGAACATGGAAACAAATCTAAAATAAAATAAAATTGATTCAAGACAATTCCTACTACTCATAATGAAAAATATCTTCCAACTCCAGAGAAAGAGCCAATGGAGTTGAATTCTGACCAAAATATACTATATTTTAGTTTCTTCTTTTTTTGGTTCAATATCTCTTCCATAAGGTGACTGACATGGAAAAATGTTTTACATGATTGTACATGTAAAATCTATATCAGATTGCTTACAGTCTCAGAGAGGGGTAAAGAAAGGAAGGGAGAGAATTTGGAACTCAATTTTTTAAGTATGTTAAAATTTGTCTTTACATATAATGGGAGAAATTAAATATTATTTCTTTTAAAAAGAGAAGTTAAATATCTCCCCCCAAAATGAAATGATGAGGATACTTTCAATAAAACCTGAGAAATCTTATATAAACCAATGTAAAGTTAATTGAACAGAACAAGGAGAACAGTGTACATCATAACAGCAAATTTGTAATGCTGATCAACTGTGAAAGATTTAGCTGCTCTGACCAATTTATAATAATCCAAGAAATTCCAAAGAATTCATAGTGAAAAATACTATCCACCTCCTTGGAGAGAATTGATGTACATTGTGTGCACATCAAAATAAAATTTTTATACTTCATTTGTCTTGCTTTTTCATTGTTTTTGCAACACAGCTAATATGAAAATATGTCTTGCATGATTTCACCTATACAATTTATATCATCATGCTTGCCTTCTCAATGGGTGTGGGAGGGGCTCAAGGGAAAGAAAATTTGGAACTGAAAAAAAATTTTAAATGGATGATAAAAATAAATAAGTAATACTTAAAAAATAAGTGACATAGTTAGAAGTAGCTCTCATTGCCAGTCATCTAACTTTGAATCACATGAATTCTTTAGCTCATGAGACCCCAGTAAGGATCACTATGCAGTTACCTGAGCTCAGAGACAGAAACACAAAGCAACTATAAAGTATTTTTAAATCAATACAGAAAGATAAATTATTGGAGGTCTTTGCATCATTCACTTGTAGGCTATGCCAATATAATAAAAATTTCAATGTTACTTATTTTTCATATTATATAAGAATAACTAGCATGTCATTGTTGTTTTTTAGCCTTCATTTTCCAAGAGTATCATTGACATCACAATTTGGGGGTTAGGTTAAAGTGTATCCAACTGTGGCTAAGCAAGTCCAATACAGTCTTGGAAGGCTCTACCACACATCGAGCACAAATAGTTTATTAAAACTTTTGAGATGGAGATGTTTCTATATTTTGGTATCTCATGTTTCCTTTGTGCTACTTTGATTCTTCTTTGCTCACAGAGCATATCTTCTTTGATGTGGACACCTTGTGCTGGGTGTCCTGTGCTTTCCATGTTTCACAATCAACACTAAAGTTCTTAGAGACTTTAAGAGTGCCCTTATATCACTTCTGACCTCTGTGAAAGTACCCATCTTGTGTGAGTTCTCCATAAAATAGTATTGAGTTTGAATGTTGGTTCAGTTGAAGAGGGCATCTTGGTATTTGGGACCTTATCCTGCCAGGTAATCTTCAAAATCTTCCTATAAATAGGTCTTGATCGATGACATATGTAAAACCCAGTGGAACTGCATATTGGCTATGGGAGGGGAGTGGGAGGAGAGGAGGGAAAGAACATGAATCATGTAACCACGAAAAAATTTTCTTAAATTAATCAATAAAAAATATATTTAAAAAAAGAATCTTCCTATAACAATTCAAATAGAAGTGGCTCTTAGTTTTCTGGCATGGTGCTGGTAGATTGTCTAGGTTTCACAGACATATAACAATGAAGTCAGCACAATGGTTCTTTATAGCTTCATTTTGGTATATGGCCTATAACTTCTTCTCTCCCATATTTTCTTTCAGTTTCTCCCAAACTCTGAGCTAGTTCTGAAAATGCATTCATAAACCTCATCATTTAAGTGGGCATTCCTGGAAAATATACTGCTAAGGTAAGTGATTTTATCCACAGTATTCAAAATTTCTCCATTTACTGTAACTACTCATTCCATGTAAGGAACATGTGTGGTGCTGGCTGGTAGAGAAAATGTTTGGATTTTTTTTGGTGATGTCAGGCCAAGATTAGCACAGGTGGCAGAGAACTGACCCTTACTGTGTTGCATTTCAGACTTGGAAGCTACATTAAATGCACAATCATCTGTGAACAAAAAGTCACACACCAGATCTCCCTTCACTTTAGTCTTGACTTCCAGCATTGTCAAGTTAAATAATTTATCACCAGTGCAGTAGCTGACCTTGAAGCCATTTTCATCCTCATTGAAGGCATCAAGCATTTCTGAAAAACATCATGCTTTTAAAAAGCTTGGGAGCAAGCCCATAGCCCTAATTCACTCCTTTGGCAACTAGGAAAGCTCAAAAACATCATCCATTACATCAGAATTCATGAAAGCATGGTATCATAAAGCTGATATGTAATATTGATGAAGTTCTCAGGCAACGACATTTTGGCATGATCTCACAAACCCGCATGACTGACAGTATCAAAGACCTTGGTCAGATCAATGAACGTGATATACAGACCTCTGTTCTGCTCCTGGCATTTCTCTTGGAGTTGTCAGCCAGCAAGCACCTTATTGACCATTGATCAGCCTTTTCTGAAGCCACAGCTCTTGGGTAGATGACTATCTTCTCAATGAAGGATCTTGCCGGCAGTCACTAAGAGAAGGACTCCCCTGAGAATGTCAGAAGACAACCTGTTTCCTTTTCCTTTATAAATATGGGCAGTAGAGACATCCATAATCTCCTAAAGGATAATCTCCTCTTGCCATAGAACCTGGAAGATTTCAATCAGCTTCTGTTTGAGCAGTAATTCACACAGTTCTAGATTGTACATCTCTGCAAACATATATGTGGAACTTTAAAGTTTGCAAAGCACTTTACTAATAGAGTTGTCCCTCACTATATCATGGTTCACTTATTGCAGTTTCACTGTATTACAGTTGTTTTTTTAAAAATATATCTAATTCTGCATCACAGAGTTTTCACTATATTGTGGGATTTTGTGGATGAATACCGTACTGTTCACAATAGAAATGCAGTACACCACTACCACTTGCACAAATGTGCCAACGTGAGATTGTACAGGGCACTCTATTGACTGAAAGGCAACCAACCATAGCACTATGTTCTGTATCCTGGGCACTGATTGGCTCAGTGTTTATAAGAATGTGGGAATGGTTAATAAGAGTGTGAAAAAGGTTTATAGGAGAGTGGGAAGAGTTTATAAAGCCCTAATACCTAATATATTATTATTATTATTATTATTATTATTCCTATTGACTCCCAGAGGAGCATAGGGCCACAACCATCTCATGCCAACAGACTCTGTTCTGGACAACTTCCCCCAACTGGGCCCATGTCACTCCGACAGTCCCTGTCTCGTTCTTGGCATATCTCCACCAGGTCTGCCATCCGATGTCCAAGATGTGACGCAGGCACCCGTCAACAAAGACCTGGAGTTTGTTGACTTTTGCCAGCACGTGTCATGGACTCTGTTGGAGAGCAATCTTCCAGACTAGGCGATCGTTGGTTTTGTTGGTTTAATGAGGTTGCAGTTTCTTTAGCAAGTAAGATTTTTACGGGGTGAGGTTGCTAGCCTCGCGCCCAACCCTCCTCCTTTTTCAGCTGGGCTTGGGACCGTCCTTGGCGGAGTTAATATATATATACATATATATATATAATATTATATATAATATAATAAAATAATATAACATAGCATAACATAACATAACACAACACAACACAACACAACACAACACAACATAACATAACATAACATAACATAACATAACATAACATAATATAATATAATATAATGCTGCTACTTTGTGGATTTTCATCTTTTGTGGGAGTCTCTGGAATGTAACTCCCACAATAGGTGAGGGATCACTGTATTACCTCATTTCAAACTCAAAACAACCCTTCAAGGTAGGTGCTATTATTATCTCCATTTTTCAGATAATAAAACCAAGGCGAGAAGAGTTTAAGTGAATTGTTATGGGTCACACAGCTAGTCAGTATTTTGAGTCTGGATTCAAACTCAGGTCTTCCTAACTCCAAGTCCATGCTCTATACACTACTAAGAAGTTATTTTACAGAACTGAATAAGAAAAATAATAAAAATCCATTTGGAAGAACAAGAAGTCAAGAATAACAAGGAAAATATTTAAGAAAATATAAAAATGAAGTCTAAGTATTACCATACTTCAGACTATGCTATGGGGGAAAAAAGCAGGAATCATCAAAACTATTTGATACAGGTTAAAAAAAAAAACAGAAAATTCTCTCAATGGAGGAGAGAGATATGCAATACCCAAGAACAACCTATCATAGCTTCATACATGACAATTACAAGAACTTTAACTATTGAGATAAAGACTCTATTTGACCAAAAAGCAGGAAAATTAGAAAGTAATTTATCAGAAATTAGGCTTACATCAAATTTTATCATATTCAAAAACAATTCACAAATAGATATATGACCAATACATAAAAAAACCTAATCATAATCAATGAGTTAAGAAGCATTTATTAAGTGCCTACTAAGTGTCAGATACTGGAGGTACAAAGTCAAAAATTAAACAGACTCTACACTCAAGAAGTTTATATCCTATCCTAGAGAGAAACTATGTATATAAATAAGAAATGGACTTATAATTTCACTGGTATAGTGAACCACTAGGTGAAGGTAATTCCCTCTACCAATCCAGGCAAGCAACTTCTCTGCAACTTAGTGTTAGTGTTAACAGGCCACTGAGAGGATGTGAAGTGACTTGCCTCAGTACACACCAGAGGCAAAACTTAAGCCTAACTTTTCTTGTCTTTGATATTTGAGGGCAACTTTCTATCCCTGCTATGAGAGATACAGAGAGAGAGAGAGACAAACACAGAGACAGAGAGACAGAGATGTAGATATGCCACATGTTTTGAAAATTATTTTATTACATAAGTCTAGACAAAACATATGCAAAATAAATAAAAGGTAATATGTGAGGGAAAGTATTAGAAGCTGGTGGGGAGAGGGGAAAATCAAGAAAGTCTTCATGTAAAAATATTAGAGAATGGAAGACATCTTGTACAATTATTGGTAGGGGGAGAATTCTTAACTAACCAAGGACTAGAGAACAAACATAGAAGAGAAAATGTACACTTTGATTAAATAAAATTTTAAAACTTTTTCATAAGCCCAAATCAATATAGGAAGAATTAAAAATAAAGTCATTAATTGATAAAATATGAGATAGTAAATGATAGGCTGTGAGAAGATAGGCATACAAATGCATTGTTGGTAGAGTTGTTATCTAATCCATTCATTCTGGGGAAAAAAAATTTTAATTATGACCTAAAAAATTTGCTAAACTGCCCTTTGATGCAGCAGTACCAGTATTAGGTATACCAAGGAGATCAAAAGAAAAGTATATATATGCATACATATACATAGGTATGTATGTGTGTATACATATATGAATAATGAATTAAGAATTCTTCCCCTACCAATAATTGTACAAGATATTTTCTTCCACTCTCTAATTTTCTTTAGATGAAGATTTTCTTGATTCTTACCTCTCTCCACCAGTTCCTAGTACTTTCCCTCAAATATTACCTTTTATTTATTTTGCATTTAACTATATATAAACAATGCATACTTGCATATATTACTACATATACATGTATTGTTTCATACATGTGTGTATGCTTACATACACATACATACATATATGCAGGCCTACATATGTTAAGAAGTATAAAATGTTTAAACCTGCCTTATTTATAGTATGAAAGAACTGGAAGGAAAGTAAATGTTGATCATTTTGGGGATGGCTGAACAAATCGTGGCATAATATATTATCACGCTATAGGAAATTATAAATGTGAAGAATTCAGAGAAACTTGAGAAAATACTCTGAACTGATACAAAGTGAAATAAGCAAATTAGAAGCGCAATTTATACAATAACCAAAATGTCATAAAGGAAAGCACTGAAATACCTTAGAACTCTAACCAATGAAGTGACCAGTCATGACTTCAGGGGACTTGACAGTGAAGCATGTCTTCCTAATCTCAATAGAGATGATGACTAGGCAATGAGGCATATATTTTGAGATATGGCCAATGTATTCATTTTCCTTTACTATACTTATTCCCTTGCAAAAGAAGCTTCTATTGAGGCAGGAAGAGGATTCATTGAGAAATGATATTAAAAAATTAGTAAGGGGTCACAGGGATGATGAATGGTAAGCCAGGATGACAAGGGCTAATAGAGATAATGATTAATAAATTTTGTCACTGTGTACTCACAAGAATCACAGATAATATGCCAATGGGGATATGGCCAGATTGGTATAATGAATAGAGTACAAATGAGATGGAACCAAAAATGAGTAATGGGTTGAGTTAGCATAAATCTCAAAGAGATACAAAGGAAAATATCAAGGTGATGGGGGTTCATAAGCATGATGTTGTTTCCTATGGACGTAGGTATGCTGAAACGATGTTTCTCTAAAGCGTCTCAAACCCATCCTAATTAATCTGCTCTTCCTTTTATCATTCCCACCCCTCCTCATGACTTTTATCCCTTTCCATTCCTATTTCCCTATTGAGAAATATTGATTTCTATACTGAATTGAGTGTGTATATTTATTCTTCCCTCTTTCAAATGGTTCCAGTGAACGTGAGATTTAAGCATTGCTTGCCATCCCTTACTTCCTCCTCCACTCCAAAAGCTCTTACTTATATCCCTCTTTTATGAGAGAAAATTTTCCCCATTCTACTTCTCCCTTCCCACTTCTACCAGAGTATCTCATTCTTTTTTTTGAGATCATCCCAACATAATTGACTCCTTTTGTCTATTATCCGAATTGTCCTAATGATGATAAAGTTCTCATTAGTAATATGTTTCATCTTCCCATACAGGAATGGAAATAGTTTAACTTTATTGAGTACCTTATCATTGCTCTTTCATGTTTACCTTATTATGCTTCTCTTGAGTCTTGTTTGAATGTCAAATTTCCTGGTCAGCTCTGGTCTTTTCATCAGGAATGTTTGAAAATCCTCTATTTCATTAAGTATCCATTTTCCCCCTGAAGGATTATACTTAGTTTTGAAGAAGTGTATTACGTTAAGTCAAAATTTGAACTATATGATATTTGATAGTGCATTTTTTGGTTTTGTAACCAACTGATATAAAGTTGCTTTCTTTTCTATGTAAAGGGAAAACTTATATCATATCAGCTTGATTTTGAAGAAATGATAAGATCTTTTAATGGGAGTGGGAGGGAGAAGACTCTAGATATTATAGAGAGAACTTTCCTTCATATGGTCAATTTAGTTCAGCAAGCATTTGAGTAGTAAGCACCTATTAAGTGCTGAACACTATTCCAGGCACTTGGAATACAATAACAAAAAATGAAAACACATTTCCCTCAAGGAACTTCCATACTATCAGAACTTCCATTTCACTTTAAATTGACAGACAAATAAACAATAATTTCAGTGCTGAAGCAAGGAGATGATCCTTCAGCCCTTCATCACCTTGGGCAGATCACCCCTAAGTCAAAATTTCTAATAGATTCTTTGACATGTTTGTCTCCATCATCCCTTAGACCTGAGCAGCCCTATTCAAAAAGTTTCAGTTATTTCCCTGCTTTATCAGGTGACCTCCGTCTCCTCATGAAACACTATTTATCTTGTTTATATATCTTTCATGTAACTACAAACTGATTTTATTTGCCCCTTGCTTATCTCTGCTAATTCTCTTCTTCTCCAGATGTGTTCTCTCATTATCTGAACTTAGACTGGAGCTCCCCACTCTGTAATCTCATCATGTATTTTCTTTCATCCCAGAAGTTTCCAAAAGAGGCCACCAAATGGCATTTTTCTGGGAATTGACTACAAGGCATATTGGTTTATCGGACTCTGTTGGATTGCACAAGGAGATAGTCGCTTTACAAAACATTCCAAATACAAGAGAGGATTTCAACATATCCCATGAATGAAATGTTCCTGTTTATAGAGAAGTCAAATCTGTGACTGGGAAAGAAGAACAAATGGTCCTCTCAGTGGCATTCAGGAGGTCATCTTTTTCTATATCCACAAAATTTTAGTTCTCAAAAGGCAGCACCAAAAGTTTTTCTGGGTGTGAGATAAAGATTAGCACGTTGTCAGCTTCAAGGAAAACAATGTGGATCTGCAGGTCAAATCCTGGTTCTGTGACTTAGTACTTGTTTGACTTTTAGCAAATCACTTCAAAGTAAGACTTCTAAACCCCATTCTCATGAATGTATGAATGGCCTTGATTCAAATCGCCCCATGAATTATGAGCAGAAATGCTAAGGAGTATAAAGCTGGTTTTCATAAGGAAAATTCTTCATCATGAGTTTCAGAGATAACTTTGACTCATCTCCCTATCTCTCTTTTCTTCAGATACAATTCTATAAATAAATGCAGACAATGTAAATTCTAAAGATTGCTATCTGAGTTCTGAAAAACAGTGTGATTCATATGCTTCTGTACTTGTCCAGGGACAACAGAAATGGCAACATTTGAAAGGCTCATTGGCCACTAGAAACTCCTAATATTTCAACATTCCCAACATATTTACAAGGCAAAGTCATTGAACTTCACTGTGACCAGACAATGTACTTTTCCCATATCAGTACATCAAGTTATGTTTGCTCTAATGTATGTAAAAGTTTATATTGTATTAGTGTCATACTATGACATTGGGATGTGTTGATAATATTTCAATTATGATAATTTCATTATTCTTTACCTTTCTGGGCCCATACCAACCCAGCTCACCTATCATCCCTGTGAGCCCTCATCCAAAAACCAGTGGAGTTTTCTTCCTTGAATTTTCAAAGAAAACACAGTAGTAGAGTCATGCCCTAGAAACCCAATAGAGTGATCTTATACAATGGGAATGTATTCAGCTTGTTATTGAGAGGTTATTCAACTCCTATCTTAGAAGCCATTATAGGAATTCAGAATAATTACAGAGCAGTGTGTCATTATTGGGAGACCCAGAGCTAAATTAAGTCACTGAAAACACTGATATCCTTTGATTGCAAAACACTTCTTGCTATCTGTATTTTTCAGAGCCACAAAAGCTCCTGTTATTCTCCCAAAAAAGAATACAAAATGTGGCAGATGTTGGCTGCATACATGTAGTTGTGAACTTCATCAAGGAATCATATTTCAAGGCAAGCTTGTCTCCACACTATGAAATGAGTTCTCATAGATCTTAGTTCTCTTTTTCTTATGCCAGGGCCATAAGCAATGATAGGTGATGAAGATAAAGTGGAGAATTAGCCTGGAAGATCCAATATAAGAGCTAGACCTGAGGAGTAACCAAAACTCTATTAATTTAAATCAAAACAGAGCCAGGGCTAAGAATCTTAACACAATCCAACTGAAGCCAAAGCTAAGAGTCAGAAACCAATACAAACACCCTGGACAATAAACGCTAGGCAGAAATAATAAAGAAATCTTGAAAGTAAGGTTGATCCAACCACCTGCCAGAATTACAAGACTCAAAATGCAGAATGAGAGATATATTTTTGGACACAGTCAATGAAAGAATTTGTTTGGCTTGACTATGCATGTTTTTGTAAAGCTTTCTTTTTCTTTTCTTGTTTACTTCATGGGGAGGGAAGGGTTAAGAGGGATAGAAATTAGGGTTTGCCAATTACTTGGAAAAATATTTAAAATATTTTCAAAAAATTAAGTGAAGTAGCTTCTACCTCCAAGAGTAAAACTTGTGTTATTTCTGATTGGAGCAGAAGCAAGTTAGTCTGGGATACAGCCAGTCTAAAACAAGCAGGTGGGAACAAGTGAGCTGTCATAGGCAGATGGTTCAGAATAAATGGAAAACCCAAGTTCTCCAGCACCTTCTGATCTTAGATGGAAAGCTGTTTCTTTAAGTTTAAAAGGTTTTTTTAACCATTTTGGATAGAAATCAATCTAAAAGGTAATATACAGTTTCCCAACTCTTTCACAGGATACAATATGACATGACATTTTTCTTAATGATTCACTCTCATCACTATAAGTCAAAGCAAGTCAGTGAGTATTTATGAAACAACCAATACCTACTACATACCAGGTACCATGCTAAGTGCTGGGGATAGAAAGAAAGGGGAGTGGGGGAGACCCTGCTTTCAAGGATCTTGGAATCTGATAGGGTAGAGAGCAAAAAAACAACTATGTACAAAAATATATGCAGGATAAAGTAGACATAATCTTAAAGGGAAGGCACTAAGATTTTATGGAGGTATAGGAACGGTTTCTTTCAGATGTGGGATTTTAAATAATACCTGGAGGAAGTCAGGAAATGGAATAAAGAGGGGGAAAGTAGGAAGGCAAAGTAAGGAGGGAAATAGTAAAGACTTCATTCGAAGCAAAAGAAGGTAAATCTTATACAAGGAATAGCAAGGAAGCCAGTGTCAGTAGATCATAGAGCATAAGGGAGAGAATAAGGGGTATGAAGACTAGCTTTAAGAGCCAAACAAAGGATTTTATATTTGATTCTAGAATTAATAGGGAGCTAGTGGAGTATATTAAATGGGGAAGAAAAATGAGGTCACATGGTCATATTTGCATTTTAGGAAGATCAATTTGACATACAAGCAAGGGCTGGTATAGTAGATATAGGATTTGGCAACTGATGGGGGTGGGATAGGATGAAGGGGGTTGATGTTGAAGGTGAGGAGTCAAGGATGCCATCGAGGTTGCTGATCCAGGTAACTGAAAAAATGGTAGATGGTACCCTAGAAAGTAATGGGAAAGTTAGGAAGAAGGGAGAGTTTAGGAGAAAAGATTGTGAATTCATGTTTGGATATACTAAGTTCAAAGGTGTCTGTAAGATAACCAGTCCTGAGTATCCAATAGGCAACTGGAGATAAGAGACGAGAAGTCAAGGCAAAGATTAGGCCTGGACAAATAGGTATGAAAATTATCTGTAGAGATGATAATTGAATCCATGGGAGCTGAAGAAATCAAGAATGAAATAGTGTAGAGGACCCTCAAGGGCCCAGGACAGAGCCTTGATATCACCTACCATCATAGCTAGCACTAAGGTAGTCAGATTTTGCTCTGAGACTTTGAATTTAAAGGATTCTGAAAGTACTTCCCAGTTGAGAATCTGGAAACCTAGCCAGTCCAGCCCAGCCCAGCCCAGTCTTGCCCTTCTCCACACCTATTTCTGTAGAAAGAAAAACAAGGGACAAAACAATAACATTATTGCCTTTGCTATTGTTACATGGTTTGCCTTTGGATCAAGCCTAAATCACCAAACATGAAGGCACCCCTAAGGGAACTTGCCTGAGCAGGTACTTTGTCTGAAATGCAGGTACTCTTTATTCTGTATAACCTTAATAGGCCAGAAAGGCTGCTTCTTAAAACCTATCGAAACTGAGACAATCCATCTCTTTCTGGTTCACATGCTCTTTCCTCCTCAAGGTTATTTCTTCATGAATTTTATGTCCAGATGGTAAAGTTGACAGTTCCACCATATCAAGGCAGCCAGGAATTGAACTAGTACGAGGGGAAGAATTTCTCTTTTACCTCAGCTACAAAAAAATGGACCTGGGGTTATTTATTTCTCTTCTATTCCATTTATCTTTCTCAGACCCCACTGGACCCAGGAGATTGGGTGAACTTGGAGCCAGAAGTGTAAATGGGTTGTTGAAATCAGCTAGCCAGGATAGCCCAGAGAAACCAGGGCCTTAAAATTCTGGGTTACCCAAGTCTGAACTTGGAAATGAGACTGTGTGCTCCATGGGAACTGAGCTAAATTGTAACCCAAATCTTCTCTCCAGAGATTAGAGCATGTATGGAGAGTGAGGGAGATTATGCCTCCCACATTTGGGGGAGTGACTTTAGACCTTTGTAAGTATACCTGTGAAGTAAATATTTCTTTGTAAAGTTAATTTATCATTGGTTTAATGGAAGTGAGGTGCCAGGTTCCTTCACACACACACTTAAGGGAACACCATCTGTGGTGTTAGAGCTATTTTCTGAGAACCTAGACCCCACAAATCTCCCTTAAGTGTGCAAGACAATGGAGTGGGGGGTTTTGTGGGGTGTCAGGTGGAAATGTAACACACTTGGCTTTCAGGCAATAGGTAGGGGCCAAGGTAGCCAGAGTTACCTTATGCCCAAAGCAGGAGTCAAAATAACCTTAGAATTAAAATTACTTGGCTCTTTCTCTTCTTGTTTCTACCTAGTTCAAAATCTTTTAATGACCAGCATTGTTTTAGGCCTGTAGTTAGGCTCAACACATTCAGGCCTCAGTATGATTTTTATGGACTTGGCCTTTTCTCAGAAAATTGGTTTGTTTGCTTTCCCACTGGGTATATTTTCACAAAATGGAGCCAAACCAATAAGATTAGAGGGGTAAGCTTAGAGTTGCTGCTGTGATAATGGCTGAACATTTAATTTTCATTCCTCCCATGTCAACTTTCATGAGATCCATGTTTGCCGCAGGTTTGTTCTAAATGCCACTATTATCAAAGGAAAATCCTTTCCCAACAAACACCAATGGAGAATCATTTGCATTTGGACTGCCTATATACTGAATCTTTAAGAAGACAACAATGCACAGGAGTTGGTGGAGCCATGGGGTTTCAGGGGACAATGGCAATGCCAGGCCATTACTACCAGTTCCAAGGCAGCGGGGATGGCAGGTGAGAGAAGGGAAGGCCAACATTCTTCTCTCTCTACTCACCCAAGAGGTATTACAAAATGTTGAGACCCTCTGCAAAAGCCAGAGTGTTGGTGTTTACAGCAGGTGCTCTCCCCTGTCAGTCAATTAGAATATATTAAGCACCTACTATGTGCCAGGAACTAAGCTACATGCTAAGGATTAAAAAAAGATGCAAAAGCCAGTCCCAGTACCCAAAGAGCTTAGAATCCAATGAGAGAGATAACAAATGTATGTGTGTATGTGTTTTTAAATAAGCTAAAGGTAGGATAAATTGAAAATAACTGACAGAGGGAAAACATCAAAATTAAGAAGGTTGGGAAAGGCTTCCTGTAGAAAATGAAATTTTAGTTGGGTCTTAAAGGAAAGGGGAGAAACCATTAGGCCTATATAAGGAGGAAGAACTTTCCAGACGTGAGAGATAGCCAAAGAGAATATCCATAGCCAAGAGAGTCTTATTTGTGGAACAGCAAGAAAGCAAATGTCACTAGATCAAAGGAAAAGTAGCAGAGTAAGGTATAAGAAAACGGGTAAGATAAGCAGCCTAGGGTTTAAGGGCTTTGAATAACAGGATGTATAATCTTTTAGGTGATAGGGATCCACTGGAGTTCATTGAGTGGGGGAGGAGAGAGTGACATGGTCAGACCAAGGCTTTAGAAAAACCTCCTTAGGGGCTGAATAATGAATAAAATGGGGAGAGGCTCTAAACAGGCAAAGCCACCAGCAGGCTATTAAAATAGCCCAGATGTGAGATGATGAGGTGCCTGTACCAGTGTATACAGAGAAGGAGGTATATTTGAGAGACTTTGCAAAGGAAAAAATCATCAGACCTAAGCAAGAGGCTGGATATAGGGTGTGAGAGATAGTGAGGAATCTAGGATGACACCTAAGTTGTGAGCCTGAAGGACAGGGAGGATACCCTGATACCAAAAACACACACACACACACACACACACACACACACACACACACACACACACACACACATCACTCCCTTCTTCCCTACTACTCCCCTCCCTACTCTCCACCCATGTAAAGAAGATTGAACCACTATGAATCACTTGGTAAGAGTAGAGAGTAGCCAAAGGGCATGGCTGGACCCAGGTTGGCAACACTGTGTCAAGAAGCTCTGTTTCTCCCCTAAAAAATTGATTCAAGGGCATGTTTCATGGATGTGACTTCATGTGAAGTCTGTATTGCCTCAGGTACAAATACTGCTAGTTAAGGTTCTTATTATCATCCTGTGTCAATGTGCTGATTTATTTTATCCTCGATGATGCCCTCACCAGATGGCCCTAGACTGCTGTGATTTTTTTAGTTTTTTTAATCTAATTCTTAGTTTATCTTCTTTCTTACTGCAAAGCAGTCGATTGTCATTTCTTGCTTTTCTGTGGGCCTTCTAGTGGCCCCTCTTTTCTCAGTTCTAATTTTCTAAAGCCTGAAAAACCAGAGAACTAGTTTTATTAAAATTGTTTGTATTGTAAGAGTAAGCATGTCACCACCCTACTCGATAAACTCCAATGGCTTCCTATTGCCTCTCCGAATAAATACAAAATGCTGTTTGGCATTCAAAGTCTTTCATAATCTAGCCCCTTCCTGCCTTACAAGTCTTTTTATGCCTTCCTCCTCCATTGGTACTCTTCATTTAGTAATACTGGCCTCTTTACTGTTCCTTGAATAAGACACCCCATTTCTCAGTTCTAGACATTTTCCTGGCTGTCCCTCCTTCCTGAAATGTTCCATCTCTTACTCTACCTGTTTCCTTTAAGTCCCAACTAAAATCCTGCCTTCTACAGAAAGCCTTTCTCAAGCCCTCTTAATTCTAATGCCTTTCCTGTGTTAATTCCTATTTACCCTGGATATAGCTTACTTTATATATTTTTTTCTTGTTGTCTCCCCTCATCTGATTGTGAGCTCCCTGAGAATAGGCACTGTCTTTTGCCCCTTAGTGCATCCCCAGTGCTTCGCATAAAACCTGGCACATAGAAAGTACTTAATAAATATTTACTGATTAAGTGAGTGAAGGACTTCTATAAAGTGTTTTACCTTTAGTTCATTTGCTTTGTGGTATCTATTTTGCCTGTATTTAAATAGATCTGTTGGTCTTTTTGCTTCCTTTTTTATTTTT
Organism: Gracilinanus agilis; assembly: GCF_016433145.1. Lineage (NCBI taxonomy): Eukaryota > Metazoa > Chordata > Mammalia > Didelphimorphia > Didelphidae > Gracilinanus > Gracilinanus agilis. The sequence goes on along the minus strand of NC_058133.1, from coordinate 162,487,504 downwards.
GGCCATGCTCTAGAGAGACCAGATAGATGAACTACAGATAGAATATGTGTTATTGTGGGGAGGATTTTTGTTTAGTCATTTCAGTTGTGTCTACTTTTTTTTAAGCCCTTCTTTTCTGTCTCAGAATCAAAACTATGTGATGGTTCCAAGGCAGAAGAACAGTATGGGCTAGGCAATTGAAGTCAAATAACTCACCCAGGGTCACACAGCTAGATGTCACTTTTCATCCCCCTATTTGGGATTTTCTTAGCAAAGATACTGGAGCGGTTTTCCATTTCCTTTTCCAGTCCATTTTTACTGATGAGTAACTAAGACCAGCATGGTTAAGTGACTTACCCAGGGTCACATAATTAGTAAGTGTCTGAGGCCAGATTTGAATTCAAGAAGAGGAGTCTTCCTGGCTTCAGGTCTGGCACTCTGTCTACACATTGCTCCACCGCTTTTCAGTAATGCCTAGGATGCTCCACTTTGCCCTTTTTACCTATTGATTTCTTAACTACATTGTAAAGTACAAATGAAATGTTGTTTCTTCCAGGAAGCCTTTTCTGATCTCCCAGATCAATAACAACTTTCTCCCTAAGAACTCATATAGCACTGGATTGTGTAGCTCTAATATATGTATCATATAACAGGTGTTGTCTGCATTGGGGTCTTATTCCCCTACTGTAAGCTTCGTGAGAGTAAATAATCGTCTCTTCTCTAAATTTTGTATTTCTGCTTGTACCTGGCAAGGGTTCTGCCCACAACAAGAGCATGATAAATAGGTATTGTATTGGCTATAGTGGGGTTTTGCTTGGGGAGGGGATAGGGAGCATTGAAAATGGAAGCAAACTCTGGCACAACCTTATTTAAGACCAAATGGGAGAAGCTAGATGGCTCAGTGGATAAAGAACCGGGCTTAGAGATGGGAGATCCCAGGATCAAATCTGGTCTCGGATATTTCCTAGCTGTGTGTCCCTGGACAAGTCATGCCCTTACCACTCTTCTCACTGGGAACCAATACTTAAGTATCAACTCTAAGATGGAAAGTAGGGGTTAACAAAAACAAACATTGGCAACCTAAGTTTGGAATCAAAGGCCTCAAATTCTGCTTTTGTCACATGGGGAAAGTCAAACCTCCCTGCCTCATCTATAAAATGAAAGGGCTGGACCAGATGCTCAGCTCTAAAGCTAGGATCCTATGATCCCCGCATAATTGGAGCTGGCACATACATGGAGCACCCCTGATGGCTTCTGTCCATTTGGAGAAACTGGAGAGTTATGATTCTGTGTAATGGATGGAAGGGCCTTGAAAGGGCATTAGCAAATGAGTAACTGTTTTTGATCTGCTAAATATGTGATGAATGGTGGCCTTATTGATTGGTTGCATAGCCAGAACTGGGGGTACCTTCAAAAATACACTTCCATTTAGTCATGTCAGTCACGTATAACTCTTTGTGAGTCCATTTGGTGTTTTCTTGGCAGAGATACTGGAGTGGTTTGCCATCTCTTTCTCCAGCTCATTTTAAAGATGAGGAAACTGAGGCAGGCAGGATGAAGTGATTTGCCCAGAGTCACACAGCTAATAAGTGTCTGAGGCCAGATCTGAACTCAGGAAGAGGCATCTTCTTGGTTGCAGGATCCGCTATCCACTGCTCTACCTAGCTGCCTTCCATTATCTACTACCATAACACCTTCAGAAGCAAACTTCTCAGCTACTACTTCACGCAGGGAGATACTGTCAGAGGCACTCTGGGCATGTGCAAGTCTCAGCCACACTAAGAAACTAGCAAAGCCGCTCTTCCCTAACCTATGGGTGACTAGCACCCTCTGGAGGATACCCTCTGACAGTCTAATCTCCTACACACACATCCCAAGCCCAGACACTGAAACTGCCCCCATGTCCTCATTGCTCAAAAAATATTCTTCCTGCCATCAAAAATTTCTATACCAGGAAAAGGAGAGTAAGCCAAGTGAAGGAATTTATATAAAATAAGATTAACTCTCTCTGGGGGTATCCTATTTGCATTTTATGAGAGAAATTTGTTAACCTAACTATATTTCTATTTGGTGGAATGGCTTTGGGAAGAATTTTGAGCAGGGATTAGGATCTTCCAAATGCCTACTGGGCTATGAGCACCTCTCATAGTCCTTTTAATTCCAGAAGAAAACTTCATTTCCCCCTCTGAAATATTTTCAACTTCTGTTTTAAGCAGATGACTTGAACTGTGATCAAAAATATTGATTCTCATCATTATCAGAATTTTCATTGACTCAAAGTTCTTAGGACATCATGAGTTAGAGAAGATTGACTCACTTCTCTTATCTCCCTAATTACCAGACTTAAGTCTAGAGGCATTTCTTTAAAAGATAAGGTGAATTCTACTTTTACCAAAAATTGGCGTTTGTGAACACAAATCATTTATCTTACAGTCAAGATGCACCAGATTTTCCTAGACACGCATTTTCAGCTCACTGCTCCTAAAAGTTTAACTGTAATGGGGATTTACTGGTTTAGGGGGCACAGTCCTTTCAGCATGAACAGATATTTCTTGCCTCATTTCAGTCCAAATGACCATATGAAAGTCTGCAGTTAGCCTTCTTCTGGCCATGATGACTCAGGGGCTTATATTGTATAATCATCAGTTCTACTGAAAACAGAACCAACAAGGGGACACCAAAGTGGAATTCAGTGAACATACAAAAGGGAACACCTGATCCCTTTTATCTTTCTCTTTCCTTCGGTTTTGAAGCTGAAGAGGGCTTCAAACAACCTCTGAGATCTGGTGGAAGAAAGGCTCAAACGAGAAGGGAAGGAGACTGGGAAAGACCATTTCAATACCTGAGCTGAGTCTTGAAATAGGGCAGGACACCAGGAAGCATAGGGAAGGAAAGAGAGCATTCCAGGTATAAGAACAGCAGGAGTGTACCAAAACCAGATGGAATGGACTTTCTCCAATTTTTAAATTTCTCTGTGAACATTTATACCCCAGAAATCAGCAAGCGTTGTAAATCAGTATATTTCTAAGCTTTAAAAAGTGATGGAGAAATTGTTAATAATGCAGATTAAACTTGAGTGTGTCCTACACATATTTTTTTCTATACAGCCAGTTATTAAACATTTAACTGGGTGACAACCAGTGAAAAGATATAGATTTTGGAGATGGAGTGTGATGTTCAAGGAATAGCCAGTAGGCCAGAGCTGCATGGTATGTGAAGAGTAAGAAGGTGTAAGAAAACCAGAAAAGTCAGAAGGGTCTAAAGAGTGCAGACTATTATCCCTCTTCTTACAACCCAAATTCATATAGTTTTGGAGGGCTCCCACATTACACAACTGACTCATATTAAGCATTTGATGTACTAAAACCCTTTTTTCAGAACTCTTATGTAACAATGTCTCCATCAATCTTACACTTGTGAAGTTGATTTTTTTTCCTTTTGGTATCCAAGTGCCTTTATTTTACATTTATTCCACTGAAATGGATTTCATTAAATTCAGGTCACTGCTCTAGCCCAGAGGTCTCAAACATGTGACAAGGTAGCAGCAGCATACTGGAGCATAACTGAACCAGATTAAAATGTAATTTAAAAGTATTTAACAAAATAAAAATACAATACAATATAATATATTTTTAAACTAAGTCAATAGGAAGGATCCTTATGTACAGATTTGTTGTTGTTCAGTTGTATTTGACCCTGCATGACCCTATTTAAGATTTTCTTGGCAAAAGTACTGAAATGTCTTGTCATTTTCTTCTCCAGCTCAATTTACAGATGAGGAAATTGAGGCAATCAGCGTTAATTGACTTGCCCAGAGTCATACTGCTAGTAAGTATCCAAAGTGAGATTTGAACTCAGGAAGATGACTCTACCTGAAAATAATACTCTATCTCCTGTACCATCTAGCTGTATATGAATGGATTAATGGCCCTTCTTTCTGTTTGAGTTTGATACCACTATAACCTGTCTCCATGCCATCCTTTTGGATCCCAACTCTGTCATCCACTGTGTTAACTCTCCCTCCCAGAACTGTGCTATCTAAAAATCCAATTGATATACCATCCTTTATCCAAGTCTTTTTAAAAAATGTTACACAGCCAAGGACCAAGCATAGTTCCCTGGGCTACTCCACAGGAAATCTCGTGCCATGCTGTCACTGAACTATCAACAACTAGCCTGTGAGTTTTACCATCCAACCTCTTCTGAAACCATCTGCTTGTATTATTGTCTAATGCTTATCTCTCCAACTTCTGCTCCAATGTAAAATGTGATACTTTATCAAAATACTGTATTTGCTAAAAATCTAGTTAAGTTATATCCATAACATTTGGCATTGTATCAATTCATTTTGTTTTACTATGCTTAATTCTGACAGGTTTTTGTGTCAGTTAGTTAGGAAGAGAAGTCAGTAGCAATAAAACCAAAAGAGAGAGAGAAATGGATTGTAAACTTTTTAAAATCCATAGACCAGAACAGACCAAATTATAGGAATAATACATAATTTTGTCAAATCAAACAATGAAACCACAAACCAAAATGACCACTCCAGGAAAAAAAATCCCAAGGCCCAGATGTATTTACAAGTCAATTCTCATCAAATATTCAAAGAACTGTTCGCTATATTACATAAACTGTTTACAAAAATAGTGAAAGATGGCATCCTACCAAACTCCTTATTTCAAACCTAGGGCAAGTAAGTGTAGTGGGTAGAGCTCCAGGCCTGGAGTCAGGAAAACTCTTCTTCCTGAGTTCAAATCTGGCTTCAGGCACTTTATTGGCTATATAATCCTGTGCAAGTCACTTACTCTTGCTTGTCTTAGTTCCTCATCTGTAAAGTGAGCTGGAGAAAAAAAAATGCCAAACCACTCCAGTATCTTTGCCAAGAAAACGCCAAATGGAGTCACAAAAAGCTGTTCACCACTGAACAACAATGTTCAAACCAGGGGTGGGCAGGCAATAATAATAGCTAATATTTATATAGTGCCTGCTGTGTACAGGCATTATGCTGTGTTTATGTTTAAGTGTTATGTTAAACGTTTAAGTTAAGTATAATATTATCTGATTTGATCCTCAAAGCAACCCTGGGAAGTAGATGTTATTATAATCCCCATTTATATGAAACTGAGGCAAAAAGAGGCTAAGTGACTTGCCAAGGTCACCAACTAGTAAGTACCTGAAGCTGGATTTGGTCACATTAGTCAGGCAGTAGATAAACATTTATTAAGAGCCTACTATGTGCCAGGCACTTCGCAAAGGACACTGGGGATATAAAAAAAGTAAAAGACAGTCTCTTCCCAGAAGAAGTTCACAATCTAATGCGGGAGACAACCAGCAAACAATATTTGCAAACAATCTATATGCAAGATAAATCCAAAATAATTAAGAGCGTAGGCACTAGAATTATAAGAAGTTGGGAAAGGCTTCCTATGAAAAACAGGATTTTAGTGGGAACCTGAAGGAAGCCAGGGAAGTCAAGAGGAAGAAAGGAAGAGGGAGAGCATTCCAGGCATAGCGGTGCAGCCATGGGAAATGCCTGGAGTGTCCTGCTTTCAGACTAGCAAGGAGGCCAGTGTCACTGGATGGGAAGAATAAGTGGCTGAGAAAAAAAGGTATAAGAAAACTGGAAAGAGAGGAGGGGGCTAGATTATAAAGGACTTTGAATACCAGAAAAGTTTGTATTTCATCCTAGAGGTGCTAGGGAGACTCTAAAGTATATTGAGTCTTCCTGACTCTACTCTATTCACTATACTACTTAGCTACCTTAAAACAGAAAACTGTTTTTGCCTTAAAACCAGGAACTTTTAGGAATATTGATATTAAAATTGTATATAAAATGCCAACAACACACCTATAGCAACATATTAGAAAGATTATATGTTATATACATAATATTAGATAATCTACTCATTGTATAATATTATATATTATATCTAGGTTGGATTTTTTTTTAGAATTGCTTCAAAATTAATCAAAGCATCAACATAATAGGCAACTTGAAAAGGAACTGGACATGTGATTTGTTTTGTATAGGAACCCTAATTCCAAGGTGAATTCTAACTCCTTTTACAATTATATATCGCTGTTGTCAATACCACTGATATCAAACTCAAATAGAAATGGGGCCCACTTAATTATACATAAACAAAGGCTGCAGGCAATATATTGATTTAGAAAACCAAATGTTAACGTTATCTATGTTCTATTTTATTTTGGGGGCAGCTAAGTCCCATGGATAGAGCACTGGACCTTGTGACAACTGAAATTATCTGGAGGCTGAATTTTTAGTTTTAAAGTATCCGTTTATTAAAATAGACTGCTCACTACAATCTAGGCAGCCGTGGACTCCCTCCAGTCGGCACAGCTGCCATAGAACTCGCAGCTGGGTGAGACGCCTGCTCAGCGAGCAGAGAGCTGGGCCAAGCACGAGCAGTTACATCCAAGCTTCCAGGAGAGAACGCCAGAAGAGAGGCTCAAGCGCAAGCAAAATCAGCAGCTAGGGAGGAGAGCCGGGCAGAAGAGTCAGGTCAGAGTCAGCAGAAAAGAGGACACCCCACAGCCCAAGCCAGTATATTTCCCCTCTGACGTCATCACCTATTCCCGCCCCAGGACATCCTCAGATGCTCATTGGACAACAGCCCCACAGGAAATTAACTCAAGAGACATCCTCCCAGGAAGTGGGGAGTCTTACAGATGCGAAATCATTCTAACACGTGGCTTCATGGCGGCACACTTCTCTCTAACGTGGGGGCTGCCTAGTTGATTACTTCACCACCCAAGAGAGTCCTTGTTTACAGATAAAACAAGGAGTTATCCCCGTCCTGCCAATTTTTATATCTAGATAAAATAAGGGAGGACCCAATGTATCTTGAGGGAGAAAGAGTTTGAGCTTCACCCCTAAATTTAAACTGTTTGAGCTTTAAAATCAAAAGGATGCTTTGGAGGCCCAAAAAAGGGTACAAAGGAATTTTAACTTTACACAGGAAGAATTATTTTTCTTAGTTAAAATCTGGTCTCAGACCCTTACTTGCTCTTTTACCCTGGGCAAGTCATTTAACCCTGTTTACTTCAGTTTCTTCATATGGAATATGAGTTGGAAAAGGAAATAGCAAACCATTCCAGTATGTTTGACAAGAAACCCCCAAATGTGCGGGGAGATGGGGGGTGTCATGAAAGATTGAACATAACTGGAAAATGATAATATCAAAAATTGTATTTTTGTTTATTTTGTTAAATATTCCTCATTTATATTTTAATCTAGTTCTGGTGGCATTCTGTAAAATTTAGATTCCTAGAGAAGTTGCCTAAAACATTGCCCAGAGTTAAATCCAACTCTTCCTGGCTTTGAGGCCAACCTTTTCCCTACCACTACATGCTATGTCTTGTAATTAATATATGATATTATTACCAAAAATTCAGATGATTATAGTAGTAGAATAAAAAAAGCTTTTGGCAAACTGTAGTTCCCTTTTATGTTAAAAGTATTAAAAAGCATAGGATTAAAAAAACTTTACCTTAATACAATAAACAGTATCAATCTAAAACTGTGTTTAATATGGAAACACTTGAGTCCTTCCCAATAAGATCAGGGCTCAAACTAGAACATTCATTGTCACCTCTATTATTTGATATAGTTCTAAAAGGGCACTGGTCACTTCCTGAAGTGGGGAGTTGATCATCTCAATTTACTTTTCTCAGATCATATCTCATCTCAAGTATTTTGTTTAGTTCCAAGCTGCATAGTTTAAGAAAAGCATTTATATAATGAAAAGTCTCAGCCAATAAGATAAAAGAAATAAAGATCATGCTATAGGAGAAAGCTAGGATGGCACAGTAGAGTTCAGTTGGAGTCAGAAAGAACTGTTCAAAGCTGGCCTCAAACACTTAGGTATGTGATCCTGAGCAAGTTACTTAACTGCTCTCTGCCTCAGTTTCCCTCATCTATAAAATTGGAATTATAATAGCACCTACTTTCCAAAACTGTTTTGAAGATCAAATGACGTATTTCTAAAGTGCCTTGCAAACTTTATAATGTTATATAAATACTAGCTACACTAAATGAGAATTTGTTGAAAGACCTATGAATTCAGCATTGAGTCTAGAACAAAGAAGGTTCAGTAGGAACATGATAATTGTCTTCAAGTATTTGAAGGGCTGTCATGTGAACTAGGCAATATACTTGGTCCCTGAGAACAGAACTCAAAACAATGGGCAAAAGCTACAAAATAGCAAATTTAGGCTTTATATATGGAAAAGACTAATAATTAGAGCTATTCCACAGTGAAATGTTCTGCCTCAAGAGCTAACCTTTACTAAATATTTTCAGCAAAGAGTAGATCACCGCTTATTCAGTAAGTTATTGTGGGAAATGGGCTTGGTAGTTGTTGGTGTCTTAGTCACTTTTAGACAAAATAACATGATGATTTTTTTATTCCAAGTATCATATTACAGAACAAGAGAAGCATTGATGTTCATAATAATAACCTTTATTTATCACAAGATTAAAACTTGTTCAGTAAGCAGTCCTTATACTAAAAGAAAAATATAAGCTGGACTATATTACTGTTAAACTGATTGTAGAGAGACAAATAGACAAGCACAAAGAGTGGACATTAATGCCTTGATGCCAGTTTGTATGGAGATCTCTGGGAGAATTCTCAGAAGATCATTTTTTGACATGGTGCTATTTAAAATTTTTTTAATGCTAGAAAAACAACTTTAAAAAACTTAAGAATTCTGATGAATGCAATGATTAATGATGATTCCAAAGGACTGATGGTGAAGCAGGCTAAACCCAAAGTACAGTATATAACATGCATTTTAAGATATGACCCCAATAAGAATTTGTATTGCTTGACTATGCATATTCAAAGGGCTTTCTTTTTCTTTCTTGTTTTTTTAAAGTGGGGGGAGATGGAGAAGGCTAGGGAATGGAATAACAAAAAGAAAAGAAAGAATGTCATTAAAGCATCTTTTTTTTAAAAAAAAAATGCACAGAAGAGAACAGAAAGAAGACCAAAAAGAATAGTGGACAAGTGGGACAGTTTTGAATGCTACATGTAGAATTTAATATGTACTTAAAAGAAAAACAATTGCTATATAAGAGAGATCTGAAGTTTTATTTACAATCATCTCTATTATTATGCATATAGGAATATCCATTTTATTTGATCTTTGCTAAGTTCAGAATATTAAATAAATAGATTATCCTTAATGTGTAACCAGTGGCCGAAAGGAATTCTAGTCTCATAGGAACCCTAGTCTATTTCTTGATGGACTCTTTCTAGTTAATACTCTCTTGTTGGTGTTTCCATTCCAGATTACCTACCATATAGTCCCTTTGACCCTGCATGCCAGCCTAGGGTTGAAGCATCATGTATGTAGAAAAGGAACTCTATAGAGTTCCTATGTAGAAAAGGAACTCTGAGAAACTAGAGTCAAGTATTTCATCCCTCAGTAAGTTCTACCTTTCCAAAGTAACTAGGAGAGGAAGAGAAAATAAATGTTTTTCAATCAAAAACTAATGAAATTAAATTTAAAAATAAATTTTTCCTCTAGCCATAGTTGTAGAAGCATTGTGGAATTGCCTTTCAATTTACTCTATTTTTATAATGTTACATTTAATGTTTAAGTCAAGTATCTATTGCATATGGCATAAGACCCATGGGGTCAAACAAATAAAAATAAACTTTGCAGACCACATATTTACTTAGAAAACCACAATTAATATTATATATGTCACCTTGTATTTTTGTTTACTTCGTTAAACATTTTGCAATTTCATTTTAATATTTTTTTACATCTCCTGAATTTGACACCTCTGACACAAGATACTAGTCTATTATGTATGTCCTAAAGCAACCTAAGATCAATTAATTTTCTTGACTTCCATATTTGAGCAACATGATTCATTGAGCTTGTTGTATACCCCAATAGATCTTTGCTGTCTAGCTCTATTTACCTTGTCTTTGTACTTGTCAGGTCTATATGTAAGACTTACATTTATTCCCATTGAAGTTTGTCTAATTAAGATTTAGTTTTGAGAAACTGAATAGTTTGTTAAATGTTTTAAAGCTAGTAAGGGGCAGGAACAGAAACAATGAAGGGTTTGGATTCGGTGACTTGCTTAGATAAGAATTATTGGAGTCTTTCCAGTTATAAATCTATTATCCTGAAAAGATAATAATAATGCCAAGAAATTCCCTAGCCTCTGCTTAGAGTCCATCAGTAATAGGAAGGTCTCACTATTTCCCACAATGAAGGAATATCTCTAATAACCAAAGGCTACATGTTCACTATAAGTACCATAGAAAATTAAGATCAAGCCTAGCTGGAGGAATCAGAGGAAACTGTTTGAGGGTGATATTTTTGAGCTGGATGGATAGCATTCAAATAGGAAGAAAGACTTTAGAGCAAGAGAAAGAAGGCTATTCCAAGGTCTCCTTTCTCAGAAGCAGCAACAGCAGTGAGCCAAATAGAATGCTAGACTGCTATAGTTAAAGAAAGAGACAAGTTTCCCTCAAAACTCCACTGGGCTTTTTCTAAGGGTCTGCCACCCTTGTAATGGCAGCAATTTAGAACATAAACTCCTATCCTGAAATAGTAAATTCTCCCTTAGGCTTCAGATTCCTCAATTATAAAATGAGGAGGTTGGACTAGATGATCTTGATGTAGCTTCCAGCTCCAAAAACAACAACAGTTTAAACTATGAATAGTGATGTGAACATGCAAATTACAGTATTTAGTATTGGGCAATCCTCCTGGCCTATAAGCAAAGTCAACAGAGGATTCTGTTTGGTGTCATTAGAGTTTAATGTAGACTTGGACTTTCCCCAGGGATTTCAAAAGTTGACTCTGGACTAGAAATACAGGCATAGTAATGCACTGCTGGTAGAATTGTGAATTGATCTATCCATTCTGGAAAACAATTTAGAATTATCAGAAATCAAGTCAATTAATAGTACATGCCTAGGGGAACAAGGTGGATTAATGGATAGAGACCCAGCTTTAGAGATGGATGGTCTGTGTTCAAATATGATTCCAGACACTTCCTAGCTGTGTGACCCTGGGCAAGTCACTTAATCCCAGTTACCTAGTCCTTACCACTTTTCTGCCTTGGTACTGATACTTAAGATAATTCTAAGGCAGAAGGTAAGAGTTTAAAAAAGGAAATGGTACATACTTACCAACCCAGAGATACCACTATTGAGTATATGCTTAGAAAAGGTCAAAGATAGATGGAAATAAACCCTACATAAATATGCATAGTGATACTTTTGTAGTAGTCCCTCCAAAATAAAACAAAATTAGAAACAGAATTGGTGCCTAAATGTTTAGAGAATGATCAAATAAATTGTGGTATGTGAGTATAATAGAATATTAAGACACAATAAATAGGAAAAATTCCAAAAAATATAGGAAGATCTATATAAAAATGAGGCAAAAAAGAAGGAAAAACTAAGAGAACAATTTATATGACAACCACAACTATAAGGTAATTTCAGTGTTACACTGAAATAAAGCAGGACTCTTGATAAATGCAAAGATCAGTAGTACCTTTGGCAGACTAATGGTGAAACATATTCCAGCCGATAAGTAACTATAGGACTAAAGGTAAAAAACAAACAAACAAACAAAATGAGGAACATGTTATTAGACATGGCCAATTTTTTCTTTATTTTAATTAATTATACTTCTTTATTACAAATGGGGATTTCATGGGGCAGCTAGGTGGCTCAGTGGATTGAGAGGCAGGTCTAGAGACAGAAAGTCCTAAGTTCAAATCTAGCCTCAGACACTAGCTGTGTGACCCTGGGGAAGTCACTTAACTCCCATTGCCTAGCCCTTACTGCTCTTCTGCCTTAGAATCAATTGATTCCAAGTTCTAAGACAGAAGGTAAGGGTTTAGAAAAAAATTGGGACTTCATTAACAGAACTGGAATAACATTGTACACAATAACAGCAATATTGTACAATAATTGTCTGTGAAAACTTGGCTGCTCTTAGTAATGCACTGATCTGGAATAATTCTGAAAGACTTATGACAGAGAATGCTATCCACCTCCAGAGAACGACCTATTGGAGTTGTCTTTCCCATTAGTGTATTTATGGTTTCATTTTGGTGTTTTGGTTATATATGAGTTTGTTCTTGCAACAATGAGCAATATGGACTCGTGTTTTACATGACAATAAAATTAAATTAAAAAAAAACAAAGAAAAAAAAGCAAATGGGAATTTCATTATTGCCTGGGAGCTCAGAAGGTAAATATACTTCATTATAGGAATTCACTCTAGCTTGGGAACTGAGAAAATAAAGGTGGGGCATCACCAAGAAAAACAGCATTGTCAGTCAGCTCAACAAGCATTTATTAAGAAACAACTATAAGTCAGACAGGGTAGCTAGATGGCACTATGGATAGAGATCCCAGACTGAAGTCAAGAAGACTCATCTTCCTAAGTTCAAATCTGTCCTCAGACATTTACTAGCTGTATGATCCTGGGCAGGCCACTTCACCTCATTTGGCTCAGTTTCCTCATCAGTAGAATAAACTAGAGAAGGAAATGGGAAAAAAAAAAAAAACATTCTAGTGTCTTTGCCAAGGAAACCTTGAAGAGGGTCACACAATCACACTACTAAAATAGTTGAACAGCAATATGTCAGATATTATGCTAAACTCTGGAGATACAAAAATATAAAGGGGGGGTGGGGTGGCACAAAGAATCTCAGCCTTCAAGAAATTTACAGTCTAATATACAGACAACATACAGAACACTGCACTAAAATAAGACATGTACAGGATAAATTAGAGGTAACCTCAAAGGATAGGCATTTGCATCTGAATCAAGGAAGACTGGGAAAGACTTCTTGCAACTGAAGATATTTTTAGTTAACACTTAAAAGAAGCCAAAAAACAAAAACAAAAACTCAGGAAGCAGAAATGAGGAGAGGAGAAATTCCAAGGATAGGGAACAGTCAGTGAAAATGGATGGAGTAGATGGAATGTCAGTGTCTTTTTTAAAGAACATCAAGGAGACCAGTGTCACCAGATAACAGAGTATATGAAAGGAAATAAAGTATAAGAAGACTGGAAAGATAGAAAGGAGCCAGGTTATTAAGGGCTTTTACAATCAAACTGAGGATTTTATAATTGATCCTGATGATGATTTGGGAGCCACTTCCAGGTCAGGTTTGGAGAGGCCGTTGGGAAAGGACCAACAATTCAGGAAGATCAATTTGACAGTTAGATGGAGGATAGACTAGAGTGGGGAGAGGCTTGTACAGGCAGAGAAACTGACAAGCTAAAGTAAATAGTTCCAGGATGATGTGACCAGGGTGGTGGTGGTGTCAAAGGAGAGAAAGAAAGTAGAATCTACAGGTTTTCACAACAGATTGAAAATGGGGGTGAGAGAGTGAGGAGGAGAGGATGACACTTAGACTGTGAGTCTGGGTGTCTGAGAGGTTGGTGGTGCCCTTCTCAATAATAGGAAAGTTTGGAAGGGGGGAGAAGTTTTGAGCACATCAGCCAAGGGACAGGGAGCAAAGAGGAAAGGACAATTCTTAAGTGAATTGGCTAACTAATACTCTCCTGCCCCTTTTTATTCATCTTATGCATTTGTCACATTAAATATTCTACCGGAATTACTTGTGTATGAGTCATATTCCCCTGCTAGCTCCAGGAGGACAAGGTCTGAGTCACACGATCACAGCATCTGAAGTGGAAAAACCTTGGGGGGATGTTAAGCCCAAGTTGAACTGGAATTCTCTTCACATCATGACCCACAAGTGGTTATTCTGCCATTGCTTGAAGACCTCAGGCCAGGGGGAACTCCACTTTCCGTGACAGTTCAATTTTCCACTTAAATCAAGTTTAAATTTGTTTCTTTGAAGCTCCAGTTTCTGCCCTCCCAAGGGTCAAATGTAATTGAGATACTTCGAGCTCCCACTCTAACCCCACGACTGTCCTTGCTCAAACAAATCTCCCATTTGGATCTGTTGTCACAGCCCTTCATCACGAAGGCTAATCAATAGCCTTCCTAAAAAAAAACAAACTCATTGCAGATGTCCTCTGACCACAGCTGGATACACACTGGATGCTTGTCTTAGCACAACCAATTACTACATCGTCGAATTCCCCACGGTGCATTGCTCTAGGCTTGGCACACAGCAGGGGGTTAAGAAAAATCTAATTAAAAGGAAACGAATAGAATACTATAGACAAGATCAAGAAGGGAAATAAGCCGAGTAAGCGACAAGTGGTGAACTACCGCACAACTACGGCTAGTAGGCAGCAGAGCACAGTATCCCGAAAAATTTTACCCTTTCTGAGTAAACTCCTTTGCTTCCACTGCTCCCTACTTAGCATAGAGCGGCTTCACCAATCACCAAGTGAGCCGTTCTAAACATCCCGCCCATTCTTGACGATTCCGCCAATAGACTTTCGTCCGCCTGTCCGGTGGCGATATCAACTCCTTGTAGCATGGAGTCCATCATCTGGCTCCGCCCCATCCCCGGGGCGAGGGGCGGGGCCTGCTCGACTACGGCACCACCACGGAAGCCGTGGGCGACCACCAAGAAACTCTGACGTCCACGAGGAGGGTGGAGTGCACCTAGCAGGGTGGAACCAGGGAGGCGTGTCTGGGCGGGCCCGGGAGGCTGTTGACTCCACTCCCACCCCAATGACCCTGGGGTCCTCTGCTCCTTCAAGGCGATGGGTTCCCAGCCCCCCAATTTCTCCTGGGTGCTCCCGGGCCGCCTGGCGGGACTGGCATTGCCCAGGCTCCCTGCCCACTACCAGTTCCTGTGGGCTCAAGGAGTGCGGCACCTGGTGTCACTGACGGAGCGCGGGCCTCCCAACAGTGACACCTGTCCTGGCCTCACTGTGCACCGGCTCGGCATCCCAGACTTCTGCCCACCAACTCCAGAGCAGATCAACAACTTTGTACGCATTGTGGACGAGGCCAACGCACAGGGAGAGGTCAGCCTTGGGGGCGGGGACGGGATGGTCGGGGACTGCTGGGAGAGAGAGGGAGGAGTGGTCAGCGGGCCACTGAGAGCTGGAGGGGACGGGGAGAATCCTGGGAAAAGAGGGCTGTATGCTCCGGGAGCCCGCAACCCCCTTGGTGAAGAGATTATTTAGGCAGTCAGCAAACATTTATTAAGCGCTAATTGTGTGCTTGGCATTGTGCTAAATAAAGGTTGACTATACCAAGAAATGCATACGAATACATATCATATATGCATAGGTATACATGTGTAATATGACATATATGTGTTCATATTCTTGTATATAATGTATATATACACATATGCATCAAGGAATCCACACCAGAGGGAAACATATGTGTGTATGTATGTATATATATATACATACACAGAATAGGTGGAAAAAGGTTGGGGGGACCTCCAGCAAAAGGTGGGATTTGAGCAAAGTCTTTAAGAAAGCCAGTAGGGTTAAAGGGAGGAGAGGTTGGCGAATAATTATTAAGGGACCAAAGAAAAGAAATTGGTGGGAATGCTGATAAGAAAATAAGTTACTGACACCAATAGGATTGGCAGTAGAAGTAGGTCTGTAAGGCAGTAGGGCAAGGATCAGTGATTCCTGGGGGCAGATCAGGGGACCAGGTAGTAGTATAGAAAATAAAAGGAGAAGAAATGAAGGTATATGCGGTCAGGTGAAAAGTCTAAGGAAGGAGAACAGGAGATACCTGGAGAGCAAGACTCTTGTATTTTAAAGAATGCCCTCTGATTGGCAGAGACCCTGAGACTAGAGTCATTTGTAATCATCAGTTCTTTATTCCTCCTGAGAGAGAGGGGTGTGTGTGTGTGTGTGTGTGTGTGTGTGTGTGTGTGTGTGTGTGTGTGTGTGTGTGTGTGTGTGTAATGGGCTTGGAATCTGCAGCTTCTCTCTATCCAAGGCCCCTGGATCAGGATATCTCCTTCCCGTGATGTTAATAGTGACTAACTATAGGCCCCATTTAATAAAAAAAGGATTGTCTTTGCCCAATTCTTAGACATATTTGGAGAAGGGAAGTGTGCTTTCTGAGAGGTTGGGGAGGCAGGACCTGAATTCAAATAATGGCTCTACTGCTTTCTGTAACCTTGGGCAAGTCACTTAATTTCTCTCATTCTGTTATCTGATGAAAAGGTAGACTCCATTTCTGAGGTCTTTCTAGCTCTAAATCTCGGATCCTATGGCGCTATGAATGGCTAGAGCCTAAAATCCTGGGACTGAGTAGGGACAAGGTCTTTGAGACCCTGTCTCCACTGAGCCCCATCCCCACAGGCAGTAGGGGTACATTGTGCCCTGGGCTTTGGCCGTACAGGCACCATGCTGGCCTGCTATCTGGTAAAAGCGAAAGGCCTGGCAGGGGGCGAAGCTGTGGCTGAGATTCGGCGACTGCGACCAGGTTCCATCGAGACCTATGAGCAAGAGAAAGCAGTTTTCCAGTTCTTCCAACGAACCAAGTAGGGGAAGATGTGGTACCTTTCTTCCCTCAACTCATATGGCGCATGTACCCAAGAAGTTGGAACCAAAGCCAGCCTATGCTGTGGAGGAGCAACAGTTGTGGGGGCTTGGGGGGGGGGGGCGGTGGTTAACTGCAGCAATCATACCCTATCTGAATCAAAAGAGATACTCCCCTTCCTCTTAGGCAGTGAGACTGGACCTGAAGTTGGGGATGGCCAGTCTATGAATCCCATCATAAACATGTATACACAATACAAACCTTGTAGCCTTCAATAAAATGATCAGTGAAACTTCTTTTGCTTCAAGACTGATTGTAATTCTTGGGGAGATAGTTGGTAATACAGCTGCAGCACATCAGATCAGTCTTCAGTATCCTTATTTTTGAATTTCTAACAGTCTACTTCCCTCCAATAGAGCTCCTGAGGCCAGACCTACCTGCAGAATTTATCATTCAAGACAAAGCAAGCTTAGGTGTTTGTGTGCCATGGATATCTCATGTCTTCCAACCACTTGGTGCTACCTATCCCCTTAAGAGCAACTTCATGGACTCAACTGGCACCTCCACTTCACACATTTGCCCATAACATCCTCAAGCCATAGATTGAAGGATACCAGTTCACACTCAAATCAGGGGAAAGTCCCACTGTGCTTGTAGGAAGCATTGCCAAAAGGGTAGAACCAGGTCTCTCTCCTTCAGCAGATGGACACCAAGAGTTCCTGTACTTTGCTCCAGAATTGAATAAGGTTTCCCTTCCCATCTCTGACCATATCTTCAATTTCCCCAATCATGTAGATATGAGGTTAGGATCCTCAGATTTAGAGCTGTGTCTTAAAACTGAGGTCTTCAAGGAGAGACCAGAGCTTTGGAGTTCTGAATAGTTTGATGACAAAACAATAGCTTGTAGATTGTAGGATCTCTGAGGCCACCTCCTAGAACGATGGGAATTATAAGAATTTAATCCTTCCAGGGGTAGCTGGGTATCTCAGTGGATTGAGAGTCAGGGCTAGAGATGGGAGGTCCTAGGTTCAAATCTGGCCTCAGACACTTCCCAGCTGTGTGACCCTGGGCAAGTCACTTGACCTCCACTGCCCACCCTTACCACTCTTCCACCTGGGAGCCAATACACAGAAGTTAAGGGTTTAAAAATATTTAAAAAAAAAAAAAAAGAATTTAATCCTTCCATTCTCTAAGACTGAGATCTGTGATCCTTATGAAACGGAATTTGAAGGGCTACTGGTAGAAAGGGACAGTGTGTCCTTAGGGAATATAGTGTAGAACTGTTTGAAAACATACAGTTTATTATTGAGACTTTGTAGCTAGGCGTACACATTAGTGTTTTTCAACTCTCCAGGCTTTTTTTTCACAGAAGATCACCCTTGGAAGATCATGAGTTGCTGTGGCCTTTAGGACCGGTTTCCTGTTTACTTATACTTTAGTTTTCTCCTTTCACAGCAGAGAGAATTCTGGTTTTTTCCCAATGCATCCAAAGGGACCAAATTCTTATAATAAAATTGTCAGTATTCCCTGGTGTTTATTAGAAAATTCTCTCCTTTCAGAAGAATGAGACCTCTTAGGAGAAGCAGACCTGTCAATGGGGAATCCAGTGATGGTAGGTCAAAGATAGGAAGCCAAATTGAAAGCAAAGAATGTATTAATGCTAAGGAAAACTGCTGACAATGAAAGTTTTTATAACTTTTTCAGACCTTCTTAGAGTACACAGCCTAGTAGTCTATGACAACTTAGGATAGAAAAGTAATGCCTTTCGCAAGAGTAAGAGGAGTAGAGAAAAGAGTAATCAGCTAAGGAGAAAAGTTGGAGCTTCTGGAGAAAGATTTCCTTTGCAGCTGTTAGGGTTCTTTATGACAATGAGAAGGCATTACCCCTCCAAGGGCAGAAGACAAAGGGAGTTAGTTGACCAACTACTTTTACAACTGAGGAAAAAGTCCATTTAGATAAAACTAGAAGATTGAGGTAATGATCCAGACAAAGTTGAAAGTGGCTCCTATCCAAGAATAACATGGTTGTTACAAAGAATGAATAAAACCATCCACTTTGGGGGGAGCTGGGTAGCTCAGTGGATTGAGAACTAGGCCTAGAGACGGGAGGTCCTAGGTTCAAATCTGGCCTCAGACACTTCCCAGCTGTGTGACCCTGGGCAAGTCACTTGACCCCCATTGCCTACCCTTACCACTCTTCTGCCTTGGAGCCAATACACAGTATTGACTCCAAGATGGAAGGTAAGGGTTTAAAAAATAAATAAATAAAATAAAAATAAAAAAAAAATCCACTTTTACTTTGTCCTTGCTTAGTTTGCTATAGGTTTTTTCTCTTTACTTTCTACTATTTGACTACCAATTGTTTGAAGAATTTCTATAGTGTTAGTTCATCAAAATATGAATAAAAATATGAAATGATTGTGGTTCCTATTTCTGCCCCACACATGTTCCACATGCTGTTTCCATTTTTAGATCTTAATAAGCTCTGGGACAAATAGCAAATAGCAACAAACAGTTTCTTTTAGAAATCAAACTAGACAAAATCAAAATAGAATACAAATAAAAACTGTACATTTGACCCTGGCAGAGAGTACAGGCATCCTTTTTTAGGCCCTGGAGAAAGGAACTTTTAAGATAGAAAAATCTCAGAAGGAATCTCAAAGGGCTATGTAGTCCCTACAATAACATCCCTCACAAGTGGTCATCCAGCCCCCATCTATCAACCTCCAGTGATTATGAACTTAATATCTGGAAATAGCCCTTTTCACTTTTGAAAAGTCTGCAGCTTCATTGCTCCTGTTAAGACCAAGCAAAACAAATTTTCTCTCCGTGTGACCACACCACTAATACATGTAAGACAGGTTTCATGTTCTCCCAAGTTGTCTCCAGGCTAAACATTACTATTTCTTTTCTTTTTCTTCTTCTTTTTTTTTAAAAAAACTCTTATCCTCTGTATTAGAATCAATACTAAGTGTCTGTTCCAAGGCAAAGAATACTAAGGGCTAGGCAATTGAGGATAAGTGACTTGCCCAGGGTCATACAGCTAGACAGTGTCTGAGGCCAGATTTAAACCCTGGTCCTCCCAACTCCAGGCCTGGCTTTTTATCTCCTGAGCCACCTAGCTGCCCCATACCCATTTTTTTTAACCATTATTCTTCTCACATAATCTTTAGGCCTTACCTTCCTTTACTCTACTTTGAGCTTACATTTCAGGGTGACCCTGAGCAAGTCACTCAACTTCAGAGAGACTTAGTTAACTAATTTGTGCAATGGAACATAAATATATGCATATATATATATGTGTGTATATATATATATGTACATATATATATATATATATATATACACACACTGTCTTATTTCACTGAAGTGTTATAAGGAAAGTGCTTTTCAGACCTTAAAGCAGTACTTAAATTTAAGGTTACTCATTGGCCCCATCTTATACTCAGTCAGCCAAGAACTTAGAAGTTGCTTACTAGGTGCTAAGTACTGTGCTAAATATCAAAAAAAACAGTGTAAAGAAAGGTCCTACTCTTCAAGGAGTATACATGCTAATGGTGTGATAACATGTAGATAACTAGATACACATAAAATATATACCAGAGTATATATGGAAGGGAATATGGAAGAGAAAGTCCTACTGCATAAGGTGGAATTTGAACTGAATATTAAAAGAAGCCAGTGAAACTAAGAATTGTAGGTGGTGGAGACAGTATTCCAGGCATGGGCAACAGCAAGAGCAAAAACACCTAAAGGAGATCCCAACCCCTTTTTACTCCCTCTCCATACTACATATGCTGTATCTTTGGTAAAAGGAAAAAGACTAGTCACTCCCTTTTCCTTTGTTATACTTTCTATTTTTCTCCTGTCTTATCTGACTTTAATATTGAGAAACTCAATTTCTCTGTCAGGAAGTATAGTACTGGACACTGGGAGAGTCTACTCCCTATAGGAGCTGGAATAGAGAAATGTTATCTTACAGTGGAAGTATACATTTTAATTTCAGACAAGAAGCCAATAAATAATTTCCTTCATTGTAGAGTCAGAATTGTGGATTTAAACCTAGAAGGGGCCTGAGGGATCATCTAGTACAAAGATTCTTAAACTTTTAGTGTGTCATGGATCCCTTTGACAGGCTGGTAAAAATTAACAGTCTTCAGAATAATAATAGCTAGCATTTGTATAGTACTTTAAAATTACTTCATCGTAACAACTCTGAGATTACCTGCATTTTATAGATTAAGGTTAAGTGATTTACCCAGTATCACACAACTAGTAAGCTTCTGAAACCTTATTTTAACTCAAATCTTTCTGACTTCACATCTAGCACTCCAACTACCACTCCACTGAACAACACATGGGATACAAAGGAAACAATTTATATTGAAATGTAGTCATCAAAATATTTTTAAAATAAGTTTGTAAATCCCAGGTTAAGAACTTCTGTTCTAGCCCAGTTGCCTTATTTTAAAAATAAAGAAACTGAGGCTCAGATCTTCTGACCCTTTCTAATATAAGAGCTAGCACTTCTAACACTTAGAAAGTTAATATTTTTATTTTGATTCTGTTTTAAATTTTCTAGGTAGGTTTTCCAGTGAACACAGAATAACTTCTCCCTTCCTTGGGCTTATAAGATTTTTCTCTAGCACTTATTCTTTAGTATGTGAGCAGACTTGCCAGTGAAATGGAGCTTTTTTTCTCACATAATACATTCCTCAAGCTTCTCTCCACTGTGTGGATTCCCTGATGCTCAGTATAATTTGAGATCTGACAGATACATTGCCCCACACTCATCACATATCCTGGCTTTGTCTCCTGGGTGGGATATTTGAATGGGCAAAAAGCTTGGAGTTATCCCGGTCACATCAACCATGCTCATTACCTTGGGAAAGTATCTCCTGAGTGTGGTTCTCTGGTGAACCATAAGACATAGATTCACATTCCTTAAGCTGACAGGGTTCCCTTTATATTCTGCTTTTCTCTTTTCTTATAGCATTTAGCCACCTATGGCCCCGATCTTCAGAAATGTCAGGAAGCTTAGCTGCAAGCCCTCATTTCCAACTTAAATTTACTATGTTGACCATATATCCTAGTTGTTAAAATGAGTGGAATGAGGAAAATATCCCTGACAGGTCTCTGTCCCTTTATAATTCTACTGTTATCACAATCTGTTACTACAAACTTTTATAATTCAGACCATTCGATGCAGCAATTTAAATGAGAGCTATTTCTGTGAGTTTTAGGCATTTTTAAATGGGACGAAGAGAGTTGTATCAATTTTTCCTACACATTTTAATTCCTACCTATATGGTGGCAAAGGTCTCTCTGTAGTAGTAATTATGGAATAAATCAACATCCACACTAGGTAGAGGGAATGGTGTCCAGTTGGGGTAGCAACTTCCCAAAACGACTTCCTTCCTCTCCATTTATGTACAGAAAAAGCCAGCACCTCTGGGGTGGTAAATAGTGGAGAAGGTGTCCTGTGTTCTCTCCCTTCCCAGATCTGCTTTGGGATTTTTGAGATTTATAATTGATAGAGTGAAGAAGAACGAAAGGGAAGGCTGAAGTGAAATTGGCCCATTCCATGGCTCACTTTGGGCCCCCACTCCCAGCAGCAGCACAGTAAAGTGAATAAAAAGCTGGCCGTAGAGCCAGGAAGACACAGTTAAGTCCTGCCTCTGACACAAACCGGTATGACCCTGGGCAACTCTCCAAAGCTATAGTAGTAGAGATGGTGCCCATTTGCACTGGCAAAGGAAGTTTCCATATTCTGGAGTTTCCTGTACCAATGAAATCACAGGACCATCCCTCACAGAAATACAAGGTTGTGAGAGTAGCTAGGTGGCTCAGTAGACCAGAGGTCCTGGGTTCAAATCTGCCCTCTGATACTTCCAGACTCTGTGACCCTGGGCAAGTCACTTAACCCCCATTTCCTAGTCCTTACTGTTCTTCTGCATTGAAATGAATACACAATATTGATTCTAAGACAGAAGATAAAGGTTTAAAAAAAAAACAACAAAAAGAAATACAAGGTTGCTCTTCATGACCCTGGCCACATTCTGAGAAATCCTTCTCTGTACAGGTGCTTATAAGATGAATCAGAGAGCAAGAAGTGCCAAAATTTATTCATTGCTTGAATTTTTTATTTAAATCTGAACTGTCCTCTAGAGTCAAGGCTTTAAAGCACAATACAGGAACCTCAAACAGATTAATATTCACTCCGGGATCTTGTTTAGTGCCGCATATATAGGGTGTCTTGCATCTATTAAATGGGCCACCAGGCAATTGCCCAAGGCTGGAATAGGCCCCAGTGCACTTGTACAGCTGCTAACAACAAAGTTGCTTCCTATAATATCAGCCTATCCTCAACTTCAACCTGGTTGATGGAGTTTCCACTGTATCCAATGGGAGCTTCCTGCTTTCAGTTCAGTTCAACAAACATTTATTAAGTATGCAAAGCACACTGTGCTAGACAATAGTGATTAGCAAAGACAACAGTGAAATAACACCTGCCCTCAGAGCTCCTATTCTCCTGGGGAGGATGTGACACAGAATTGTAGAATCACAGATTTTATAGCTCCCCTCCCTTTTCCTCACTTCCTACTGCCTCAATTTCATAGTTGAGGAGAATTAGGAACAAAGATTAGGTGACTTGCCCAGGGTCTAACAGCTAGTATGTCACTGAATCAGAATTTGAACCCAGATCTTCCTAGCCTCAAGCCCAGGATTCCATCCACTGAACCATGCTGCTGCTATACCTCTATAAATGCAAAGCATTTACAAAGTAATTTCAAGAGGGAGAAAACCTTAATAATTTAGGAAATCAGGAAAGATCTTATGTAGAGCAGGGATTCTAGTTGTGCCTTGAATGACATTACACATACTAAGGCAGAGATGGGGAAAGGCTTGCATTTTAGACATGGCAGATTGTCTGTGCAAAGGCACAAAGGTAGGAGTTTCACAAAGGAGGAACAGATAATGAATGAGCCAGTTTGGAATGTAGAGAATAGGAAAGGTAGTAACATGGACTAAGGCTGGGTAGGTATGTGGGACCCTGATTGTAGATAGCTTTAAGTGCTAGGCTTAGAATTTTATATTTTATCATAGAGGCAGTAGGAGGGTGTAAACTGAGGCAGGCCAGAATTTAGAAGTAAATCCAGTATCTTTATTAGGGACCTATAGTGTGTATGAGGACATCCAAATGCAAGAACGTTAAAATTGCTCAATGCCATTTATACCATAGGGGGCTTTTATAATAGAATATCACAAAAGGGAAGAAATTGGGGAGAAATTCAAAATGATTGGCTAGAAATTAGATAACAGGACTAGTAACAACCCTCCTCTCCTTATTTCTTGGGAATTCAGGTACAAGATAATAGCCTAGACTTTGGACAGCAAACTAGAGCAGAAACTAGACAGGAGATTTTCTTTTTCTTTTCTTTTTTTTTAATTTGATGAAGGAGGGGGAGGGGGAAAGGTGCTATAAACTTCCAGGAAAGGTTGGTACACATTGCTGGGAAATGCTAAAGCAAGGAGCAGGTCCCAACTGGCTGATGCTGATTTAGGTGAGTTCCAGAGTTGTAGCTGCAAGAGTTCAAGCTCATGTCAAAAGGCAAAGACATCTGAGAGTGAGCAATGGTCTTTGAAGCCTATTCAATCTCACTCTCACAGATGGGCAGGAAAGCTTGAATTTGCCTGGGGTCTAGCAAATTTCCACAGGAGTCATTTGTTGAAGATTTTGCGTCTCAGAAATATCAATTTGACAACTGTGTGGAAGATGGATTGGAAAGGGGGAAGAATAGAAACAGGTATACTAATAAATATGTGAGAAATATGTCCATGTGCAAAGGAATGAAGGACTGAACATAGGGAGAAGCTATGTTAGTGGAGACAAGGAAATGACTCAGAGAGATACTAAAATAAAATCAACTAGACTTGGCAACTGATGAGAGATGGAGGGAGAGCAAAGTCATGGATAACTAGAGTGACTGATAAAGTGGTAGTGCCCTTAAAAAAATGGGGAAGTCAGGGGCAGCTGGGTAGCTCAGTGGGTTGAGAGGAGGTCCTAGGTTCAAATGTGACCTCAGACACTTCCAGCTGTGTGACCCTGGGCAAGTCACTTGACCCCCATTGCCCACCCTTACCACTCTTCCACCCAAGAGCCAATACACAGAAGTTAAGGGTTTAAAAAAATGGGGAAGATTGGCATAGAGGTTTATCTGGGAGAAAATATGGGTTCCATTTTGGACATGCTAAGTTTGAGATGCCTACAGGTGGAGCACTCCAGTGGGCAGTTAATATGCTGGACTGGAGAGATGCTCTGTTACGAAGTAACAGATACATGAGAGCTGGAGATATGTGTGTGTGTGTGTGTGTGTGTGTGTGTGTGTGTGTGTGTGTAATATTTCATAGTGTAGTGAGGAAATTAGAATATTGATTAAGATATTGATTAAAATAAGATATTTGACAAAGAGAGCTCTGAGGGTACGAGCAAAGTAGAGAGCAGTGCATGAGACCAGAATTTGGAAGGAAGAACTCAGAAAAAGTTCTGTCAGTTTGTGAGTGAGTGACTCTCACTGGGTCACTGACAGATTGGGTCTCTCACCAACTGAATCACTCACTCACTGGGCTTTGGTTAGTGATCTTGCTCTCTCTGGATGCTGTTGGAGACAGGCATCTGCGACTTTATTCTTGGTGGCTGAAAGAGAAGAGAGAACTCCGAATCCCATCTGAAGAGTGTCTCTACTTTCCTGATCAAGAGAAAATAGCTCTAAGAAGAAATTAGTAGATCTGCTTTGCTGGATAACAATTTTAGAGAAGGAGAAAGATTGAAGCTGTTCGTCTGGACTCTGGGCCAAACCAGGGTTACCAGATTGTCAGTTGGCAGCTGCTATCTTGGCTGACTGAATTTATATGTACTTGGAGAATCTCTTTATCAAATTAAGTTAATTGAATAAGGATTTTAGTCAGATTTATAGTCAGATAGCCTTTTGGGTTTTTAGTAAGTGTCAGTGTAGCTTAGTGTAGCTGGAAGAACAGAAGGTTCCATTGTGAGGTGGACTTAACAAGTGGGTAGAGACAGTTCCCCTGTCAGTGTTAAGGTTTCCTTATTATTAATCCTTATTTTTATTATCAATCCTTAATTCCTTATTTTCAAATTATTAAACATAAATAAATAGCCTTTTGTATATATAGTGTGTCTCTAAGAATCTTTCATATTGACCTAAGGAAGGGAAGCCATCCCTGGCTTTCCTTCAGAGAGGAGAGTTACAGGATACTTTTGTAGACACCAAACAAAGTATCTTATCACATCCTCCTCCTCACAACTCTAATTTATCAACATTATTTCTTCAATAGATATAATTAAAGCCAGGAGGCCTGATCACCAAGAAGAGATGATAAAACCAGAGGTGTTAATGGCCTAAGACAGAGCCTTGGGGGACAGCCCATAATCAGTAGGCAGCAAGTGATCCAGCAAAGAAAACTAAGGAGATGAGAGAAGCAAGTGAAAGTAGTGTTACAGCCAAAAAAGTTACTAAATTCTGCAAACCCTTTGACCTAGTATTATCACTACTAAGCCCACACCTCAAGAAGATCAAAGATCAAACTGTATATGTACAAAAATACTTATAGCAGCTCTTTTTGTGGTAGCAAAGAAATAGAATATGAAGGTGACTATCAACTGGAGAATAGATGAACAAATTATGGTTTGCAAATGTCATGAAATTTCACTCTGCTAAAAGAAATAATGAAAGAGATGACTTCAGGGGAGTGGATAACCTTATATGAACTGATGCAGAGTGAATTGAGCAAAACCAGAAGAACAATCTATACGTATAAACAAAACAGTTTTGAAAGATTTGAGAACTATGAACAATTCAGTGATCAATCTCTTCTTATCTCTAGTCAGAGAGAAGTGATAGATAAATATATAAAATAAGATACATTTTTGGACATAGCCAATATGGGAATTTGTTTTGCTTGACTATGTGTATTGTACAAGGGTTTTTGGTTTTTCTTTTTTTTTCAGGGGTGGGAGATATTGCAAAAAAAATAATTTTTAAAAAGAGGGCAGGTTAGAAGGCAGTTAGGTGGCTCAATGGATCAAGAGTTAGGCCTAGAGAAAGGAGGTAGGTCCTGGGTTCAAATCTGACCTTAGACACTTCCTAGTTATATGACCATAAGCAAATCACTTAACCCCCATTGCCTAGCCCTCAACTTTTCTGCCTTAGAACCAATACACAGTATTGATAATTGATAGGACAGAAGATAATTTTTTTAGAGTGATATTACTTAAAGCAAGGGAGAAAAGAATATCCAGTAGGCAGGGTAGTCAACAATGTCAAATGTTGGCAAGAAAAGAGAGCTAAGAAAAGGTTTTATAATATTTATTACTTAAGAGAATATCAATAACCTAGTTGAGAGCAGTTTCAGTTAAGTTGGAAGCTAGATTTCAGGGGCCTGAATTCACATGGCTTTTATATGTATAATATATACCATATTGCTGGCATTCTCAGTAGGGAGTGTAATGATTAAAAATGATGAAGGCTGATATTATGAGGAAAAATAATATTTTATTTAGGCCCATGTTGATAGTATAAAATCGGACCACGTGCCTGGCTATTTCAAAATCCCGCTTCCGCCATTACATTTGTACCTTCCTTAATCCTCTCTACGTTTCCCCAGGATCACGCTCAGGTAGCAAAGAGGAAGTCAAAACCGACTTCCCATTATTTAAAGCCAGGCTTTACCTTGAAGACGTCATCCAAAACAGGAAACCCATTGGATCATGGAAAATGTAGTCTCAA
Organism: Gracilinanus agilis; assembly: GCF_016433145.1. Lineage (NCBI taxonomy): Eukaryota > Metazoa > Chordata > Mammalia > Didelphimorphia > Didelphidae > Gracilinanus > Gracilinanus agilis. The sequence continues at coordinate 162,460,257 of NC_058133.1, read as the reverse complement.
AGTCCCCCACATGTCCACAGGAAGTTGTCATTTATCTACATATCTTGAGGCTTAATACTTCTAAATAAAACCCCAGAAATTCTAAATAACACAGGAGGCGGTAATAAAGGGAGGGAGAAAATTTGGAACTCAAAAAATTTTTAATGAATGTTAAATTTTTAAAAATTAAAATTAAAAAAATTTAAATGGAGGCCTGAGAAGAGAGTAAGAAATGAGGAAATGAAGATCCCAAGTATAAATGGCCTCTTCTAGGTGTTGGCTGTGAAAGGGAAAAACCGTATGGGATGACAGCATGAGGATCAAGTAAAGGTGAAGACTGGGATTGCCTTTTTGGTTGTAATGCAATAATAGCCAGCAACTTCTCAGTAGGTTCATTATCATGATGTGGGACCTACATAGAACCCTGAACCCAGCATCTAATAGCCTGATAAGGTAGAAAGAGTATTGAACTTGGTGTCAGAAGACCTGGGTTCAAATACTGGTTCCATTACACTCTGGCAGCATACCTTTGAACAAGTTATTTAACCTCTCTCTGCCACAATTTCCTCATCTCTAAAAAATGGCAAGGATGATAACACCTTATCCTCTTCACTGGGTTGTGAAGTTGCTGGTAAAGTGCAGTGCTGTATGAATGAGAGCCCCCTTAGTTGGTACTTTAATAAACATATGCTGAACTGAATGGATCAGAAACTTGGGAACTGGCATTACCAGAGCTGTGCTGACTCAAAACCACTTCTCAGCACTCTCTTCAATAACCACCCTATCATTTCTTCAGAGTGAGACAGTGTGCAACAGTCAATATGGCAGTCACAGAATCCAGCTGTAAGACCCTCAAAAGTGTAGCCTGACAAATTTTAAGGTCCAAATAATGACCCCTCACATTTCTGTTGGGCTTATTCTCATTTTAAGGAAGAATCCAAGGTTCAAAGATGAAGTGATTTGCCCAGGTTGGCACAGCCAGTATTTCATCTGCCCTTAGAAAATTCAGCTCCTGGATAACTGGGGTGGGGGAAGGCTAGGAGGGGTTGGTAACTAAGATAAAATGAAATACCCTTTCATGGCAAATTTCATGGAAGTATGATTTTGTCTTAGAACTGTATCATATTTTCTTAGACCAGGTTTCCTGTCACTATCAGATTCCATGACACTCGATTTTTCTGAGCACCCAGCAGTCACGCCTTGGCTAGATGGTTCAAACTGAACCGAAAGTATGCCTGTTTGGGCAACATCATTAATAGCTTCCTGTCTCGAGCTTCCAATACAGTCAATAATAGATTTAGCTGTTGATCCTGAAATGAATTATGTAAGCATTTCTCCTGCTACCTTTTAAACATACTCTGCTTCTTACATATTCAAAGCATCCTCTGGGCATAATTTGCCAAAGCAAGTAAACTTTTAAAAAATGTGGCCCAGCATACTTCCATGTTTGAATTTGCTGATTTATTTGCAAAGCTAGATGATTTGAGTCTTCTTGTGCCAGGAACATGATAATCAGCCATTCATTCCAACACCTCTTTTCCTTACGGGGTACTGACTTAGTAGTTGGTAATGCTACCTCTAAGTTTTAATTATGTGACTCCATATGATTATCAACAGAGAGAAAGAAAAAGAAACTTTAGAGGTCATCTATCCAAATCTTCCTCTCCCTTCCCACCTCCCCACACACATTTCACAGATAAGGAAATAGACACAAAGAAGTTAAGTGACTTAAATCACAAAGGCAGCAGGGAGGAAAGCCACAATTGGAACTGAGGTCATCTATCTCCAAATCTAGCATTTTTTCCAACGTTGCCTCTAAGAGATTCCTTGTGGTGAGTAGAATAATAAAATCTTGGAGTTGAAAGGAACCTTTCAGGTCATCCAGTCCAGTACCTAAGAAATTAATCTCTTTCCCAATTTTTTAGACAGATGGTATAACTTAAATACTGCCCATGATGACAAACTCATCACTTTTCACTCTAATTCTGGACAGTTTTCTTTACTAGGATGCTCTTCCTTATTTTGAAGTGAAAGCCACCTCTCTATGCCTTCTAGCCATTGGTGTTGATTCCACACTTTGAGGAATGCAAAATCTAATCTTTCTTCTACATGGTGGGCCTTCAAATATATAAAAGCAATAGGCATAGTCTCCCTTTCTCTCCTCCAGGCTAAACATCTTCAGTTCTGTGTTGCCCTACTTTATTTTCAGTCTTTTATAAATAAAAGCCCTGCTGATCTCCTTGGTCAATACTTATTGAGCACCTCCTGTGGGCAAAACCCATGCTGGGCACTGGAGCTTTTCATATGCAGATGAAACTACTGACCTGCCATCAGTAGGGCATGCACTTTGAGCTGTTTTTTATTCCCAAAATAATGGATCTGATTTCTCTTCCTCAGGACTTTTTGTGAGCCAGGTGGTTGCAGCCTGTGGTCATGGAGTAAAGTGAAGCTAAGTGGCCCACAAAGGGATTAAGTCTACCACCTTCGCTTCTTTAGGCCCATGCTTTAGCCTGCTGAGCTTCAGTTCACAGATGATTGCGTTTATCATGTTCCTCTCTCTGGGGAACTTATAATGCATCTAATGGAAGACAAGAGACACACTCAGGATTGAACTAATACAGCTATAAAGAAGTATGTACAGAAGTGTTGCAGACAGACAGCAAACATTTAATCATTCCTTACATGTGCCAGGTTCTGTGATAAACTCTGGGAATATAAATGCAAGCACAAAGAAAGATTGTCCCTTTCCTCAAGGAGCTACATTCTAATGGGGGAAGACAACACATAAAAGGGAGCTGGAAAGTATAAATTGGGGGGATGAGGGGAAATAATGGCTAAACCCAAAGAGTCAGAAGCACAGCCAGGAGGAAAATAAAGCATGGCCCTCCCCAAGGTCCCCTAGAAGGAACCTGCCAATGTGAGAAGAGGGCTAAGCTGCACTGGTCAGAGCCAGACTAAATTAGTTCCTGTGACAGAAGGGAGCTGTAAGCAAGGCCTGGGTCCAAAGGTGGTAGAGGAAAGAGTAATGCACTAAAAAAGAGAATTCCTCCACCATCCCAATTTCTACAGTTTCAGGACCTGCCAGTCTAGAACAATAGAGCCTTAATACTATCCATCTTCCCTAATTCTAAAAAATAATCCTGCTCTATGATAGGTCCTCAGGGTCTATCTACTCAGTGCTATTCTTTCCTTTCTCCTGGATTCTTGTGTTCCAATTCTGAGAGATTATTCCTATTGTGTTTTTCTTGCTCCACTGAATTCCAAAGGACCTACTCTTCTCGACAGTGTGTCTGGTCCTGAATTCTCTTCCCAGGGTACATTCACTAGTTTCCTTATATAGCAAGCTAGATGTATTAATTCTGTACCCAGCTTCTGCACTTTTCTTTTGTGTAATTGGGCTAATTGATTTATTCCTCAAAGTTCAAGACAGATTTAGGCTCAATTTAGGGGAAATTTTCCTAAAAAAGAAAGTGCTTAAGAGGTAGTCAACTCCCCTTCATAGAGGCCTTCAGCCAGATGACCACTCGTTAGGGATTCTTGTTCAAGCATGGGTTAGACTGAGTGGCCTCTGAAATAACTTCGGTCCCAGGGACTCTATGTAATTCTTTGCAGAAAAAGGTAAGAAGGTTAAAAGAAAGTTAACTGCTTGAAGCAGAGACTTCAAACCAGTGTGTAGCTAGAAATGAGTAAAGCTGGGGGCGGGAAAGAAAAGGAGCTTTTGCTTGGAGGAGTCAGAGCTTATGCAAAAGGGCTAGAACTTTATGTGATGGACAGCCTGGAGCCACTACAGGGAAAAACTAGAGGCCAACTTCACCAAGGCCAGGTTTTTCTGGTTCCATTTTGACAAAATGACTTGGCATCAGCCTTTTCCTTTTATAATTTAACACTGCGAGAGAGAGACAAGAGCTTTAAGTAAAGCAAGGGCTCTCCCTCTGGATTTGCCACTGGTGATTTCGAGTGCTTCTCAAACGAAAGCTGAGGGCCAAGGGCATGCCCGCTATCCCCTAGTGCAGGAAGTTAATGGTTTCTTTAATGCTCTGCAAAAGAAAGAGCAGGGGTTGTTAAGTCAAAGTGTTCACCCTGTGGGCTTACAAGTTATGATTTTTTAATGCTTTTCAAAGGGGAAAGAATCTTAAGTGAGCACTATCCCTGCTCACTGGAAAGGTGTGCTCTTTAAAAGGTGATTAGTCCAGACTTCTGCACATTAACTGCTCTGACTTACACAGTGACTTCACATTTTAAAACCCTGAGCTAGAATGTTTCTTTAACCTGGCAAACAAAGTACAAAGATCCATCCCTAAAGACAGCTAACTGTCAGGTGTGGCGTCGACTCGAGACCCCTAGACCTTGATCTTTGGGGCTCCCACGACAAGCCAAGAACACCCCCATCCCCTGCCACCCTTTTAAGCTGGGAAGCCAACTAACTAATGGTGCAGAGAATACAGCTTTGGCCAGCAGATTAACAGGGGACCCAGAGACCACAGTTTAAAGCTTAGCATTAAGAGACTTATTTAATACTTTAAAAAACTAGGGTTTCAACAGCATGAATGCTTCTACCACTGCAGGCAAATTACATTACAAATTACACATTACTTTTTTTTTTTTTTGGTCTTTGTTTTCTTATGCAACATGGCTAACGTGGAAATGTTTTCTATAACTGCACATAAAATCTCTACCAAATTGCTTGTCTTCTCAAGGAGCGGGATGGGAAGGAAGGGAGAGAGAATTTGGAACTTAACATTTTAAGAAACAAATATTAAAAATCATTTTTTACATGTAATTAGAAAAAATTATTAAAATTTTCAAAAAATTATACATTAAAAATTACTCCTGTACCTTGATGGTTTGGTCTTTATGAATTGCTACAACCAAAAATATTAATTTCACAGTGATCAGTTTTCTGGTAATGAGCTTTACAAAACACCTTCTTGTAAATCCTCATTCATCTTGACCCCTCTACAGTTTTTGACTGTCAGCCACCTCTGGACACAGGCTCAGTCTTTAGCTACTATAACATTATAACTCCCCTCTCCTTCTTTTCCTCATACCTATTTGACTGTCTTTCTCAGATTCTTTGGTTCATCCTTTGTTCTAACCTGGGCCTGACTCAGCCCAGTCCTCCAATAGTTGAGATTCAATACTGGAACATAATGAGACACTTATAAATCTTTCAATGATTAACATAAGGAGATTTACTTAGCAATAGCAGGAAGATATTCAATAGGCATTGAGAACAGTCTGATTTGATTCATCTGAGAAAAGCTTCTTTGGCTATGTTACCCACTTGTAATCCACCAGGCAAACCTCTAAGCTACTGTACCCCCACCCGTTTCCCCACTCCCACCAAGGTCCCCATAGCTGCTCTGTAATCAGATGATAAAGGGACATCAAATGATAAAGGGACATGTTAATACCTTTAAGGAAAAATTAGCCTAACCTGCATGGAAGGAGAGGGGTCAGTTATCATCCCCTCTCTCTGTCTCTGTCTCTCTCTTCCTCTCCTTCTCCCTCTCCCCCTCCCTCTTTTTCTCCCCCTCATATATATCTATATACACACGTTTGTCTTTACATATACATACACATATATACTATTATATATGTATATATAAAGACATCTCTTTCTTAGTGATCTTATCGCCTTGTCAATTAGCACAGCTTTGATTATCTTCTCTATGCAGATAACTCCTAAATCCCTATTTCTAGCCCTAACTTCTCTTCTGGATTCCAGTTCTGCACTACCAATTGCCTATGGAACAGCTCCATCTAGATGTCTTGTAGCCTCATCTAAGTCAATGTGTCCAAATTTGGAATTCATATTTCCACCAAAACACAGTCCTCTTCCAAATCTGACTATTTGTGCTAGAGCAATACCATCTTTCTAGTCACCTAGATTTACAACCTTGAAGACATTCTTGACCACTTCCTCTATGCCATACTTTATCAGTCATCAAGCCTTTTTGTTTCTACCTTTACAGAGTCCTTATAAGTTGACTTGCAAATCTTTTTGTTCAATCCAAATCTCTCTCCCAAATTCCAGTCCCACATTACCAACTTGGCTATCTCTGCCTGGATGACCTAGAGTCATGTCTTTAACATGTATAAGCACAGATCGTTATATTTCCCTCCAAACTTGCCTGTTTCTCTATCATTGTAGTTGTCCAGGTTCACAACCTAACTAGATTCTTTCCTTTGCCTCACCTTCCAAATTCAATCATTTGCCTCATCTTATCAATACTACTTTCTCAGAAGTTCTCTCTAATTCATCCTCTTCTCTCTATTCATATAGCTTCTATCTACCTAATTAGTCTCCCTACTAAGAATCTCTCTCCTCTCTAATCTCTCCTTTACTTAACTATCAAATTAATATTTCTAAAAGACAAATTAGGACATATCACTCCACCACTCAGAAATCTTTGGTTGCTCCCTGTTACCTCTAGGATAAAATATAAAAGTTTCAGCACGGCATTTAAATCCCTCAATAATCTGGCTTCCACCAGATGCAAATCTTATCCCATACTACTCCTCTTCATGACATTCCAGCTTCTACCTCCACACCTTTGAACAGGTGGTTACTTATGTACTTCCTCCTCACTTCTGGAAATTAGCTTCCTTTAAATCATATCTCAGGTGCCACTTACTGCCTGAAAATTTTCCTGATCTCCCAAGCAATTAGTGTTTTCTTCCTCTTGAAATTACTTTGTTGCCACTTATCTGTGTAGATGCTGTATCTGCCTCATGCCTTGAGGTAAGAGACTTTGTTTTAGGCAGTTAAGTGGATAGAGTGCTGGACCTTAAGTCATGAAGACCTGAGTTCACATCCAACTTTAAACAAAGATAAGTTGTATAACCAGAACAAATCATTTTACTTCTCTCCACCTTAGTTTCCTCCTGTAAAATGGGCATCATAATAGCATCTACCTCCCAGGGTAACTGTAAGGATCAAATGAAATACATTTTTGTAAATTATTTTTCAAAGTAATACAAACATTAATTATAGTGCAATATAAAAGTTAATGATTAGGGAGTAGTGGGGGGTGTTATAACCAGTACTCAGAATACTCCATGTCTTATGTCTTATATAGAGTTGATACTTAATAAATACTTATTTAAATAAATTTAATTAACTAAGGCTGTGTTATGGAAGAGGGAAGAACTTGATTTGCTTACAACTAAAAACATTGTGTCGAAAGTTCCTTTGAGGGGCAAGCTGTAGAAGCAAAGTTTGGCTTGACTTAAGGAATACTTCCTAAAAATAGTCATCCAAAAATAGAATATCCCACCTTAAGAGGTAGGAGTTTCCTTCTCACTGGATGATGCATTATTAGATATGATACAGAGGGGATTAAAATTACCACCTCCCCACTGAGAATGCCAGCCAATATCTACATAAGTTCCTCCTTTCCTTCAAAGAACAATCTGTTAGAATCTCCTTCCTATAAATAGATTCTCTCATCCTTAGGTGAAAGTGATCTCTCCCTTCCTTAGTTTTTATTTTTGGTTCTTTTTTTCCCCCATCCTTTTCCTTGCAGAATGATATTTTATTGGTTTGTTTGTACTTTCCCCCCATAACTAGGGTCTGTGTCATGTCTATTTGTGTCTCCAGCCTTAGTAAGTGCTTAATTAAAATTTATTCAATTCAGTTACATTGAACTAATAAGAGTGTTTGTGTGGTTCTGACTTTGTTGTCCTAGGTGGTGAGTTCAAATGTCAGCTCTACAATTTACCATCTATGCGATTTGGGGCAAGTCACATTATCTAGAACTGGCTTTTTGGTTTGTTTCCATCTGTAAAATGAAAGTTTGGACTACATGACCTCTGGGATAGTTGCTTCCAGTAATAAATACATGAACCCTCTACAAGAAGCAGAACAGAGAATGGCCTGGTAGCAAAGCTTGGGACCAAGAGGCAGAAATGCTATCCATGATCCTTGTACCCTAAGATAACACTGGAAGAAAATTTACTCTAGAAGAGAGCTGGGTGCCCCGAGAATGGGCAAAGTCTGGATCTGCCTTCTGGGATATCAGCTCACCTGATCACCTCTCTTCTCCTGGGGCAAAATGCACACGGGGAAGGGAAGGCGGGTCTCCCAATTACCACCTAGAAGATCAGCCCTCTCCCCAATCACGAGGACCATTTCTGGATGAGAAAGAAGAGTTTCTGGGGGGTCAAGTCTAAGGTCCCCCTTGCGGCCGGGAATAGGCTACTGAGGTCAGTACAAGACCGGAGACACAAAGCTCCAGACTCCGTCCCTGAACGGCCCCAGAGTCCGAAGTCGTAAATTTCCAGCCCAAGTGCAGAGACCAAACTGTACAACAGATGCTGCAAATCCAAGTCCCTTAGTTCCCTTTACTCCAGAGCCGGGAGACAAGGGCAGCCCTACAATGGGAGGAGCGTGGCCCGCACTACATGTCCCTGCGTGCTTTGCGCTCAAGCCCGAAGCTTCCGCTGCGCGGGCTCAGGCTTCTGCCACTGACAACCGATCCAACCAATGGATGCGGGGCAGGAAAGCAGCTAGGACTAATCACAATGGAGAGGATGGAGGTGGGGCACTTCCTCTCGTTGAATGAATTTACCCCCCTTTTCAATGAGCTTTCATGGCTCCACTACCTTGGGGTTGCAGCTTTTCAGATTTACCGCCTGCACTTTGCTTTTGGTGGTGCAGTGGATAGAACTGGGAGACTGGAAGACCTGAGTTCAAATGTGACCTTAGAAACTTACTAACTGTGGAAATCACTTTACCTTTCTGTCTCGGTTTCCTTAACTTTACAAGGATTTTTTGTTTGGATTAATGAGTTAATAGTTGTAAAGCCATTTCCAAACCTTAAGCTCCCTCCCTGTTAATGGTAGTTGTGATTTTTACAGCAGACTGGGGCCTCCCTGTTTCCTTCCCCCCACCCCCTTCAGTGGTTCTGTGATGGCTTATGCCCAGAACTATTTTCCATCTCCAACCATTTGTCCAGAAAGGGAAAAAATATGTGTTCCTCATGGAGGTGGGCAAGAGGCAGTGACCCTCATGTTCTGAAATCTTGTATTTTCACCAGTTAGCACTAGTTAAGCATAAATTGCAAAATCTGTGGTTTCAGCATTAGTCAAGCATAAATTGCAAAATCTGTATTATTAATTCATTAACCATTCTGTATTGTTAATCACCTGTACTAGTTCTGTATTATTCTGTTCTGTGTACCAACTTTGTTCTGTATTATTAATTACTTATATTGTTCTCTATTTGCCTTAGTTCTGATAGGTATTATTACTTGCCTATAGTAATTATCTACTGCACTATATCCCCCCTATGTTCCCTTCTTTGATGAGGGCATTCCAGAAAGGTAACAAGGCCTCTCCTACACTGACAAATGATGGTAGGTGGGACAATAGGAGGAATGGAATATGCACACTAAAGGGTCTGGCAGTCCAGGGGCCCTCAATAAATACACAGACCCTGATGGGGGTGGATGAGAGAGGTGGAGCAGAGCAGGCTACTCCACCAGCCCAGGGTTATGGGGCTATTCCACTAGCAATCAGGCTATTCCTTCAACCCTGAGGTTATTCTACCAGCCCCTGAGCCATTTCACCAGCCTAGCCTATTTTACTATCTTAAAAACCTCTTCTTTAAATAAAATTCTTTTATACTTCTGAATTGAATGGAGTTCTTTTTGTGGCAAAACCCTGGTTCACATTTGGGTGTGTTTTCCTACAACATTACCTTCTTTCTTAATGAAGCTGAATCAGAAAATTAAACTATATTTTGTGCATTTCATATATATTAATAAATATTTGCTTCAGATCTGTGATTTCATTGTGTCTGGCATATAGTGGGCATATAGATTGATTGATCAGTAGGGAACTCCCAATGAAGAAGCTTACTCTACCAGTGCAGAATTACAGCACTCGGGCAATTTAAAGTCTTAGAGTTGCCCAGAGAATTGACTTACCCAGAGTCACACAGCCTGAAGAAGTCAGAAACCAGACTTGAATCTCAGTCTTCCTGTCCTCTCTATCCAGTACTTTGACTGCTCCTCCTTAAGTGGTACAGTAGATATCATGCTAGATCTGAAGTCAGAAAGACTTATCTTCCCGAGTTCAGATCTAGCCTCAGATACTATCTGGGTGACCCTGGGAAAGTCACTTAACCTAGTTTACCTCTGTTTCCTTATCTTTAAAATGAATTGGAGAAGGAAATGGCAAGCCACTCCAGGATCTTTGCCAAGAAAACCCCAAATGGGATCATGAAAAAAGTCAGACACTATTGAAATATGATTGAACAACAACTACCACCTCTGGCTATACTAGAAGCATCCATAGGTTTTCAGAGTAAATAATACTTAGTAGTAGCTAATCATACTTCAAAGGTCATTCCTTCAGGGTGGGCACTCCCTCTACCTCTGCTTATGCTCTTGAATTGCTATGTTGCTGGGTTTTCTTTTTGTTTTTTAAAGGAAATCTGAAAGAAAGAAAAAGGTCATCCAATAAATAAACCTTAAGAATATAGAGTTGAGAGGCATTATAGATCATTCAGCTCAACTGCTCTCATTTTATAGATGAGTAAATTAAAATCCAGAGGTTATCAATTGCTCATAGTCACACATATGTATTGGAGGCAGAACTGGAACACAGGTGCTTCCAGTTCCAAGGCTGACCCTCTCTCTGTCATGTCATTCCATCTTTTATCTTCAAGGCAAAAGGGAGCCACTTCAGATTTTTTAGTCCAGGATCTGTACCTTAGGAAGATTCTGGTAGATATATAGCCAGTGATTTGGAGATGGGAAAACCTGAAACTGAGAAACTGTAAGGATTTAAATTTAGGTTTTTATGCTAATGTGAAAATTCTAAAGTAGTATTGTGGTCGCAGATTTAAAAATATTATAGCTTAAGTCAAAATGACTTTTAGCAGTTTAATTTGCAAAGAGGTGGGAAGAGTAAAAGTGGAGAAATGTGGATAAAGAGACAGAAAGTATTGCCTATCTACAAATACCCTAAGTTTAATCCTAATGTCTCCAGACTACAAATGAGAATCCGAAAGCAAATCTCATCAGAATCCAAAGACCTAATTAGGAAACCCAAATCCTAAGAGCCAGGAGATGCTGAAGAATCTGCTGAGAACCTTCAGTGCACATGAGGCTAATGCCGCCACCAACACAGAGAGGGTCTCCTCGCCTAAGAACCAAGGAAGGAATCACTCCGGTCCCCACCACAAGCTGAGGCAGGATCCAGGGAAAGAGTCTCCTCCTCCATTCTGGCTCATCAATGCAGAGAGAGTGAACCAGTCCTCAGGCTGGCCTTTTTAAAGCAGTTTTCTCTATATCACTTCCTGTCGCCCCCCCCCCCCACACACTTTATGGGAACCAATCACAGTCTTTCAATTTGCCTAGCATTGGGGGTATGGGGAGGAGGGAGACAGTGACCTTTGGAGGTGTGAGCTTATGCTAGTAAGTGACTTGCAGAACTCTCTTACTTAGTGTCATGTAGCAGGGGTACTTTAAGTTCTTGATTTGTTTAGCTAAAAATAGACAAGGGAAGAGTTAATTCTATCTTTTCAGAAACCAATTAAGAGACTATTACAAGGCTAAGAACATCAAGGGCATCAATTAAAACAAAAAAAAAATGAAGGGAGGCCTAGCTGTACCAGATTTCAAATTATACTATAAAGCAGTAATCATCAGAACAATCTGGTACTGGCTAAGAAATAGAGTAGTGGACCAATGGATAGGTTAGGCAATTAACATATGGCCATTAACATCCATAGCAACTAAGTATTCAGTAAACCCAAAGATCTAAGCTTTTGGGAAAAGAACTCAATATTTCACAAAAACTACTGGGAAAACTGGGGGGAAATGGCAGAAACTAGACATAGACCAAAAGCTTACACCAAAAGCCAGTAGAAAGTCAAAATGGATACTTAATCTAAAAATAAAAGGTGGCAGCATAAATAAATTAGGGAAACACAAAAAAGTTTACCTGTCAGATTATGGAAAAGAGAGGAATTTGTGATCAAATAAGATATAGAGAACATTTCAAAAAATGAAATTAGTTTTGAGTGCTTTAAATTTAAAAGTATTTTTTTACAAACAAAACCAATGCAACCAATATTGGAAGGGAAACAACAAATTTGAGGGTGGGGGATTTATAGCAAGTATCTCTGACAAAGGCCTCATTTTTCAAATATATAATAACGGAGCCAAATTTATTAGAATACAAAGCATTCCTCAAATGAAAAATGATGAAAGGATATAAACAGGCAGTTCTCAGAAAAATAAATTAAAGCTATCTACTTAGAATCATATAAAAATTTCTTCATATCTCTATTGATTATACAAATGTAAATTAAAACAACTCTGAGATTCCATCTCATACCCACCAACATTGGATAACATGACCAAAAAGAAAAACAATAAATGTTGAAGGGAATATGGGAAAATTGGAACACTGATACACTGTTGATGGAACTGTGAACTGATACAGCCCTTCTGGAGAGCAATATTGGAACAACATTCAAAGGGCCATAAAACAATGGCCTTTTGACCCAGCAATGCTGGCTCTATAACCCTAAGAGATAAGATATAAGTGAAAAGGACATACCTGTGCCAAAATATTTTTAGCAGCTCTTTTTGTAGTGGCAAAGAGCCACAGGCAAAGAATTGGAAACATCCTGTTTGTCATTTCCATTACCCAAGTTGTGATATATGGTTGTAATGGAATACTATTGTACCATAAGAAATGATAAACAGGATGAGTTTAGAAAAACTTGGAAAGACATGAACTGATGCAAAGCGGAGCACGACTAGGAGAACAACATACATGGTAACAAAAATATTACACGGTGATTAGCTGTGAAGGATTAAACTAGTCTCAGCAGAGCAAGTCCCTAAAGCAGTGATTCCCAAAGTGGGCGCCACTACCCCCTGGTAGGTGCTGCATCGATCCAGGAGGGCAGTGATGGCCACAGATTTTAATCAACAATTTGATGATATTTTGAAAATGAACATACCTGATTGGATTTTGGATCCATTTTCAAGTGCAAACACTGAAGAATCTCCACAGTTACAAGAAGAACTGATGGAAGTAATTACAAATGATGAATTGAAATTTAAATTCAAAAGTGGCTACCAACAATTCTGGCTGCAAAAGGAGATCCCTATGGCTTATCCTGAAATATGGGCTGTAATTCCAAAGTTCTTAATTGCATTTCCTTCATCATATTTATTGGGCCATGGATTCAGTGTGGTAACTAATTTATTAACAACAAAAAAAAAGAAACCAATTGCAAATAGTCAATCACGGTGATTTAAGATTACTGCTGACAAAAATAGAGCCAAGGATTACTAAATTGGTAGCAGCATACCAGGTTCATCCTTCTCATTTAAGATGATTTTGAATGTTTTAACTTTTTTTGTATTACATTCTATTCTGAGTTCAATAAATAGTTTCATAATTTCAAAGTTCAATGTTTCTAATTTACACCTTTCTTTACTATATTTTACAAAAAAGGTAGAAACATTAATACATATATCTTTCCTATTAATTTCTATTAAAATTTTTTAAAATTAATTTCCAGGGGGCACTAAGTAATATTTTTTTCTGGAAAGGGGGTGGTAGGCCAAAAAAGTTTGAGAACCACTGCTATAAAGGATCCATGAGGGAAAATGTTATCCACAGCCAAAGAAGGAATTGTTGGATTCTGATTGCAGATTAAAGCATACTATCTTCCACTTTATTTCTTTCATGAATTTTTTTGTTGTTGTATTGTGATAAGTGTCTTCTATCACAGCATGAGAAATATAGAAATGTGTATTGCGTGAAAGCACTGGTATAACATATCTTAGACTATTTACTGCCTGGGGAGAGGAGTAAGGGAGGGAGAGAGAAAAATCTAAATCCTAAAATGTCAGAAAATAATTGTCAAAATTGTTTCTACATGTAACTGAAAAAAAAGAAACACATTTATGTTTAAAGAAAAAAAGAAAAGTAATAGAAGTAATTGGGACAAGTTCAGAGGAAAATTGTAGTAGCTCACACATGGATATTGTTAACACTGGTATCCTTCTAGTAGCTTTCTATTTTAACTAGTTTATCTTGTTAACTTTGTTAAAATTAGTTGTTTCTATACTGCTACAGGAGGTGTACTCTTAAAATGTAAATATAATAAAGTTTAAATTGCAAAAAAAATTGTGCACAGTAACAGCAATATGGGATGATGATTATCTGTGAAAACTTGGCTACTTTTAGCAATGCAATGATCTGGGACAATCCTGAAAGACTTATGATGGGGAATGCTATCCACCTCCAGAGAAAGAACTGTTGGAGTCCTCTTTCACATCAGTGTATGAATGGTTTTATTTTGGGATTTTGGTTATGTATAACTCTGCTCTTGTAACAATGGCCAATACGGAACAGTGCTTTGCATAACAATAAAAAGTGAAAAAATAAAAATAAATTGCAAAAAAAGTCAAGAACTATTACAAATACTAGAGGACAGAGGTGATGAGGGTCTGAACCAATGTGATGGGCCTCTGCAGAGGGTGAAATTTGTTGTGGAGATCACAGATATAGTAAACATCAGTGGCCAGTATGATTTATGTAGTAACAAATGCTAGCTATTTCAGTTACCATTATTATTATTGTTGCAGCAGTATTGGGCTGTAATGTTTCCCTCTGCCTCAAAAGTACTACAGTAGCCTATGCCCTCAGAGACCTTAAGCTTAGGTCTTCTGAAACAAGTCTATTGCTCTTATTACTTCATCCTAAATAAAAAGATGACTCAAAAAATCCAGTTTCTGCCTTCAGAAAGGGATAAGTATAATTAATAAATGCATGGTAAGTAAGCAAATTAAGAATCAAAACTAATTGTGGGAATACAATAATGCCCAGGGATATTAATGAAACAGTGGGTGAAAAGATCAAATTTAAGTTACTTTCAAACCACAAGAGAATTAACCAAAAAAATCATTAAACTACTTGAGCATCTTCTCCCTCCAGAAAATACATTAGCATTTTCATAGGGTCCTTTTGGAAATATATCTAAAGTACTGAGTAACTCTTAATGTAGATATTAAGAGGGTATTATGGTGGGGCAGGTAGACAACCCATTGGATAGAGAGCCAGGCCCTAAAGATGGAAGGTCCTGGGTTCAAATTTTACCTCAGACACCACCTAATTGTGTGACCCTGGGCAAGTCACTTAACCCCCATTGCATAGTCCTTATCACTCTTTTACCTTGGAACCAATACAGAGTATTGATTCTAAGACAGAAGGTAAGGTTAACAAAAAATGTATTATGGAATTTAGTGGGGCAGAAATCCATTTAGGTCCCTTAAATTACATGTCCCAGTGAAGCCAGCCCTGACAGGGAATTAGAATTAGGGAATATTGTATGAGTGAATACAAATACAAAAGAAATCATTCATGGGAAAGTGTTGCATGCATGAGCTGGAGTCAGCTCAGACCAACTTGTGAGATCTGATTGTAAAACTTTCATTGAGAGTATCTACACCTCGGAAAACAGCAAAAGCTACAAATGAGGACTTGATTTACTGTTTGGTTGATTATCTCTAGACCTAAGAAAATGATACAGAAAATGCTGATAATTCAGATAAAACTTTAAAATGAGTAGCTATTTTTTCCAGAGAGCCAGTTGTTAAACATTCACCAGCATACTCTTGAGTGTGTGTATGTGGCAGATGAGGGTGTGTAGGTCTGTGAGAAAGAGTAGCAGAGTACCAGAGAGAAAATAGATGCTAACAGCATCTCTATTCAATGTATTAAAAAGTCTCTGAAGTATAGTGGACAAAGCTCTGGTCCCTCAATTTGTGACGTGACTTCTAGACCTACCTCTAAAGTCCACCATGAGTCACATTTTACCTCCTTTTCTCTCTGTTTTCTCTCCTGTAAAGTCAGCAGATTGCCTTCAATTTAGACCTCCAAGATCTCTTCTAGCTGGTACCCAACTGAGTAAAAAAATCTTTCCTCTCTGGGGCTGCTATTTCTCCATGTAACCACTAGGGGCCACTGTGGCTCTTGCCCAAGCTAGGGCTTCTTCCTTCTTCCAGCATCCCTCTGGCTTTGGTTCTGGAGCAAAGAACTTTGACGACTAGGTTCTGTAGCCTCATGGGATGGGGAGGGAAGTTTCCTGTCCCTAGAAGCCTAGACCAGGCCTAAGAGTGTAACTTCCAGTGTGAGAGATCTTTTAGATCTCTCCCAGCCCTAGGTCTTCAGCATGGGGGCTCAGGATCTAACTGACCTGTTTTCAAATCCTGGCTCTGACACAAACTACCTGTGTGACCCTGGGCAGGTCCTCTGAGCTCAGAGTTTATGGATTGAATGAGACCACTGAGCTAAGTGATCCTTAAGATCCATTCTAGCTCCACATTCCGAGTGTCCTGATTCCCTGTAGATCCCTTTTGAACCTAACTCAGGACTGGTTTGATCCAGCCCTCTTTGGTAATACATAGTCTGGGTTCATCAGGAGGAACAGGACGTTGTCAATGACTTTTGAGAGTGCTTTACAGTTTCAAAGTACTCTTCTCCCCACTAGAGGTAGTTGGTGGAAACAGAGCACTAGACCTGAAATCAGAAAGACCTGATTCAAATTCCACTTCAGACTTAGCTGTAGGAAGGTCATTTGCCTCTGTTTGCCACAATTTCTGTAAAATGGGGATAATAATAGCACCTACCTTCCAGGATTGTTGTAAGGATCAAGTGAGATAATATTTGTAAAGTGCTTTACAGACCTTAAAGTGTTATATAAATGCTATTATTATTAATAACCTTGTGAAGTTGGGAGCAAATATTTTTCCCATTTTACAGAGGAGGAAACCCATTCCTTGCTCAGGCTAACAACTCTTGCCCAGGTCTAAAGTCCAATGCTTAGTCCACTAAATTATGCTATCATCTTGTTTTGAATTTATTCATAATGTTGACATGGTATAGTAGAAAAAAACACAAAGTTCTAGAGTTAGAGGACCCAGGTTTAAACCCCCCACCTATGATACTACCTCTGTGACTGTTTTATAGTATTCCCACTCTTTAGCCCACAGGAAAATAACCAAAACTAATGTCTCTGAAAGACAATATTTGAGTAGTCTGATTAGAATGAAGAAGTACTTTTTCTATAAGAGACAGGGCAGGATTTCATTGGTCCCTATTGGCTTTGCCCTTTGAAAGGATTAGTTTATGCCCCCAAATTTGAGTAAATGATCTCAACAGCCCCTAATTCAGAAGTCTCCAGACTTTTTTGATCATGTATTCTTACATGTACAAAAGAAAAACAAATTGTATATATTTACTTATTTATAAATTTCATATGTATACTAATAATTATTCAGCACACCTTCTGCATCTGCACCTTTAACTGGTGAGTTGTACTCTACTTTTGTACTTTAACTGGTGAGTAGCTGAAAAATGTGTTAAAGATCAGATTTAGCAGCCCTGGACTGAGTTAAGTAAATGACTGGTAGGCATGGCTACTGCTGGCCTGGACCAAATAGGTGTTCTCCCCCTTGCAACTGCTGGACAAAGCCCAGAAAGTAGCACTCTTTTTCAACTGGAGTATTATAAGTTTTTTTTTTAATAAGGGAAATAACATTTAACCTAGAATCAACAAAAGACTGAAAACCCAGTACTTCCACTTTGAGATTTGTAACCTCTAGCAAGGAAATGGGAAAGGTCTAGCCTCCCTCTCCAGTTCAATAATCCTTGATTGGAGCTTCTTTCAGTGAGGGGTTCCACCCTTATAATAATCAGCCAGTTACACTTCCCAGATTTGTATTGGGGTCTTATTCAAATGAAGAGCTGAAGTCAAAGGAGGCTGGGTCTTGGAGCAAACTCATTTTTTTTCCTGGTCTCTTCATATACAGTTGAGATATTTGAGCCTGGACCCTAACAAAAAATCTACACAAGGAAGTATTTAAAATGATGAGATAAATATGAAATAATATTTTGTTCTAGATCTAATAGGGAACCACTGGAATTTATTGAGTAAAGTAATGGCTTAGTCATACCTGTCCCTTAGGAAAATCGCTTTGGTATCTGTATACTGGAGAAATTGGAGAGTTGAGAGATTTGAGGCAGGCATACCAATTAAAGGCTTTTACAGTAGGCCAGTTGACAGATGATGAGAGCCAGAAATAGGATGGTGTCTTTGTGTGTGGAGAAAAGGCGACAGATATAAAAGATATTGTGGAGATATAAAGATCTGGCAACTGATTGGAGATGTGAAGTAAGTGAAAATAAGTAGTTGAGGACAGCATCAAGTTTGTAAACCTGGATGACCAAAAAGATGATGGCACATTTGACAGTAATTGGGAAGTTTGGGGAAAGGGTATTTTAAGAGAGAAAGATAATGTAATGGAATCTATGTTGCAGATCACAATCCATCATGACTGCTCATTCTGTGTGACTCATTCTATCCAGACAAAAATTAAATGGAAGGACAGGACTCTTATTCACCAACCACTACCCCCAAAGCATAGAGCCTGCAGCATGCCGAAGGGCACCTGTCAAAGCCATGAGGTGATCTCTGGTCTAGTGAATGGAAATGGTGACTGAGGAAGGAAAGGGAGCCTCAGGAAATTTTGCTTACATGATGTTTGGGTTCCTGGTTTGTGGTTCTACTAAAATTGCTGTGAGGAGCCAAAACCCAGTGCTTCCAGATTAGGTTAGTGAGAGTGGGGGGACATTGAGTCAATAATGAAAGAAGGGGCTTATATCATTGTGTTTGAGATTAGCCCTGGATTTCCTATCAGAGAGAGAGTAGAATGTGACCTACTTTCCAACCCTCTGATTGGCCGATTATATGCACTTTATTGTTGTTCAGTTATTTAATTCCTATTTGACCCTTCATGGCCTTATTTGGACTTTTCTTGGCAAAGATACTAGAGTGGTTTGCCATTTCCTTCTCCAGCTCATTTTATGGGTGAGAAAACCGAGGCAAACAGAATTAAGCAACTTGCCCAGGGTCACACCGTTACTAAGTGTCTGAGGCCAGATTTGAACTCAGGAAGATGAATCTTCCTGATACCAAGCTAGACATTCCAAACACTGTGCCACCTTATTTGCCCATATATACACTTTGGGGTCATTCCATATCTCCCTGAAACTGCAGAGTCCCCTCTGTGGTGACCACTATCCTAACCTCTTGCAGAAGAGCCAAATAGCAGAAAAGACAATAGAGAAGGAAGTATATTTAGCACCTCTCAGCAATGCAATAGTGAGAAAAGGAGACAATGGGAATGCCTTTCATACCACCTTTCCTATTAACCTCTTTTTTCCATGGTAATGTCAAAATGTGTCTAAAAGTACCAGAATCAAAGGATTACCCAGAACAAAAATTTTACAGTTAGAAGGCAGTTCAGAGGCCATATAGTCCAACCCAAAGCTGAAAAAGAATCCCTACCACACGTGTGCCTATTGTCCCTGAACCTTTTCTTGAAGACTTCCAGTAAGTGAGAGCCTACTTCCTCTCCTGCCAGAACTTGTTACTTTGGGACAGCTGTAATTGTTTGGAAGTTTTTCCTGATATCCAGCCTTAATTTTCCACTTTCCAATTTTTACCCAGTTCTATATTATGTGGCCAAAGAGACCAAGTTTAATCTCTCTTCCACAAAAAAAGCCTTTCAAAATTCAAAGACAGCTTTCCTGTCTCCCCTCTCTTCTTCAGGCTACACTTGCCCAGTCCCTTCAACTAATCTTCATATGGTCTCAATTCAAATTCCTTTACCAACTGATGACCATCTGGCCCCTCTCCAGTTTAGTAATGGGCTTGGAGCCCAGAACTAAATATCATTCTCCAGAATAGTCTCACCACAGCAGAATACAATGGTAGTGTTACAATTATGTTCCTAGAATTTGTACTTCTTTTAACGTAGCCCAAGATTGCATTATCTTTTTTGTTTTGGCTGCTCCACCACACCGTTGTCACAAATTGAGTTTGCAGTTCACTAAGACCCCCATATCAGAAGAACGAGGCCTTTGGCGAAACTGCTGGTAGGGTAAAATAATTACTTTAATCAATTTTCTAGGACGATAGCATTTTATAGTTTACAAAGTACTTTATTCAGTGGTGTAGTGGAAAGAGTATGGATTTGGAATCAGAAGGCCTGAGTTCAAATTACACCTCTCTTGCTTACTCTTATGTGACACTGGTCAACCAGTTATCTTATCTAGGTCTGAATCCTCATTTATAAAATTAGGGCATTGAAATAGGTGATTTCTAATGCCCTTTTGGGCAGCTAAGTGACACAGTGGATAGAGAGGACTGAGCTTAGAGTCAGGGAGACTCATCTTCATGAGTTCAAATCCAGACTTGAATACTTAACTAGTGTGTAACCTTGAAAAAAAAAATCACTGAACCCTGTTGGCCTCAGTTTCTTCATTTGTAAAATGATCTGGAGAAGGAAATGGCAAACCACTCCAGTATCTTTGCCAAGAAAAAAACCCCAAATTGGGTCATGGAGAGTATCAGACATGACTAAAAAAACAAAAGACTAAACAACTGCAAATGCCTCTTTCACCTTCAAATTCTGTGATCCTGTGAATAATTCTATTAGTAGATTCATTTAGCATTATCATCACCATTTTCCAGACGAAGAAACTGAGGTTTAGAGAAGTGACTTGCCAATGGCCACAGAGCCTAGGTCTCTTTTGAGTGTAAGGCTATAGTTTTCCTTTCTACACCCTGAAGTGACTGTGGTGCATCAGAAAACTTGAATCTTTGCCAAGCCAGAAATGACTGGAAAAACTGAAAGGACATGAAGCTAGAGAATAGGAATAAAGACTTTTTTTTTTCTTGAGATAATATTTAGAGCTGAGCATATTCCTATACCTTTTGAGCACTCTTTTCTCTCTACCATCAAGTGTCTGGGCCTAGAGATAGTTCTAGGTCTTTGAACCTGAGTTTTGCCTCTCTTTCTTTTGAGTGAATACCAGCCATTGGAGTTAGTGTAGAAGGGCAGTTCCCTAGGGCAGCATTGGCAAAGTATTGGCACGTGTGCAGAACCAGCACTCGGGGAACTGCTCCATTCTCCTTCTTTCCAGCGCTGGAGGACATTTTTTGCTTGCCCTGCCCCCCTGTCCAGCCTCCCAAAGCAAGCACTTCCTCCCTCCACTCTCTGGGGTAATGCAGGGGGCTCACGGGTAGCCTGAAGTTGTAGTTTGGGCACCCAAACTTGAAAACCTTCACCAACACTGCCCAAGGGAATTAGTTCTAAAGGACTCTTAAGGCCCTAGGGAACTTCCTTGCTACCTGCTTATAATTTCTTTGCCTGTGGCTTTTATTTGGAGGCATTTTTATTAAATATATTTCATATATTTTTATAAAATATGTTGTATTTTAAATTATAAAAATATACTACATTTTTATTATGTATTATTATGTATATTATGTATACCTATAAGTATATTATAAATATATTGTAATCACATTATATTTTATTTAATATATGAACAATATATTAAATACATTTTTATGAAAGATCATTTATTTGAACCCTCAGGCCCATGAAGGTCAATGGGGACAAATACTCTACAATTCACCAAGTGCTTTCCTCACGACTATGTGATACATGGAAAGAGCTTTCTGATCTCTATTTGAAGATTGTTCCACCCCTGTGGCTAAAGGGAACATTAGGACTTCTAGGCCCCTGACAAATCTATCTGGATGCCTAGAAGGATAAACAACCCTTCCCATCTGCCTTTTGAATCATTAGGACTTTGTGTTAGAGCTAAAATTCCCTGTGGGAAGAAGTTATGTGGAAGATGTACTTGTTTGTCTAGAGCCAAAATGTCTCCAAAGTAATCTATATATCTTTTAGCCCTGTGTGTTCAATAAACCACTGTCACTATTGGGGCTACGTTTTCAAATCAGAAGTTGAGATTCATGAGCTAACTAGTTAGTGTGTATGTAAACATATATGAGTGTATACATACACTAACATATATGTATATGTGCTGATTCTATTACTATACTATATTATCTATATGTATACATTGGGGCAGCTAGGTAACACTGTGGATAGAGCACTGAGCTTGGAATCAGGAAGACGAGTTCAAATCTGGACTCAGGCACTAGCTGTGTAACCATGGGCAAGTCACTTAACCTGGTTTGCCTCAGTTTCCTCATCTGTCAAATGAGCTGGAGAAGGAAATGGCAAGCCATGCCAGTATCTTTGCCCAGAAAAACACAAATGGGGTCACATAGAGTCAGACACAACTGAAACGAGAACATCAACAATGTCATATATTATATACACATATTTGTATGTGTATGTTTGAATTTATCTATATATCTATATCACTATAATTGAGACTAAATTGGGATATCTATATATCTATATCACTAAGATCAGGGAAAATCTGTAGAGGTTGACATGAATAAGAACAAAATCAACAAATGGTGGGCATAATCCAAGGTTGAAACTTGTCAGGGCAAAAGCAACAACAGCATGGGAACTAGAGAAAATAGGATATTACAGAGCTGAGCTGGTTCAACAAGGAGTCTAGATGAAGAAGGAAGAGTTTAAGTGTGACTGAGGTGAGATGGAGGAGTACATCATGGAAAATAAGCAGGAAACTTGAAGAATGGGGAAGTTAAGATGTTTGACAGAGTATCCATATGTATATCAAAGTTTCCTAATATGGGAACAATAATTGGAGAGGAGAGAAAGCCTACGGTCCAGGTCCTAAATTCACTGAGGAAGGAAGGAGGATGTTCTAGACTACAGGGTGGTAGACAACAGCTGCCAAAGTTTTGATTGACTGATAAATATAGATTGAGTGAATCTCAAAACTGGGGGGGAAAATAACTTGCTATTTATAGAGGGAAATCCTGGAAATGGTAGTAGGAAGCAAGGAGTATTTCGACTCCCCTACTACGACCAGTGAGCTGCAGTAGGGTTTGAGTGAAAGTATATCCAAGTGCATCCGTCCAAGGAAGGGTGCTTAGGAAAGATATGTCATTGGGGAAGAGCCAGGTTTCAGTGAGTACAAGAAAATAGAAGGAGTAAGAAAGAGAAAAGGTTTAAAATGAGAGCACATTTGTTACCTATGGAACAGGCATCCCAGATTTCCACAGTAGAAAGAAAGGGTAGGCAGATGTTAAGTGAGGCATTTAGGGAAAGAGGGTTAAGTTGAAGGAGAAAGGAAACCAGAAGTAGGTAGCTGGGGGTATAGGATGGAGTTTGTATATCCATAGGCATTAGTTCAGAATCATTAGTATGGATATGGCATGGCGGTAGTATGGTAATCATTGAGGAATGAGTTCAAACTGGTCATGGTTCCCAGGTGTAAAGGTGGGGGAAAGTAGAAGAATGAGCTTGTAGTGGAAAGTAAATAGTGAGGATAGATAGAGATTCCAGGCAAGAATCATTGAGCATTGGGTGGAATTTTCCCATGGCTCAGATAATGGTGTCTAGTTGAATATATGGAAGGGAGGGAGAACCTGACAGTGAGGAGGAAAAGTACCCATGTTGGGTGATGATAAGCAAGAAATCAATGTGGAGCTGTAGCATTGGGATGAAATGGCTAATCCAGGCAAGATTCTCCTCCAGGAACATCAGAATTTAATCTCTCCACAGTTCCCTGTAGGACCACATTTTGAGAAGGACGTTGCCAAATGGACCACTTTCAGAAGAGAATATTCAGGAAGAGGGTAAATGCCATCTTTCTATTTAAAAAAACCCTCCTTATTTTTATTGTATGTGTGATAATGTGTCTTCTGTCACAACATAAGCAATGTGAAAATATGTATTTCATGAAAGTACTGGTTAACCTATTTAGGACTATTTACTGCCTCAGGGAGGGAGGAGGAGGAAGGGAAAGAGAAAAACTGAATCCTAAAATGTCAGAAAACAATCGTCAAAAATTATTTCTAAATGTAATTGGGAAAATTAATTAATTAATTTTAAGTTTTTCTTCTTGCCCATTGGTGTTTTTGTCTTTTCTCTATTGCTCACATTTCAGGATGAAACAATTTCTACTCTCAAGAACCTGACTTTTATCAGGGGAAACAAATACATATAAAAAAAAACATAAAAAGAATCAATTTTTAAAATAAACCTACTCCTTCTTTGTCATTTACCTCAGACTTCTAAGCTACCTTTCTGAGACCCAAGCCAAGAAATAACATATCAAACTATACTGCAAAATAATGTACTGCTTTAAGAAAAAAAAAAAAAGAGAGAGTGAGAGATATTGACCAATGAAACAGATTAGGTATTCGACATAGAAAACAAGATGAACACATAGTGGTGTAAAGACGTACTATTTGACAAAATTTTCAGAGAAATCTGGGAAGCATTCTGGAAGAAATTAGATAGATAAAGCAAGAATTCTTCACTTTCTTTGGGTCATGGACTCCTGTCGCAGTCTAGTGGAACCTGTGGTAGAATTTTCTCTGACGTGTAGGGGTCCTGACAAATATTCAGGTGTCCCAAAGGGATGAGGAGAATGAGATGTGGGGAGAAGGATGACACACATCAGAAGGGCCAATGAAACTGGTAGCAATCAGAGGCAAAGTTTATTGATCACAGCTTGTATTTTATAGAGAAACTAACATAGGCTAAGGGATTAGTTAAGCTTTTTACATGGACAATGGTTAGTAATCATTTACAATCTTAGTACAATGACTTAGTTTACCTCACTGAAACTTAGACAGAATTTTCTAGAGGATAATAATTCAATATGTCGGGGTATAACCATCTAGTTCAGATTCTCAGGGAAATGTTTGCTTCAGTGAGTAGAGCAAGAACAACAAGTTGTCAAGTACAGGAGGGGCTTGGGGGGGTCTCATGTGATGCCTAGGTTGCATGACTGATTTTGGTCAGACCATGGCTTCCTAGAAACCTTGCAATCTGGGGTTCACTCTCACTACTGGGGGCTACACTTCTCAGAATATGTAAAAATATGTAAAACAAAGAATGTAAAAAACATTCAACAAACAAGTTCATGGATCCTAGGTTAGAAATCTCTGATAGTGGAAGAAAAACAGATATAATTGTGTTGGACTATAAACTTATGCAAAGGAACTCTAAGCTATCAATGAACCAAATGAAAAAATGCTCCAAATCACTAAAAAATAGAAAAATACAAATTAAAGCAATTCTTTAGATCCTGACAATTTGCAAAGATGATAAAAATGACTATTGGAGAGGCTGTGGGAAAACAGACACATTAATGCCCTGTGGTAGAACAACAAATTAGTCCAGCCACTCTGGAAATCAGTTTAGAACTATGCATATCCTTTGATCCAGCAATATCAACCCTACACCTATACCCCAAAGAGATCAAAGGAAGAGGAAAGTATCCATATATACAAAACTATTTATAACAGCTCTTTTTGGAGTAGCAAAGGAAACTAAAGATTGGAAACTAAGAGTGGTAGCTATCTATTGTGGAATGTTTAAATAAATTATAGTATATGAATATAATGGAATATTTTTAGAAATGAAAAATTGGACATATGAACTGATGCATGGTATAATGAGCAGAACCAAGAAAGCAATTTATTTGATAACATTTCATTTATAATATAATAATATAAAATATATAACACATATGTAATATATCTATTAATTCATTTGATCCTCATAATAACTATGTGAGGTGCATCCTATTATTATCTCCATTTTATAGATGAAGAAACCAAGACAGACAGAGGTTAAGCAACTTAAGTGAAAGACACTTGCTGCCACACCTTACCAACTTTCTTATTTCACTAATTACATTGGCCAAAGTTTGGGAAATCTCCTTTATCCTTAGTAGAAACCATGTAAAAGTTTGAGCCTTCTTTCTCTAGGGACTGAGGCAACATAAAGGAGAATGCCCTTCAACATCTTAATGTGAAGAAGTTACACTTTGGTCCAAGCTCTGTCTTTTCAGTAAATATCTTGTAAAAGCTAATTGATGCTAATTTATTTAATAGAATTGAAGCATTTATTCACATTTCTGTGCTTTTCCATATGTTATATGTCATCCATATTTGGGTAGACTCTCTCCTTACTTTCACTTAATAAAATACTTTGTGTTTACTTATCTATGTGTAGTGAGATTCTGAACTCATTCTTTCAAAGTGAAGCCAGGTCTTATGAAAAATATATATGGTCAAGCAAAACTTTGTCTACCACATTGTCTATGTCCAAAAGCAAATTAAACCTTCTTTGTGTCATAGAACCTTTCATAGTCTGGTAGAGCCTATGGATTCCTTCCCTCTTATTCTGCATTTTGAACCCATCACTTATTTATCAAAAGGTAGGTAGCACGTTTCATCGGTAGTCCCCAGGAACTCTGATTAGTCATTGTGCTGATCATTGTTGTCAAATCTTACAGAGTGGTTTTTCTCAATTTCTAATGAGATTCTTAACCTTTTGTTCTTCCAAAGGAATATTTTCCTAATCTTAAAAAGCCATCTTTTGGTTATTTGGTATGGAACTGAAGAAATAAATTAATTTAGGTAGTATTATAATTTTTATTATATTGACACAGCCTACTCATAAGCAATTAATATTTTTCCAATTATTTCAATCTGCCTTTAATTCTGTAATTTATTCATATATCTGCCTCAAGTGTCTTCCTACTCCATTTCATCCTCCACTAAAGCTGTCCAATTAATCTTCCTAAAGGTCAAGTCTGGCCATGACCCCTTCCATTCAATAAGCTCCAGTGGTTCCAGATTATTCTCCAGGACCAAATATAAAATCCTCTGGCTTTCAAAACCCTTTGCAACCTAGCCCTTTACTACCTTTTCAGTCTTCTTTTACCTTACTTCCTTGCTCACATTCTGGAGTCTAGTGTTTAGTCTCCTTGCTGTTCTCACAAAGCATTCTTGATAAAGGGCAACTAGGTGACACAATGAATAAAGAGTCAAGACTGGAGAAGGGAGGTCCTGGGTTCAAATTTTATCTTAGATACTACCTAGCTGTGTGACCGTAGGCAAGTCACTTGACCCCAATTGCCTAACCTTTACCACTCTTCTGCCTTTGGAACTAATAGTATTGATCCTAAGACAGAAGATAAGCATTTAAAAATAAAACAATTTGAGGGGCAGCTGGGTAGCTCAGTGGATTGAGAGCCAGGCCTAGAGACAGGAGGTCCTAGGTTCAAACCCGGCCTCAGCCACTTCCCAGCTGTGTGACCCTGGGCAAGTCACTTGACCCCCATTGCCTACCCTTACCAATCTTCCACCTATAAGTCAATACACAGAAGTTAAGTGTTTAAAATTTAAAAAAAATTGTACTAGAAGTGCTAACTATAGCAATAAGTCAAGAAAAAGACATCAAAAGAATAAATACAGGCAACAAGAAAATAAAACTATCACTCTTTTCAGATGATATGATGATATACTTAGAAAATCAATTAAAAAACTAGTTGAAACTTTAGAAATACTGATTTTTGTGGGTGGACTGAGACAATATAATAAAAATGACAATTCTAACCAAATTAATCTACGTGTTCAGTGTCATACCAATCAAACTACCAAAGAATTATTTTGTATAACTAGAAAAAATAATAACAAAATTCATCTGGAAGAACAAAAGATCAATAATATCAAGGGAATTGATTTTTTAAAAAGGAAAATGGGCTAGCACTAGCAGATTTCCAACTATACTATAAAGCAGTAATCACGAAAACAATCTGGTACTGCATAAGAAATAGAGTGATTGATCGGTGGACTAGATTAGATACACAATATACAGAAGTAAATTACTGCAGTAATTTGATAAACTCCAAAATCCAAGGTTTGGGGGCAAGAATTCATTATTTCACAAAACTGCTAGGAAAACTGGAAAACAATCTAGCAAAAACTAGGCATCTCACATCATATACCAAGATATGGTCAAAATGGGTACATGATACATAAAGGGTAATGTCATAAGCAAATTAGTGTAGAAGAGGAAAAATTACCTAATAGATCAATGGATAAGGAAAGCATTTATAAGCAAACAAGAAATAAAGAGGATCATAGGAGGTAAAATGAATAATGTTGAATACATGAAATTAAAACAGTTCTGCACAAACAAAACCAGTGTAACCAAAATTAGAAGGAAAGCAGGAAACTAGAAGGAAACTTTTTACAACAAGATTCTCTGATAAAGGTCTCATTTCTTAGATATATAGGGAACTGAACCAAATCTATAAAACTAAGAGCCATGTCCCAGTTGATAAATGATGAAAAGATATGAGCAAGTACTTTTAAGAAGAAGATATCAAAGAGAAATTCATATTAAGACAATAATGAGGTTGGTTTTTATCACATCTATCAGATGTAATGCATTGTTGGTAGAACTGTGAATTGGCCTAGTCATTCTGGAGAATAATTTACAATCATGGATAAATGATGATAAAACCATGCATACCTTTTGATCCAAGAATACCACTACTAGATTTGTATCCCAAAGAGATAAAAAAAAGGGAAAGAATTCATATATTACAAAAATATTTATAGTAACTTTTTTATGAAGAATTGGG
Source organism: Gracilinanus agilis (assembly GCF_016433145.1). NCBI lineage: Eukaryota > Metazoa > Chordata > Mammalia > Didelphimorphia > Didelphidae > Gracilinanus > Gracilinanus agilis. Next base: position 162,431,826 of record NC_058133.1, on the reverse strand, counting down.
AATTGAGAGGATATCCATCAATTGGAGAATGGCTGAACAAATTGTAGCATGTGGCTATGATTGAATACTTATTGTGCTGTAAAAAATGAATAAGTGGATATGTAAGAATTTTTTTAACATACTGTGTTATTCCTATATGAAGGTCCTAGATTCAAGAGAATTCCTGACTCAGGGTCCTGGATTAGAAAGACTCTAAACAGCTATTGATTCTTGCATTTCCTTTGTTCTTAGGAATTTCTAGAGAGGTTTAATCCCTCCCTTTCATCAAATTGGTTAATTGATAAAGGCTTTTTCTACCTACCTGATTCCATTATCTATGGAGAGGTTGAGAGTCTTGCCCTTGGCTATAATAGCCCTAGGATATTTTATTTTGGGGTCTCTTTCAGGAGGTGATTGGTGGATTATCTCAATTTCTATTTTTCACTCTTATTCAAGGATACAAAAGCAGTTTTCCCTGATGATTTCTTGTTATATGGTGTTCTGGCTCTTTTTTTGATCATGACTTTCAGTTATTCCAGTAATTCTTATATTATCTCTTCTGGATCTATTTTCCATCTCAGTCATTTTTCCAGTGAGGTATTTTAGATTTTCTTCTATTTTTTCACTTCTTTGATTTTGTTTTATTGTTCCCTTTTATCTTAAGATTTCATTAGCTTCTATTTGTCCAATTCTAATTTTTAGGGATTTACTTTCTTGAGGTTTTGGGTTTCCTTTTCCATTTGTCTAATCCTACTCTTTAAAGAGTTGAGTTTTTTTCCTCCATTTCCATTTGGTCAATTTTATTCCTTAAAGGAGGTATTTTATTCAGTAAATTTTTTTACGAGCTGTTGAGGTGTTGTTTTTTTTTTCATCAATTCTCTGATTTTGGGGTGTTTTAACTTCTTTTCAAATTCACCTAGGGAATATTTTGAGGCCTAAAAACCTTCTACAGATTTCTTTGAGGCTTCATATGTTTCCTTTTTGGAATTATTGTCTTCTGAGTTTATGTTTTGGTGTTCCCTGTCAACTTTCTAAGGTTATAAGTGGGGGAGGAAGGGTATTGTGTGTTTTGTTCATTTTTCTAGTTGTTCCACACACACACACACACACACACCATTACTTTTTCTATCTTTTGAGGGTTTTCTCTGTTTCTGGGACAGAGGATACACTGCTTCAGGCTTGCAGAGTAATCTTCTCTTCTCTGGTACTTGGGATAGGACTAGCTGCCCTTGTTCCTCATGGCGTGTCTATCAAGGAGATGGCCCTGCTAGCTTGCTCTGGGGAGGTTTATAGCTGTTTTGTCCAGCTATATTCAGCACTCTATGATACCAGTTCCCCCATTCTTTTATGGGCTTCTCTAGTCCCTACTCTACTTCTTCCCTGCCCCTAGCAAGTGGCCTAAGCTGAGCAGGCTTCTTGCCTTGAGCTCTGCCACACTAGGCACTCCGCTCACACATGAAAATGTGGGTAGGTTACTTCACTGTAGTTCCATTTCCTCCTCTCTGACCCCCTATAGCCCAGAGCTCTGCTGCTAGGAGTAGTGGGTAGATCACTGTGGTTTCAGTTCCCTTTCTGTGCTCCTCTGTAGCCCTAGGGCTCCAATGTCACATGAGAGTTTATAGGTTTCCTATATTCTTTCATACACATTCTTCAGCTTTATTGTCTCTTGGCAGTATTGTGTTTTGCTCCAAGATCTGCTGGTGATATGCTGGCTGGACTGCTTTTTCTTCTTACTTCAGTGAGACTTGTTCCCCCAGCTTTCCTTTGTTTTGAGGAAATATATTTTCTTTTTTTGCTTGCATGGAGGGATTGGGGGAGTGGAGTATCCTTTATACCACCATCTTAGCTCTCAGCATGAAATTTTTGGGGTTGAGAGTCTTAATGGACAACCTCCTTATTAACTGTTCACCAGTCAGAAATGTCTTGGGAAGTCCTAGAGCAGTGATGGCGAACCTTTTAGAGACTGAGTAACCAAACTGCAACCCTCACACCACACGTGAACTATCCCCTTGCCCCAGACAGGGGAGAGAGAAAGTGCTCCCATTAGATTTCTGGGCAGAGGGACTTGTCATGTGAGAAATATCCTCAAGTGCAGTGAAGAGGGGAAAGGGAGAAGCCCCCCTCTAGTATATGTGCCATAAGTTCACCAACATGGTCCTAGAGAGAGGCTGAATAACATTTTCCCAAACTGATTTATAGATCTTCCTGAAAGACCTTCAGGGTCACTGATCATCAAGAAGATCACTGACCATCTCACACCCTATACCAAGATAAATTCTGAATGGGTGAACGACTTGAATATAAAGAAGAAAACTATAAGTAAATTAGGTGAACACAGAATAGTATACCTGTCAGATCTTTGGGAAAGGAAAGATTTCAAGACCAAACAAGAATTAGAAAAAAGTACAAAATGTAAAATAAATAATTTTGATTACATTAAATTAAAAAGGTTTTGTACAAACAAAACCAATGCACCCAAAATTTAAAATAAAGCAACAAACTGGGAAAAAATCTTTATAACAAAAAACTCTGACAAGGGTCTAATTACTCAAATATATAAGGAGTTAAATCAATTGTATAAAAAATCAAGCCATTCCCCAATCGATAAATGGGCAAGAGACATGAATAGGCAATTTTCAGATAAAGAAATCAAAAGTGTCAATAAGCACATGAGAAAGTGTTCTAAATCTCTAATAATTAGAGAAATGCAAATCAAAACAACTCTGAAGTATCACCTCACACCTAGCAGATTGGCTAAAATGAGAGAAGGGGAGAACAATGAATGTTGGAGGGGATGTGGCAAAATTGGGACACTAATGCATTGCTGGTGGAGTTGTGAACTGATCCAACCATTCTGGCTGGCAATTTGAAACTATGCTCAAAGGGCTATAAAAGAATGCCTGCCCTTTGAGCCAGGCATACCATTGTTGGGTTTGTACCCCAAAGAGATCATAGATAAACAGACTTGTATGGAAATATAGCTGTGCTTTTTGTGGTGGCAAAAAACTGGAAAATGAGGGTATGCCCTTCAATTGGGGAATGGTTGAACAAATTGTGGTATATGCTGGTGATGGAATACTATTGTGCTCAAAGGAATAATAAACTGGAGGAGTTCCATATGAACTGGAAAGACCTCTAGGAATTGATGCAGAGTGAAAGGAGCAGAGCCAGAAGAACAGTGTACACAGAGACTGACACACTGTGGTAAAATTGAATGTAATGGACTTCTGAACTAGCAGCAATGCAATGACCCAGGACAATTCTGAGGGACTTATGGAAAAGAGCACTACCCACATTCAGAGGAAGATCTACAGGAGAGGAAACACAGAAGAAAAACAACTGCTTGAACACATGGGTTGATGCCGACATGATTGGGGATGTAGACCCGAAACGACCACACCAATGCAACTACCAATAATATGGAAATAAGTCTTGATAGATGACACCTTAAAACCAGTGAAAATGCACATCTGCTATGGGTGGGGGGGCAGTTGGGGAGGTTTGGGGAGAGTGAAGGGGAAAGTAAGAACATGAATCATGTAACCATGGCAAATTTTTCTAAAAAATTAAAAATTAAAAAAAAGAAAAAAGATATCACTAGTGATGCCATTCTGGTCCTCTTTTAGCATGAAGGACAACAACCAGCCAACTAGCCAATAGTAGCACTATCCTCTATTTCCAGAAGCTCTAACTTTCTAAATACACATTAGATTTTGTTTTGTTTTGTTTTTTGCTTTATTTTCCACATGTTAACTGACTCATATTAAATAAGTAGCTCTCTAAAACCCAGGGTTATTTTCCAAACAAACTGTTATCTAGCCATGCCTCTCTCATCTTGTACTTGTGAAAATGATTTTTCGTACTCAAATGTACAGGTTTACATCTGTCCCCACTCAATTTTATCTCATTAGATTTATCCTTATCCTTCCAGATCCTGACTGCCAGCCATTCAATAATTTAGCTATCCTTCTCAGTTTCAAATCATTTGCCAATTTTATGAGAATGTCACCTCAACATTTATCTATGTCACTGATGAAATTGTTAAACAGGATAAGACCACGTACAGATCCCTTGGGGTCCCCAGAAAAGACCCATTGTCATACTGATATTGAATCATTTAACTAACAACTCCTCTTTGGGTCCTACCAAGCAACCATTTCTGAATCTATCTAACTGTATATCTAATGCTTATCTCTCCACAATAATAATGATCTTTAACAAATCTTTGCTAAAATATAGTGCTTCCTTTATTTACTAATTAATGATCCTAACAAAAATTAAAATGAGGTTAGTTTAATGTGACTTACTCCTGATGAAGCCGTGCTAACTCTTCCCTTTCTAGATGTTTATCAACCACCTCAAATTTCCCCAGCACTGAAGTCAAGTTCATTGGCCCATATTCTCTTCTCTTTTTTTTTTCAAAAATTGAGATATTTTTCCTTCTCCAATCTCATGGTAACTCCTCTCTCCTGTGATCTTTCAAATATCAGTGTCAGTTGCTCAACAATCATATCTCTTGTTCCTTTCAGTACCTGAGGATGTAGTTCATCTGGGCAAGGATACGTGAATTCATCAAGGACAGCTACCTCCTCATTGATCTTGGATATCAACTTCCTATTAGTCATTTTTGTTTCATCATTTCCAGTAGTATGACAAACGCCATTCTCCCAGGCAGAGAAAAAAGGCAAAAAAAAAAAAATGTATTGAGCCAGCTCTACCCTCTCTCTGTTAGAAGTTATCATTGTCCCATCTCCTCTAAGCAAAGGTCTTTTCCTTTTTTTGATAAATGGCCACTTTCATTGTCCTTAGTTTCCATCACCAGATTCACCTCATTCAGAAATTTATCATTCCCGACACATGTATTTATAGTCATCCTCTTACCTGGCCTTGCTTCCATCCTATGTACATTAATCTTAAAAAATCCAAGTTGGTTGATAAGTTCTCTATACATCCACATAGATTTCTTCTGATAAATCCCATTTTTGCTCCTTTGTAAAATTGTTTCTCTTTGTGTTTTCAGAATTTCATTCTGAAGCATCTTCCATCCCTCCTGGGCCAACCTTCCCCTGTAGCCTCCTACTTTTCTTTCCTATCCTTGTGTGCTTGGTTTGCCTTCTTTGTAAATCTGTAGTTTCATACATCACAGTTTTTCAGAAAGGAACAATAAGCCCTAAATTCTAGAATTAAACTCTTGAACAGGTCTGGATTAGAATCCTAATTCTACCATTTACTAATCATGTGACTCTAAGCCTCATTCTCCCCTTCTGTAAAACTGGAATAAACACACATTCTTAAGAGCTGAAAAGAGCCTCAGAGGACATTTATTCTAACGTGCAGTTGAATAGGAATCTTCTCTACAGCATCCCTGACAAGTGGTCATTCAGCCTCTGCTCATAGACCTCCAGCGAAGGATAACCAACTCCCTCTAAAGTGGACACTTTGGGATAGTTCTAATTAATAGGATGATTCTCCTCATGTAACCCAGTTTAAATAGCTTCTTCCACATAGACTTTGAAGAAACACTTCCAATTTCAGTCCTCTTACTGATATCTAGAAGGTAAAGGGGCTCATGGTAGATGTCAGCAACACCAGAAGAGGGCCAGGTTGTGTCCAGGACAGACAGGGAGATCTCTAAGCATGAAACAACAGTCTCAACCACCTGGTCCTTTTCCTGATCTTTCCCGTCACTTTCTGCAAACCCATAATGTCTGAAGTAGTCAAAGTTTGTTCCATTAGACAAGGTTAGATTGGCATGATTAAAAAATGGACTACAACAGGCACACTCCTGTCCCTTCGGCTATCCTAACAAGATTATATAGCAAGTAGGAGTACTGATCCTGGAAACAGTAAGATCTAGGTTCAAATATAGCCTTAAACATTTACTAGCTGTGTGACTCTTGGTAAATCACTTAACCTGTTTTCTCATCTGTAAAAAAAGGGATAAAAATAGCACTTACCTTCCAGGATTATTGTAAGTATAAAATGAGATGTTTTCAAAATGCTTTGCAAGCCTTAAAGTACTATCTAAATGCAAGTTATTACTTTCATCATTGGGCAGCTAGGTGGCACATTGGATACAAGACTGGGAATCTGACTTTAGACACTTTCTAGCTGGGTGACTCTGGATAAGTCACTTAACAGTTTCTTCATTTGTAAGATGAGCTGGAGAAGGAAATAACAAACCATTCCAGTATCTTTTGCCAAGAAAACTGCAAATAGGGCCACAAAGAGTCTGACACAACTGAAGTGACTTAACAATAACAAAATTGCCATAATTATTATTATTTCTGGTTGTGATTCTCATTATTTTAGTCCTTGAAGATCTCAAACCTGAGTTTTTGAAGTTCCCACGAGTAAAGTGATCTCACTACTCATATCTTATACCCCTTCCATTCCCACTTCATCTCTACTTCCACCACAACAAATGGGCATTTAGAGAACAGGATGGTAAAGTGCTATATCTACTTCCTCATATTGAAAGAAAACAATTATCTGTTACTAGAGTATTCTACTTCCTCTATAGTTATTCTAGCCCAATACCCTGGGGGCCCTATAATCAGACCACTGCTGCAACCAACACAGATGCATCTCTCTCCAGTCTGGCCTACCTTCTATTGAGGGACTTGTGCCTACCCCTTTCCACCTCGGCCCCATGCTGCTGCAGGTGGCTCTGCTGTTCCTAGGTAAGTAATCCCCAGAGAAGCCTCCTAGGGCACTAAAGGCAGGAATTCCAGGATAGGAAACTTGGGATCTTAGGCTTTTCCCATCCAAAAAGGTCTACTAAGGGAGCTAGAAGTGGGAGGGCGTAAGGAAAGTGGTCATAGGATTTTTCCCCCACTCCATCCAAATCTGGCTGTCTGGTAAGGTGATCAGAGAATCACAGAATCCAAGAGCTTCAAAGTTGAAGGAAACTTCAGAAACCATCTAGGCCAAGCAATACCAGGATGAAAATCCCCTCTAGAATATCTCCTACTGCCTTTGCTTGAAGAACTCCAAGCTACCCATACTCTCCTAAAGCAACCCATTCTACTTTTGGACAATTCTGTTGGATTTGTAAAAAATTTCTCCTTTGTTAATTTCCCTAATAAAATATGTAACCCAGAACTGAAAACAATACTTTCGATGTGATCTGGCCTTTTCTTTATATACAGCCAAACCTGCCTATACAACTTCTATATGTTGTTCCTACTACTTCTGGGACCAAAAAGGAGCCAAATCCTTCTTTCAAAGGACAGCGGAAACACATCTTTGTGTTCCCCTCAATCTATAAGCACAGTGTTTTTACACATAGTAGGGCTCATAAAATGTTTGTCTAATTGGCCACCTTACAGGCTAAATGGTTGAACTCTTTGAACTTATTTTCCTTTAATTTTATAGAAATAGAAACTTAAACTTCAGTATATCACTGTCCCTATTGCCAAAGACCTCTACATTGTCTATCTTTCTCTTCCCACCCTGTCTATTTAATCCAGCAAATAATTCAACAAACATTTGTTAAGCACCTACTATGTGCAAAACAGTGGTAGTCAGCCTTCAATGAAGAAGTATTTATTTAGTTTAAATCCTTCTCCTCCCTTTTAGAATTAATAATGTATATTGGTCATAAGGCAAAAAAGAGGTAATGGCTAGGCAGTGGGGGTTAAATAATTTGCCCAGGGTCACACAGTTAGGAAGTGTCTGAGATCAGATTTGAATCTAGAATCTTCCCCTTTAAGCCTGGCTCTCAAGCCACAGAGCTACCCAACTGCCCCAATTAATGAGTATTTATTAAGAGCCTCTTCTGTTCCAGGTCCTGTGCTTAGATGGGAAATAAAGGAGAAACAATTGAAACAATCCCTATTCACAAGGAGTCTACATGCTAATGGTGAAAATAAATAGCAGATGACTCACACACTAATCCATCCACACATACATATGCAGGTCAAATATAAGGACAAGAAATGCAAATAAGTATTAAGTAGTTATGTACAATGTCATTTGGGAAGGAGATCCATTCGCAGTTAGAGACAATCTTGGAATTTAATAGTGTCTGATAACCATTGGGAGGTAGGTACTCCCCCAACATATCTATCCTATGTAAATCAGGTTAATATATACATCACAAAGCCTTGAAAGAAAAAAAAAGAAGTTAGTCACAAAACCAGAACAGCCCAAAGGAAGGAATAATAGACTGTGGTCATGGGATGACCAGTGATGAAGGGCTGCCATATATTTGGAGCTAGAAGAGACTTTGGAGTCCATTGTTTTCAACCCCTTCTTTTTACCTGTGTAACTACTGAGGCATAGAAGAGTTCAGTGACTTGCCCTAGGTCATACAGCTAGTCTAAGGAAGGAATTGAACTAGGTCTTCCTGACCCCATGTTGCTCTCTCTATTAATTACATCAAGGATTCAACATCGGCTAAAAGGGAACCATTTCTACAAGCTGCCTGTCGGTCATTGACAGGGGCAGAGAAGTATGTTTCACAATATGATAGGCCTTTAGAGGAATTTAGTCCTCAAACTGATCTGAGAGTTGCACCTCCCCCTGTAATTTCTACTCACAGGTTCTGGTTGTACCCTCTAAAGCAGGGGTTGGCAACCTTTTTCGCCGTGAGAGCCATAAACGCTACATTTTTTAAAATGTAACTTCGTGAGAGCCGTACAGTGCTCACAGTGCCCACTCCTGTTGTTAGGGTTCAAATGGGTGGCCACCAAAGGAGCACACAAGACAATGCAATCAAAGCAGGAGAAAGCTTTATTACCAGTGCATGCTGGGGGAACTCAGCAAGAGAGTCCCCAGTGATGCATTCAGAGGAGGGAATTTATATGTTTCGGGGCTGGGAGACAGGTACAGGTGTCCTGGAGCTTCACAATAACAAAACATTCCTTGGTGGGAGTGTTGAGTGTTGATACCTCCAGATACCATGGAAACCTTACTGTCCGGGGTTCGGGGTTAGGAGTTAGGACTACTCTGTCCAGGGAGTAGCGGTTCTGTTGGGTAGAGCATGATGCTGTGAAGGTATGAGCCAAGTTATGAGCTATGAGTCTCTGGTAGTTACCCTGCTCAACAGAGCATGGTGTTGTCACTTGCTATGTACTCTGAGTCTCTATTTTTTTGGTTACTACATTTCCCCCTTTTCGTTTTGCTCACTGAGGAATCTTCCTCAGAGCCACATCATCATATGTGTCAGTGGAGGCCATGGCCAGGAGTTGATGCCACTGCTCAAGACCATGAGCTGGACAGTGTTGATGTGGTCCTTAAGGAACTGGACCAAGCAGTTAAGAATGCAGGGCTCTATCGTCAGGAGGAGGAATAGGAGGAGAAGGAGGCCTAGACTTGTGGAAATAAGCATAGTCAGCCATGGAGAACAATGGAAGAGGCTTCCTATGCCCAGTCCTATCAAAATTGGATGAGAATGAGCACTCAGGGCCCATTGTGATTGTGAGCACAGGGCGAAGGGAGAGAGGCTCAGAAGTAGTGCTGGCAAAGCAGCTCCCTTCCAGGTAGAGCAGTTTTGTCCTGTAAGTGCCTGCTGGATGCCTCCAGCCCATTCCCAGGAGGCTTCATTGTCCCACCTCAATTCCCTACATAGTGGGAGCAAAGGAATTTTCCTGCCTATAGTTTGCCTGAAAAATGTCTACACTAGAGTGGTACAATGTCCTATGTCGTCTCCCCCCTTCTCCAAATATCTAAGGGAATGGGGCGATGGTTTCAGCCTTCTGCAATCCCTGAGAGGAGGAGGAGAAGCTGTGGGCACAGAGTCTCCAGGGACGTGTCTGCAGCGAGTGCCGGGGTCTTGAAGGCTTGGAGACTTGACCAACACAGGTCACAAGGGGAAGCATAGACCCTAGGACTGGGGCAAAAACTAGAACACCAGATATAAAGAGAGAAAATTTAGTACAATAGAAACTGATATTAAACCTTAACATTGGGGGCATCTGGGTAGGTCAGTGGAGTGAGAGTCAGGCCTAGAGATGGGAGGTCCTAGGTTCAAACCCGGCCTCAGCCACTTCCCAGCTGTGTGACCCTGGGCAAGTCACTTGACCCCCATTGCCCACCCTTACCACTCTTCCACCTATAAGACAATACACCAAAAATTAAGGGTTAAAAAAAAAAAAACCCTTAACATTTGGGTATCTTAGCCAACAGACTTCATCTTCAGAAATCATCCTTGGATAGGAATTGATCCTTTTAGGAAGTTTGATTCCTAAGTTGTTTGCAGAGTTGACAAGTGATATTTCTGTTACAGAATATCCTTTTGCAAAGCTCACATTAATAGGACATCTATAAATACTCGAATAACAATATTTTAGAAATAAATTTCTTTATCTCCCAGATTCTGGAGGAAATCCAGAAAGTTTGGGGTTATATCTCCAAGCTCAAGATCCAAACTTCAATTGTGATAAATTAAAGCTGCAAGCTACAAGTCATCTATTACTAACTTCACCTACTTCTCAAAGCACGCTCCCTAACAATTTGATAATTTCTAATTACCAACCTAATAGGTTGTTTAGGGAAATGGAAACTTTAATTTTATAATTCGCCTCAGGTGCTGATTATGGGACTTGTCACAAAAAAGCAGACAGGGAAAACATTTCTTCATGTCCCAAGGGACATGTAGTGATGGGGCTTCATGTACAGGCCAAAGCTGTCACTGGCTTATACCATCGCTGTGCCACTCAAAGATTAGTAGTTTAGATGGTCAGAAGAGGTCCAGTCCAGGTTGAGCCCTAGAATTGCCTCTCTAACCATCACAGAACTTTCTCTGTATCACCATTAGATCCCAGAAGCCCTCTCCTTCCTTAAAGGACAAGTCTTACCCATTACAGCTTAGAGAATTCTGCCAAGTAGCAGTCTAGAACCAATTTTCCATTCCCTCAAACAAGCCTTTCACATCCCTACAAGGCTGATCCCTCAGTTATTCTTACATAGTTTGGTAATAATTAACATCTTATACTTTAGTCACAAAACCTGAATTAAGGAACAGGAGTGCTGGATTGAGCAGCTCCATAGTAAATATAAATCAGGGCTATATTATCTCCTAGACCTAGTCCATCCAAAGGACTAAGACAAGGCTATATAGGAATCATTTCAGGATAACTGTCCAGAGAAATTTCAGAATCATTTGTAATTTTTCCAACACCACATACATTAATTTTAGAAATTATCTCTAGATCATCTTCACCTTTTCTGATTTACTACTACCATCATAAAAATAAACATGCCAGTTAGTATCCTTGCAAATGTTAAGCAATAACTCCTAAGAATTGAGACACTGTACCTTTAGCATAGGGCTTATCAACTATAAGTTTCAGTTCATAGTGCAAATTGGTAAACAGAGGTAACAGAATCCATGATACAGTCAGGTTTACAATGAGTTTTTCCTTACATTCAAGCACTTCTTAAAATACATGTTTTAGCAACAATTCACACAAAAGTCATATTTAGGCAATAAGTAGTTCCCTACTCCAAACCAGAAGGGTTCTGATTTCCTTTTTCCAGATGTGGTCAAGCAGCCTCTGAAAACTCAAGCCCCTGAGAAAATCCTTACTGCCAGCTTTTCCCAGAGCAGAGCTAAACTGGCAAGTCACGTTTGATTGGTCACTGTACCTCTCTGAGTCTGTTCACGTGAGGCTACTCTACTCGCTTGTTCTTACCCATAATAATACTTTCTTAAACAAATTGCATTCAGTCTGATAAGCATTTTTGGTAAGTCTGATCATTCAAATCAGTATTACACACACTCTAAGTTCTAATAGATAGCTTTTCAATCTGAGTTTTGTGCATTCTTAAATTTAACTGAAATCCATTCTTAACTAGTAGTCAATGCAATTCCTTAGCAAATATATGTTCTAATGGATAGAGAAAGGTCCATGAGTTTTGGGGAGAATGGGCGATGTTTTCTCATAACTACTTCCTGCTGAACTGGGGCAGCGTGGGTGATTCGTTCTCAACATATAATTTTCTCATGGACCAGTCTCTGTCTAAAGGGGTCTAATTTTAAAATGTAAGCCAATTGCATTATTCTAATAATCTTTAAGTTAAATTTTCACTAACATCAGTATGATTAATGTTAGGTTGAATTCACAGTTGTTTAAAGTAACTTTTTCACTCTTGGTTAAGCACTGAGTAAGACTGATGGTTTTTGGCTCGCTAAGAAAGTTAAGCTGCACTTCTGTACACAGCTCAGACTCATTGCTTTCTGCTGAATAAGTTTTCTTTAGATTGCATTTTAGAATCTTTTATAATTTTCATTAGATATATCTCAGTACTTAACCTATTGATAGAATTTGGTGATGGGATCAAATTTGTCCCTTTTTCTGTCATTTGATTTCTGCGTTCCCTTTCTCATGGCCAGTGAGAATTGGAAGGAGAACTGTTTGACAGATTAGTTTGTTTAACTCTTGCCTTAATAAGAGCAGAGAATAAGATTTCTTTTAACCAATTAAATTATCTTAGAGTTTAAGACATTCAGAAATTAAGATGTTGTTTTCTGAATTTCTCAAATGCCTCTGTCTTCCCCATTCCTCCAGAACGAATGAAGGAGGAAGAGAGAGATTCATTTTTCCCAACATGTAACCTTCCCATTGTGATCACAGAAAAACAACATATAACACATAGACTGAACAAAGACACATTTCCTGGGCATATCACACACACGCTGACAAATATAAAACATCAATTATATAAGCTTGATTTTCATCCTGGCAAAAGATCTCCATGACTAAAGAATCAGAAAAAGGGTTAACTCTTAGCAAGGAGCTGGTTGACATATGATGAATTTCATTTCTTAGTTACCTTTTTCATGCTTCAATAGATATCCTTCCAAAGGGGAAAGAAAAAACTATGACAGAACTGGTTTTTCTAGCTAAAGCAAAGTAGCCTGCCACTTCTAAGAAGGGGGGCAGAGAGGAAAATTTCTGGTCACTATTAAATTTGCTGTTTATTAGTCTATCTTCCTAGAGAGAGAAAAATATGCTTTTCCTGGTGTCCTTCTAAGAAGAACCCAGTGCCCAAATGCTTTTCCTGGCGTCCTTCTACAAGGACCCAGTGTTTCTCCTGGTGTCCTTCTAAAAGAGCCAGTGCACCCCTACTTCCGCCTGTGGCGCATCCACCACAGGACTTTTTCCGGAACTAGGTGCCACCCAGGACGTAAGTCCTGGATTTCCGGAACCTAGTTCCCCCAGGGAATCAAATCCTGACTTAGCTCAAAGGGGACTCCAACCCCTTAAAGTTACATACCCCGTACCCCCGTCTCCAAGATTTCCAACGACTTCCTTCCCTCCCTTATATCCAACTCGCTTCCCAGTTTTCTCGATCTGGCTCCTCTCAGAGAACAGAAAATTCAGCATAAACCGGTCCCTTTCAGAAACAGGTGGAAATTCGGACACAAAGCCCCGATTTTCCCCCTCACCCCAGAACAGGGTGGGCCTTGGGGCTTAGCTTAGAATGGCTCCTATAAATCGGGAGCACGCATCATCCACTTAGCCGTATGCCCATCAAGAGTCCTCAGTTTCCCCACAAATACACATATCACACACCATTCACACACCATTCACTGCTCACCTCTGGAAGTCATCACAAAACCTGGGAGAGAGCTCTCTCTGTCTCAGTGGTCCTGAGGAGGTCACACACCATCCCGGATGAGCCCCCATATGTTAGGGTTCAAATGGGTGGCCACCAAAGGAACACACGAGACAATGCAATCAAAGCAGGAGAAAGCTTTATTACCAGTGCCCGCTGGGGGAACTCAGCAAGAGAGTCCCCAGTGATGCATTCAGAGGAGGGAATTTATATGTTTCAGGGCCTGGGAGACAGGTACAGGTGTCCTGGAGCTTGACAATAACAAAACATTCCTTGGTGGGAGTGTTGAGTGTTGATACCTCCAGATACCATGGAAACCTTACTGTCTGGGGTTCAGGTTTAGGAGTTAGAGCTATTCTATTAAGGGAGTGAGTAGTGGTACTGTTTGGTAGAGGCATGATGCTGTTAAGGTATGAGCCAAGTTATGAGTTATGAGTCTCTGGTAGCTACCCTGCTCAACAGAGCATGGTGTTGTCAAGCTATGTACTCTGAGTCTCTATTTTTTTGGATACTACACTGTAACAGCACCTGAAAAAAAATTGACTTTATGGCTCCTGCAGAAAGAGCCATACGTTGCCGACCCCTGCTCTGGAGTAACATCTAAATATATTCCTTCTTCTATTTTTTAACATCTCTTCTAAAATGTAAGGACCAATATTATGATACTTATGGGGCAGCGTGTGTACTCATTGGCTATCCCATATTACCATTTGGGGCACTTGCTTTTGAGCCCTACTCCTTCTTCCAAATGAGTCAGGATTGGTGATTTTTGGGGTTTGAAGAAAATCATTGAAAGGGAGGATTGGGGGACAGCTAGGTGGCTCAGTGAATTGAGACCCAGAAATGGGGGTCTTGGATTCGAATTTGACCTCAGATACTTCCTGGCTATGTGACACTGGACAAGTCACTTAATCCCCATTGCCTAGCCCTTACCACTCTTCTGCCTTGAAACCAATACATAATATTGATTCCAAGATGGAAGGTAAGGGTTTAAAAAAAAAAAAGGAAGGAAGGAAGGATTGATCAGATTATCTTATTCACATCATTTCCTACATTTAGCAAGATTGCCCTTTAAATAAATGATTGTGACAAACTAACCATCACAACCAGAAAAGGGAAAAAAAAATTCACAAGCATAAATAAAACTTAGAAATTCTAGAGATAAGTTTATTGAATAAAGTCAGTAGAGGTCTCAGAACAGGTAGAAATAAGATTAAATGTTTCTCACATTTCTCCTTTGTCTTGAGTTGGGTCTCCACAAGCTATCGAAGACTACTACCAATGGAGGAGAAAAAGGTAGGCAGAGGGAAAGGACAAATGACTACTGGAAAAGGGATAAATAGGGATGCTCCGAAGCATCTCAAGGAAGATTTCTAGAGGAGACATAGTTGGGAAGAATGATAGCAGACCAAACTCTGCTGGGCTGCTAGAGTCAAAGGGAGCAACTTTCACCAAGGGTTAATACCAAAGATGACTTGTGGGGATGGTGGTTAGTGTCAGGGAAAGAAGAAATAGCTTTAATTTTTTTTAAAGGTCTATCTCAAACACACATTCCAGATGATTTAATTTTCTTCTTCTAATGGCTTTAGGACTGTGGTTAGTTGAGTAAGATAGGATTTTAAGAAAGAATCCAAAAAGCTCAGTCCTTCTTATCTCTGCTTGATAAAGGAATCTTTTATCTAATGAAAATACCACTCCTGATACATTTCATTTGGGCCCAAATGAACTTTACCACAGTTTTGAAAACAAGAAGACATCTTCAAAGTTCTGGCACCTAGATAGTAAAATTGCAAAGCTAATCTGAAAACAAGCACAATTTTCCTAAGGAGTACCTGTGATCACTCATTTAGTTGGCTAAACTAAGGAGAGTGGCCTGGAGGCCCCTTCTTTCTGAAAGTACAATTTAGCTTTAGTTTTTGGGGTTTTTTAAACCCTTACCTTCCATCTTGGAGTCAATACTGTGTAGGCATAAGAGTGGTAAGGGTAGGCAATGGGGGTAAAGTGACTTGCCCAGGGTCACACAGCTGGGAAGGGTCTGAGGCCAGATTTGAACCTAGGACCTCCCGTCTCTAGACCTGGTTCTCAATCCACTGAGCTACCCAGCTGCCCCCAATTTAGCTTTAGTTTTAAGAAATTTTAGCTTTCTCTTTGAATTCTATATATGAATATTGACCTAGATAAAAGTCATTTGAGTAGGTAAGGGAAAACTTACCAGAGATTCCAATGTCAAGAAGAAAAAGGTCTCAATGTATCAATATAGCTAAATATATATGTATAGATTCCCTAGCAAGCAATATGAGTTCATTTATGTTCAGGGAAGAACAGTTATATATAATAACAGTGATTAAAGTTACAATAATTCTTAATTGCAAATACATCCTTATATACTTTGCTAACAGGAATACAGAACTAAAGAAGCCAGACGTTATGGAAAACATTGCAGCAACTTTAGTTCTGTTAGTCCTGAAACAGAAATTCATGTATTCATATCCCTTTCTTTAGCCTACAGAAAGGTAGCATGTCACTACATAATTATCCAGAAAGAGAATATAATATCTCTGATGTTCACTAGGTGGCTCTATACTAAAGCCCACCAATTGAGTGGTCTTGTCAGGGTCTCTGGTATGCACTCAGAGGTCCCCACACCATGAAACTGCATGGGAACTAATGGTTAGGCAAGTTTAAATCTCATAATGGCCTGGGTCTGAATTTAGCTTAGTGAATAATAGAAAATTACTCAGATGAAGGCAATGGTCTTTATACAGTTTAAAGCCAGCCCTCACACCATATTTGAACTTTCCTTTCTCGATGTGGACAAATGCTGCTTGCGCCCCAAAGCCACAAGACCGTGGCAGTCAGAAAATGTGGCAATCACTATAACTACAGTTTATTTAGCAAAACAAAAATGCTAAGGGAAAGGTTTCAGCGCTTCATCATGGGAGCTCAGAAATCAGCCATATCCCTAACCAACTCCTGCTTGCCTTCCTGGCTTTTTCAGGGATTACCCCAAAGTCTGCCACCCAAGCTATGGGAAAGAAACACAGGAAGGGTCGCTTGTCTGCGATGCCAGCTCAGGGTCAGGTTTGTAACTTTAAGCAAGGGAAAACAGGAAGTAGAGGGACAGTGTTCAGTCTCTCCTGTTTCTCATCCTTATGGAAGGAGTCAGTAGCTACCAATCTCTGTACCCTGATTCTTTTCATTGCTGGTATCTTTGGCCTCCAGATCATTTTGGGCCATTTCTACAGGCTGGCCTCAGGCAGGACTTGAACCTGACAGATGAAGTGTCTGTAGACCAACGATAGGCAACCTTTTTGGCCGTGAGAGCCATAAACGCCTGCAGAAGGAGGAGGATGGAGGCAGAAGGCGCTGGAATATGGGGTGGGGGCTGAAGGGCCCCCTGGGGTACAACCTGGGGCTCTGCCTGGACTGGCCAGTTGGGAGGTGGAGCCAGATATGGCTCGAGAGCCATGCGACCCCTGTTGTAGCCAGTCATGCCCACCATATTTGTCTAAATGCTGTAGCTGTCCTCCTTTTGTCTAGCATGGCAAACAGGAAGACTTTTTCAAAGTTCAAAGAAAGGAGACAGAATCGATTTTAGCTGCCAAAGAACAGATCTCATTTCCTTCCTTCTGCTTTGCTTCCTGACCATTGTGAGCCTGCATTGGTGGGAATGCTGATATTTTCTAGAGATGAAAAAGGATCTGACCAATATCTGAAATGCTCGCCCAGAACTCTTGTTTAAAACTTCACTAAAACTTTTGGGGTGCCCTCTATAGTACTTTAAAGTCTGAAAAGAATTTTGCACATGATATCTCATGCAAACCTTGCGACCACTCTGAAGGAGATGCTACAGGTGTTATTATCTCCATTTCGCAGCTTAAGAACTTGAGTAGAAGAGAAATTAAGTACCTGGTCAATGGTCACACTCAGTAGTATTAAAGGTGGTCTAGATTATAACTTCTAAAATCTGGGCACTAAACACTTTCTTGGCAGCCTAAGACTGAATTAGACTTTTCAACTATTTTAAATAAGTGTTATTGATATGTTGTTTTTTTATATCATGTTTTTATTGCCTGTCATTCACCAGTCTTTCCTTTCCTTCACTATCCCACTACTCAGAGTTGAGAATTCTCCTTATTAAATTAGACTTTTTAATCATAGCATGGCAATATAGGTCTATGGTTAACTAAAGCTTCAAGGTCTTTTTCTTTTTCTTTTTTTTAAATCTTTATCTTCTGTCTTAGAATCAATACTAAGTATTAGTTCCAAGGCAGAAGAGTGGTAAGGACTAGGCAATGGGGGTTAAGAGACTTGCCCAGGGTTACACAGCTAGGAAGTGTCTGAGGTCAGATTTGAACCCGGGACTTCCCATCTCTAGGCCTGGCTCTCAATCCAATGAGCCATCTAGCTGCCCCCAACCCCAAGGTCTTTTTCACATGAATCAAACCAGGTCTTATCCATCCTATGTTGCATTTTTTAAAAATCTAACTGTGATTTTTTGGTTCTGATCTACCCTTCTAACCCTTTGAGTCAGGCATTCGATTTGGTGTCAGGATCTGGGTTTGAATCCCAGTTCAATGACATATTAACTTAGCGATCTTAACGAAGTCATTTCATCTCTCTAGGTTTCTGTTTCATCATTTATAAAGTGAAGAAGTTGAAATAGATGACCTTTTATCAGGCAGCTGGTGGTACAGTGGCTACAGCCCTTAACCAATAGAGTCAGAAAGACTTGAGTTCAAACCTGGCCTCAGACATTTAGTAGCTGTATGACCCTGTCCAAGTCATTTAACTTGTCTGTGTCACAATTCCTTAATTATAAAATGCAGATGATAATAGTACCTGCCTAGGTGTTGTAGGGATTAAATAAGATAATGTTTGAAGAACAAAAGGCTAAGGATGGAGTAAACTAAGACTCCTTCAGTAGAGATATTCTATCATCTACAAATCCACCTCTATATAGTCTACATTGTGGCCTTTCTGAAGTATTATCCTGATTCCATGCTCATGGTTTTTTCCATTCCACCATAGTGCTTCGATATGACTATATGGTTGCTTCCCCTTCCCTTGAAATCTTTAAAAAGAAATTCAATGAGTGTTAGGGATGTTTTAAGGAGATTTTTGTCTGGAAATAGGATAAAATGGTATGACTTCAAGGTCAACCAATCATTCATTATGTACCTATTGTGCCAAGCACTGTTCTAGTCACTAAGGATACAAAGACCAATTTGAAAGTCCGTGCCCTCAAGGAGCTCTCATTCTATCAAAGGAAACAACATGCACAAGTCCCTACCTAACATATACAAAAGAAAGACAGGAAGTGGGGGAGCTAGGGAGCTCAGCAAATTGAGAGCCAGGCCCAGAGATGGGAGAGAAGGGGAGCAGATCTGGCTTCAGACATTCCTAGCTATGTGACCCTGGGCAATTGCCTATCTTGAGTGCTCTTCTGCCTTGGAACCAATTTATAATATTAATTGTAAGATAAAAGGTAAGTCTTGTTGTTGTTTTTAATTAAAAAAAAAAAGAAATACAGGGTGATTTCAAGGGAGATGCATCAGCAACGAGGAGGATCAAGAAAGATTTCACTTAGAAGGAGGAATTTGAGCTGAGTTTAAGGTATTTCCCTCTCTAAATCAATTATCTTATGATCTTTATCTTTTCTGTGATCGCAGCACTGTGAACCAGGGAATGGAGTAACCTCTCCTACTAAGAGACCCCCAGCTCAGGGTTCATGAAGAATAAGATTCTGTTCCAGAGGAATCTGACTTCTAAAAGGGAGAAATCAGTTTCATCTCATACTTTCTGGCTCATTATATTCCTACCAGAGCTCTGGAAAAATCTCTTAAAGTTTAGATATGTGGTTCATGTCTAGAGTTTACTCAAGAGGGATAAACAGGCCCCTGAAATGTTCTATCCAGCTGGGCAGCATTATTCCTAATCTGATTAATACAAAGAATAGGATACAATACAATGAAACTTCGAAAAAGTCAAAAACAGACTGACAGATGAGCATTTCCTTTCCTTTGGCCCCCTCTTTAAAAAGTTTGCCCATCACTGGTTTAGACTCTTCCTCCCAGAACTGGTCATTTCTTTCAAGAAATCTTTTTCAAAATGACCTCTTGCTGGGCAGCCAGACCAGAACCCAGAACTCTCAAGCTCTCAAACTCACAGGGTTGCTCCTAAGGCAACCTACCTCCCATTTCAAGATAGCTGTTCAATTATCTGTGTTCAAGGAAAGAAATAAAGCAAAAGAGATAGGTAGGGCTTTAAGATCCAAGCTCATGTGCTCATTGCCATGAATAGTGATAAGAAAATTCTTTTGACCTCTTGGAAAAGCCATAACAGTCAGTCAGCCTCTAATGACAAACAAGATAGAAGTTTAAACTAAAAGGTCAATGCCAGAAGGCTAAACTAAAAGTAAAGAGCTTTATTAGTACTACTTTCACTCATAGCAAAGTCAGATTCCTAGGGGTACAGAGTCTATTTTTACAACCTTTCAGGGCTGTTTAGAGTATACAATGCACAGTAGCATTCTGTAACAACTTGAAATGAAGTAGAACATTTCACAGGAAAGTGAGAGGTAGAATAAAAAGGTTATCAGTCAAGGGAGAAAAGGAGAGTACTTGGAATACAAGTGGCAGGAATATCAGAATAAAGAAAATATTCTCTGAAATTAAACTATCACTTTGTGGATGATATGATGGTATACTTAGAAAATCCTAGAGAATCAACTAAAAAAATTAGTTGAAATAATTAATAACTTCAGCAAAGTTGTAGGCTTCAAAATAAACCCACATAAATCATCAGCATTTCTATATATTTCCAACAAAGTCCAGCAGCAAGTTAGAAAGAGAAATTCCACTTAAAATAACTTTAGAAAGCATAAAATACTTGGAAATCTATTTGCTAAGACAAGCCCAGGAATTATATGAATACAGTTACAAAACACTTTTCACACAAATAATTTTAGATCTAAACAATTAGAATAACATTAAGAATGGTGGATCAATGGAATCAATTAGGGATAAATGATATTAGCAATCTAATGAGTTTGAAAAGTTTGAAAAATCCAAAGACCTTCACTTTTGGGATAAGAATTCACTGTTTAACAAAAACTGTTGGAAAAATTGGAAAACAGTATGGCAAAAATTTGATATAGACCAATAGCTCACACCTTATACCAATATAAGGTCAAATGAGTATATGATTTAGATATAAAGGGTGATACTATAAATAAATTAGAGGAACAGGGAATAGTGTACCTGTAAGATCTATAAAGAAGGGAAGAATTTATGACCAAACAAGAGATAAAAAACATTACAAAATGTTCTAAGTCCCTCTTGATTAGAGAAATACAAATTAAGACAACTCTAAGGTATCACCTCATGCCTATCAGATTGGCCAATGTGACAGTAAAGAAAAGTGATACATATTGGAAGGGATGTGGTAAAATTGGGACACTAATGCATTGCTGGTGGAATTGTGAACTGATTCAATTATTCTGGAGGGAAATTTGGAACTATGCCCACAGGGCTATAAAACAATGCATACCCTTTGATCCAGGAATACCACTACTAGGTCTGAGTCCCAAAGAGATCAAAGAAACGGGAAAAGGACCTGCTTATACAAAAATATTTATAGCTGCTCTTTTTGTGGTGGCAAAGAATTGGAAATTGAAGGACTGCCCATCAATTGAGAAATGGCTGAACAAATTGGGATATATGATGGTGATGGAATGCTATTGTGCTGTAAGAAATGATAAACAGGATGATTTCAGAAAGAACTAGAAAGACCTACATGAACTGATACAGAGTGAAATAAGGTTTAATCTTGGGCCATTACCAGATCCAGCACTGTTTCCACCATACCTCATATAAGTTGTGTGTTTAACAGAAAGTACTAGAAATTTGGCTTGTGTGAGTTCCTCTCTAAATCATAGAAGCTGGACCAGAATCTCTTTTCAGAATGAGGGGGGAGAGAGAGAGAGAGAGAGAGAGAGAGAGAGAGAGAAACAAGAGCTGTACAATGTCTTCTGGAACCCACATCTTTAAAATGGGGGTAAGAGATGACTTGCTGAGTGGGAAGATGGGAAGAGGGGGAGGGATTTTTTCAGGCATGAACATGAGTAAAAACAAAAGATGTCAATGAAAATTTCATAAAAAAGTTGGGAGTAATAATAATTGCATTACCTTCTTGATAGGACTATAAGGATCAGCTAGCATACTTTGTAAGAATAAAGGAACTATAGGAATACCAACTATCTTTATAACTATTCCTCCCAGAGAAATTCCTACAGGGGCTCTGTCAGTTCTAATTGTGTCTGACCATTATACCTGCTGAATCCTATATGTCTGTCCTATGCTAGATCTTGGCTTGCAAATCTGATTCCTTTCCTCAGATGTCCTCCTAGGACATGTTGGCTCCAAGCTCTGCCTTCCCTTCTTTCTGGGTAGCATTCCAAGGCTCAAATGTTGCATTTAATCCTTTCTTTCATTGTTCCTTGGAGATCAGATTGGCTTTTATAACCTAGTCTCCACCTAGTGCCTTGGTAACACAATGGATAAAGGTCTGTGTCTTGAGTCCTGAAGACTCCTCCCTTACTATCTATATGACCCTGAGCAAGTCTCTTAGCCATATTTGCCTCCGTTTCTTCATCTGTAAAATGAGCTAGAGAAGAAAATGGCAAACCACTCCAGTCATTTTCACAAAGAAAACTCCAAACTGAGTCAGTCACACAACTGAAAAAGAGTTGCTCTCTGCTGCCCTCTGCTGCTTGAGGAGAAAAACACATATTGCTTGCCTCCCCAAGCCTTTGGGATTCTGATGAAACCTACTAGATTCCTCAGAATACTGTTTTCAAATGCATATAAAAATACATAAAATTTTAAAGGAAAAATCTAAATAATGATGCGTTTTTTCCCAACTAAATTCAGACATCCCTTGAAATCTCTTCAAGGACCCCTTGGGAGTCTGTAGACCCAGGACTATCTCAATAACCTGCTGGTTGACAGCCTATTTTGTCTCTTCCTCATTCCATTTTATCTTCCACTTAGCTTTCAACCTGATCTTTCCCACAGTACAGGTCAAGACACCTCACTTCCCTATTCAATAAACTCTTACTGGCTCCCTATTGCCTCCAAGATCAAAAATTAAATCCTTAGGTGTTCAAAGCCATTCAGAATCTGTCCCCTCCTACCTTACATCTTACTCCTCATTGCATACTCTTCAGCTCAGTGACACTGGACATTTTAATATTGCCCAAACAAATCACTTCATCTTTTGACTCAGGGCCATTTTTCTCTAGCTGTCCTCCCATATCTGGAATGTTCTTCCTCTTCTCCACCTCCTAGCATTCCTCAAATCACAGAGAAAATTCTTTCTTCTACAGAAGCCTTTCATGATTCTCCTTAACACTCTTGTCTTCCCTGTGTTGATTGTCTCCATTTATTTTATATATATATATATATATA
>NC_058133.1:162337447-162403856 GCF_016433145.1 Gracilinanus agilis | reverse complement strand
TATATATATATATATATATATATATATATATATATATGTTTATATATACACATACACACACATGTATGTAATTTATTCAATCACTCAATCAACCAATAAGCCTTTCCTAGGTATTTTCTATGTACTGGTATATAGAAAATATCTAAGAAAGGCTTGTTGGTACACACACACACACACACACACACACACACACACACACACACACAAAACTGATTATATAGAGTGAACTGATATATGACAGAACTGTTATTTTATACATATATGGAAAGAGAGAATTGATTATATATTTATATAGAGAGTGAGTCTATATATGGAAATAGATGTATGTATATGTATATATATATATATGTGTATACTTACATATAAATGTTTTATTAACCTAAATATTCTCTCCTCCCTTGGATTCTAAGATACTGCATCCTCCTAGTTCTCTTCCTAACTCTAAACTGTTCTTTCTTTGTAATTGCTAGCTCTTTCTCCTCTTCTTGGCCCCTCGAGGTAGAACTATCCTACGGTTTGATCTCTGGCCCTTTCTTTTCTTTCTTTCTCCCTAGATGATCTCATTCATTGCCTCAACTACATTACTGTCTCTGTGCAGACAACCCACCAAACTATAACTGTTTTCCAAGCTTCAGGCCTGACTTTAACAGCCTACAGGATCTCTCCTCCTAGATTTTCCTCTGACATCTCAAACACATATCCAAAACAAACATTATTATTTTCCTTTCAAAACCTTCTCCCTCTGACTTCCCTATTTCATTAGTAACATTTGTACAGTCTCTTCTTTGGGAAACTTTAGCATTACCTTTAACTCTTCCCCCTCCCTCAGCCCTCAATCCTCCATATACAGGATCTCATGTGCCAATATTTGTCTATTCACATTACCAACGTCCAAGTACTAGTCCTTATTCAAGCAATCAGCCAACAAGCATTTCTTAGGTACTTACTGTATATCAGGCACCATAGAAGGTGCTTAGGATAAAAAGAAAAAGGAAAACTAATAATACTACCCATTTAGATAGTTTCAGTAGACTCTTACTGGGTCCTCCAAGTTACACCATCACCCTTCCAACCCAAATCTATCCTTCACACTACTGCCAGTTTCCTGTATCATGCCATTTTCTTTGCTCAAAAATCTTCATTGAGTCCTCAGTAAAGTTAAAATTCACTCGACTCATTCATATCCCTCCACAATCTAGTGCCATCCCTATCCTTTCCACCTTATCTCATACAAATCCCCTCTGTTTCAATTAAATTTATCAAGCATTTATTTAAGGAAAAAAAACTAAACACACATTAGGAGTTCACTATGTGGCAGGCACTTTTTTGGGTGGTAGAGATACAAAGTAAAAAAAATGAAACACTCTTTTCCCTAAATAGCTTATATTCTTCTTTAAAAAGAAGTGTGTACACAAGAAAGAAGATCAAAATATCTAATAAGGAAAAGCAAAGTCATTATTTTGGGAAGAACAGCTACTAACAAATTGGGAAAGGTCTCATGTAGGAAGTGATATTTGAGCTGAATTTTGAATGGAGGTAAGGGCTTCAAGAGCCAAAGGAAAAGAGGGAATATATTTCAGGCATGAGAAACAACCTGTGCAAAAGTCCTTCTAGAAGCAAGAGATAGTCTTAAAATAGGATGAGTAGAAGTTGTATTTTATCCCAGAGGCAATAGGTAATCCTTAATACTTTTAGAAAAAGGGGATAAATGATTAGACCTGTAGCCCAGGAATATCAATTCAATGACTGTGTATGGAGGAGAGACTAAAAACAGAGATTAGAGGTATGGAGCCCAATTTAGAGGCAATTGCAATAGTCCATGTGGCACATGATGAGTTTTTCAACTAGGAGGCATTGTACATGGAGAGAAGGAGATGGATTTGAGTGATACTGTGAACAAAGAATAAAGAAGACTTGGTAACTGATTGGATATCAGAGGTGGAGGAAAAGGAAAAGTTAGGGATGACTCCCAGGTTGCAAATGTGGGTGACTAGTGTTTTCAATAGAAATAGGAAAATTAAGAAGAGCTGAGGACTTGGGAAGAGTTAAGGAGTTCCATTTTGGACATTTTAGGTTTGAGATGTAAGATGGGGGTCAGAAGGAAGATAAGGGACAGATACAGATATATGGGGGTAATCTGCACATACTTGACAATTTAAACCATGAGAGATAAGTAGATACACAAGAGAGTACAGAGAGAGAAGAAAGTCCAAGACAGAGCCATGGTGTATACTGAGGTGTATATAGAAAACACAACATATATGTTAATTCAACAAATGGAACTGAGAAACTTGGATCATAAAAGTAGAAGAAAAACCAGGCAAGAGGAGTATCACAAAAACCTGGACAAGAAAGAGTATCCAGGAAGATCCTATCATAGCAAGGTCAATTATAATGAGGACTAAAACATAACTTAGAGTATTGGTTTCAGCATTTCAGAGATAATGGGAGACTTTGAAGAAAATAGTTTTAGTCAAGTGAAAAAAATCAGAAACCAGAGTGTGAGGTATTTGAAAATGAGTGGGAGGGGAGGGGGTGAGAAAACAGAGGCAATAAATGTAGATGGCTTTTTTTGAGAGTTTAGTTGTGAAAGGGAGAAAAGATATAGAGTGATTGTTTGAAGCTATGTTCAAGAGATATTTTTGTTTGGGCTTTTTTGTTTGTTTTGTTCTGTTTTTAAAAATCAAGTAAACCTGGGCATATTTATAGGTATCAGGGAGGTAAGTAAAGAAGCCAGTGAATGCTCTAGCCCAATTAAGCTACTCATCAATCACTATACATACCCCACATTTGACTGTCCCATGTCTTTGTTCATATGCTCATTATATATGCCTGGAATATCCTCCAACACTCCTTTTCTTCCATTTGAATCTCTACTGATCCTTTAAAAGCTTACTCAACTTCCACCTCTTCCAAGAATTCTTCCCGGATCCACCCAAGCCAGCAATAATCTCTCCCTTTTCTGGATATGAAAGGGTATCATTCTCACATAATAATTGGTTATTATGGTTGTGTTCCTGGGGCATCCCTCTTCAGGGCAGGAGGCCCTCAGACAGGTTATCCCAGTTCCACGCCCACTCACCAGCTTAGCCCATAATCCCCCATTGATGTGTTTAACTAGCCAATCAGAGTGGCAGAATCAGAAAAGGCTTGATACCTAAACTGGGATGCAAGGATGAGTAGGATTTTAGTATGGAAAGCCATATGCCTAAAGGTACTAGAAAGGAGAAAGTGAAGGCAGATAGGGACAATGACAGATATATCTTCCTATGTATTACAGACTGGCTGATCCTCCAGGTTCCTTACTCTGTATTTGAAGGAGATGCTGTAATTTTGCAGTGCCAAGGTTGGAATAATGCTAAACTCTCCCAGGTTACATTTCACAAAGAGAGAAAATTAATTAACTTCACTAAGGAAAACAATTCTCTGCCCATCAAAGCAGCAAGGATAGAGCACAGTGGCCTGTACAGTTGTAGTGGGAATGTGAATCATCAAAAAAAAAAGCAAAGTTCTAAACCTGTCATCCTTCAAGTCCAAGGTAAGACCACCTGGCCATGGGATGGAAACTGCCAAGGATAAGGTCCCTGGAAACCATGAAGTCTCAGAACAGGAACCTACCCCCTGGAATCCTCCATGTTGGAAGTCTCTTAGCTAGAAGGGCCAGGACTCAAGCTGCTTGTTCAAGAATATTCTAGACCAGGCTAGCTGAAGAGAAGGAAACAAATCCTAATATATAGTAAATGCTCTTACATTGAGGCTATTGAATTCCTAGGTTTTGATTCTGGGTGTCCCACAGTGTCCCACTGTGAATGCAGAATGGGAAGGGGGGAAGAGAATCTAGCTACATGCCAGGTGCTATACTAAGTGTTTTATAAATATCATCTCGTTTGATCCTCACAACAACTCTGAGTTAAGTACTTTTGTTATCACTATTTTACAGTTCAAGAAATGGAACTAGACAGATTTTAAATGACTTGCCCTGGGTCATACACCTCATAAGTGTCTGAAGCTAAATTTGAACTCAAACCTTCTTGGTTCCAGGCCTGGTGCCTTAACCACTGTGTTCCTTAACTGGAATAAATTATGGCTCAGTTTCCCCCAGCATTTCTAACCCTTAACTCCCAGAACCTCCTCTATCCATCAATTCTCCTTGACCCTAAAATTGACTCTTCCCCTAGAGCTGTTTCCTCAACCTGAGCTGAGAATCAAAAATTCTACTGAAACCATGGAGGGGAGCCCAATGGCCTTGAGCTGTGAGACCCAACTACCTCTGCAGAGATCATCTTCCCAGCTGTACTTCTCCTTCTTTAAAGATAATAAGACCATAAGAGACAGAGACCAGTCCCCAGAATATTGCATCCCAGGAACCATAATAGAAGATGCTGGATTGTACTGGTGTGAGGCAACCACAGAAGATGGCCAAGTTCAGAAACAGAGCCTTGGGCTGGAAATTCAAGTGAGTGGAAAAAGGGAGTGGGAGTGGAAACAGATTGGGGAAATAGGAGAAAGCTGAGAGAGACAGACAGACAGACAGACAGACAGAGACAGAGAGAGACACACACAGAGAGAGACAGACAGACAGAGAGAGACCGAGAGAGATACAGAGAGAGAGACAGACACAGACACAGAGAGACAGAGACAGAGTCAGAGACAGAGACAGAGAGGTGAAGCTGGGAAAGTAATGGTTATAAAGACGAGAGAAAATAATAATATTTCTCATTAATATAGGATTTGCAGTGTCCCCTTAGGAGGCCAGAAGGCACCCAGAGCCCAGCAGTCTCTAACTTGTCTTCTCTTTCAATTCCATTATCTCATCATTCCTTCACCTAAATAATGGTATCACAGCAGGAGATATGGTAGAGCTTTAGGGTGACAGAGGGGTTCTGCTCCTAGTCCTGTACCAGTTTTCCCACATAGGAAAAATCCTGGGTAACAAATTCAGGAACCTATGGAAAACCTGCCTCCTTCCTCTTCTGGGTGATATTCAAGAGGGATGCAGAGAATTATTCTTAAAAAATAGCTCCACGCTTAACGAGAGAGAATACAGTTTGTTTCTTTATAGAGAGTATGTGGTCTCCCCAAAAAGACTTTCAGGTCTCTGAGAGGTTGGGATTTATTAAGTTTTGTACCCCAGTGTTCAGCACAGTTTTGGCTCATAGTAGCTGCTCAGTAAATGTGGATTGACCAAGTGTGCTCTTCCTTTCTTCTGCTTCTAATCCCATCCTAGAACATCTCAAGTCAGTGGGGAAATAAGGAGGCTTCTCAGTAAATGAACATTTCCTTCATACATCACTCCTGGAATGGAGCCACCCCATTCATTGTTCTCATCCTTTTCTTCTTATAGGAAGTACAGAAACCAGATATATGCATAGCCTGGAAAGTTTTCAGTTCCCAACTTGTTAGATTGGATTTCCCTATCCTATTCCTTAAAACAACTTTGGAAAATCTCAGCAACTTAATGTCTAACATTCAGGCCTCCATGTCTCTCCCCTAGGTCCCCAGAAGGCGCAGGAACAGCCAGCTGGTACTAGGGATAACTCTGACCTTGCTAGGTGTGACTGGCATCTCTACAGCCCTTCTGCTTTGTTTCAGGTTCATGAAGAAATCAGGTCAGTATCTTCCTTTAGCATTCTCTGGTCATAGATTCCAATCCTGGTTGGAACCCCAGTCCCACCTTCTCCCTGTCCCCTCAAACTTACTCCCAGGGGCCTGACCCATTTGCACCCTCAGAAGGGGACCCTAGCATTTCATGCATAGACTGGAATACTCCAAGCCTGAAGAGAGCAGAGCTATAAAAATCAAAACTTGAAAAAAGATAAAACAAAAGCTAGCCATAATAATACACAATATAATATTAATGATAATAATAATAGAACATGGTAAGAAGCAGCCAGCTTTCAGGACAAAAACGTGGCTAAGTAGGCCAAAGGTTGGCCAGGAGGCAACTCTGGTAAGGAGCAGTAAATGCACCTTTAAGTCATCACTGACCACATTTGAAAATATTGCTACTGAAAAGGGAATCCATGTGGGGGTGTGATTATGGTTGAAAAGAGAGAAAATCATAATACTTTTAGCTCACATTTCTACAGCATTTCAAGATTTACCAAGCTTTTCTTCTCAACAACCCCATGGCACAGGGTAAGTATTATCCCCATTTTACAGATGAGGAATAAAGGCTTAGAATTGCCTTTCCCACAGGGACTTAGCCAATAAATGCCAGAGCCAAAACTCAAACAGGGGTCTTTTGACTGTCTCATCTGACCATTGATCTAAAGCAGAAAGGGACCTCATAGGCCATCGATTTCAACCCCTTAATTTTATAAAAGAGTTGAAGCAACTTGCCAAAGACATTAAGAATGGTGTCTAGCAATTTTAAACTCAAGTGACCAGAGTAGAAAACACAGGAAGAAATGAGGACTAGAGTTGAATACTTTAAATCCCTCAAGCCCATCCACAAACATATGGACATCTACACCCCCCAAAATGTGTGGAGAGTACCATGACTTTATTAATAATTATCATTATACTAGTTATAATAGTAATAGCTATCTTTTTCAGGGGCTTTACTGTTTAGAAAGCACTTTCTCATTTGATTTTCAGTGCATCTCTCTAGGCTGATACAGTTGTATCCCAAGCCTCTGTCCCTTAGGTGATTCTCATCTTGGGTCCATGGGCTTGTTTTTGGTTTATTTGACAGTTTTTAATATTCTGGTAACTGTTTTTCAATACAATTGGCTTCTTTTGTAATCCTACATGTATTTTTTTGTGCATTTAAAAGCATTATTTTGGGGGCAACTAGATGGCTCAGTGGATTGAGAGCCAGGCCTAGAGACAGGAAGTCCTAGGTTCAAATCTGGCCTTAGGCACTTCCTAGCTATGTGACCCTAGACAAGTCACTGCCCTACTGCCTAGCCCTTACCATTCTTCAGCCTTGGAACCAATATACAGTATTGATTCTAAAACAGAAGGTAAGGGGTTTAAAATAATAAGTAAATAAATAAATGGAAGCATTATTCTGAGGGGTCCATAGGCTTCCACAGACTGCCAAAGAATGGCTGTGACACAAACAAAGTTTAAGAATCCCTAAATCTAAACCGAAATGCCTTTGTCTCAGCCAGTCACAGGGAACCCCACCCTCTCCTGCACCAACCAATGTCTCCTCAGTACCTTCTCCTTATATTGCTGGCCCCTCCCTTTGCCTCTCCCAATCCCAGAGGAAGTTGCCCAAATTCTTCAGTGGCACGGGAGGGACGGGAATAGGACTACAGGTCGACTTGTGATTTTGTTGGCGTAGGGCACTCCTATGTGATGAAATGCCCTCTACCAGTGCAAGTTAGCATCTGCCCTGCAATTTATAATCCAAGAGAGTTGCCCTGGGCACTGAGAGTCACAGCCAACATTGTCCCAAGTGGAATTTGAAGCCAGCTCTTCAGAGCCTTAAATGTGGAAAAGACAGCAGAGAAGTCCGGTTCTGCTTAAAAACCTTCAGTGATGGGGAATTCACCTACTACAGAAGCAGCCCTTTCCACTTTCTGATAAGTCATTGTTGGGGATTTTTCTCCTTAAGTCAAACCAAAATCGGTTTCTTTGGGACTTCCAAACAACTACTCTTAGTCTAACATCAGGGATCAAGAAAAATAAATCCAATCCCTCTTCTACAAGATAGACTTTCAAATAAATAAAGACAGCTATTATGTGCCCCACTTCATATTTTCTCCTCTCCCACTAATCATTCCCATGGAAACATGGACACACAAATGTGGCAAACGCACAATTGGAAAAAATCTATTAGGTTCTTGTTAGTTATTTTTATACACACTTGATTTTACAGAAGGAACTGCTGCCTCTGATTCTGCCAGGTGAGTCTACTGCCTTCTTATTATGAAAGTCACTGAATATTCCTTAGATACTAGCAATGGCTCAAGTAGTATAAAATCTCTGCCTTGAGTGAGAAAGACTTAACTAGGGCAGGGAACTACCTTGTCTCCCTGAGGTTAGTACACAGCTGACCCAATACATTACATATTATAGTTCTCTCCAGTTTGTGCCCCCATGGGCACATGCAGTTTGGACAGCAAGGCAGCCCTAGAGAAGGTAAGAGAACAGGGTCAGTAGTGGCAGTGGTGGGGAAGGGGGAGGAAACAGGCTGCCCCTTCTATAACTATTGCTACTGCATATTGGAGGAGAAAGTTGCCATGGGAAAAGGCAAGGAAGCAGAGTAGTTGGTTGTGAACATCAGGGGACACTGGGGATGAGCCACTTCCAAGGACTACATCCAAATAGGACAGTCTTTTCCAGGGCTTGTCTTCCTTCTCCATTACCTTCCAAACCCATACTCTCATGTCTAATTCAACCTTCCCTGGGTCTTCCTTTGTCCTCACTTCCACCATGCCCTCTGGGGCCCTCCTCTGTGGTTTAAAAGTTCCCTTCCTTCTAATCTCTTCTTTCTATATTCATCTCCTTTTTTGCATACTTAATGCAACCTAGCTTTCCTATGAAGACACCGCATCTCTTGACTATTTCTTCGTGACTTCTCTTATACCTCCTGACATACAGGGCCTGGGAAGAAGATTTGGTGCACGCCTTATTCACCACTGCCACTATCACTCAGTAACTTCCTCTCCCCCTTGAAAATTTGTCCCACCTTGTCCAGATTCTAGTTGTTGCCATCCATAGACTTCCAGGTCACTCTCTTTCTGTTCAGATTAGTTTGGTACTTAGCTTATTGTCTTCTTCTCCACTCCAATCCCTGCTCCCTCTTAAATTGGCCTTCCAAAATGTTTATTTTCTCAATTCCCATGATCTTTGTCCTCAAACTACACTAGCTACACACAGAAATGGTCATAATTTAGATTCTACCCTCAACCCAACACAACTGAATTTCAGAAATCCTAGCTGTGGCTCTACCCCTGGTCCTGTGGAGTCAATTGTGTTGAATTGGTCTAAGTCCTCTACACTCTATCTTTCCCAAGGTTTAGGGTTCCTCTTGAGCTGTATTATCTCTCAGGGCATTTTTAGATGAAATTGTCCCATAAAAGTTAACTGTGTACAGTCTTACGGGTTAGCCCTCACAAAAAGAAAAGTGCCTTAAGCCTACTATGATCTGATAATCCTCTTCTGCCATCCCAGCCCAGGATCTGCAGTCTATTTCATAGCCTTACCTTTCCTCTATGTTCATTCACATTACTCTTTATGTTTCCTAGGGGCCCTTTCTTCCCAGGAATTCCAGAAGCCCCTAAGGCCTCCTTATCACAGGACCTGAAGTCTTGTCCAGTGTATTTCAATGGTAAGGGTCAAGCTGCTCTGCTGGACAGAGAAAAGACCTCTTCAAAAGGAAGATGAAGAAATTATGGACCTTAGAGCTTCCTTGGGCACCTTTGGAAGGATAATAATATTAATAACTCATATTTTATTTAATGTTTATGGAGTATCTTACAGCAACCCTATGAACTGGATAGTGTTCATATTATTATCCTCACTTTACAGATGTGAAAATTGAGGTACTTGTGCATGGTCACACAGGTGGACCAGGATCTCTGTCTTTTGCCAATAGATCTAACAAGAGAAACTGGAGGGCATTAATCATTCCTATGGCAGAGCTGTTAGTAGAGAAGGAGAAAGACAGAAAGCAGGTGAAAAAGAACAAGACCTCTATTGTAACCATAATAATAATATCTTGCATTTATATAGTGTCTACATAGGGACAGCTACATGGCACAGCGGAAAATGCTGGTTCTGGAATCAGAAGGACTCATCTCCTGAGTTCAAATCTGGTTTCAGATACTTACCAGCTGTATGACCCTGGACAAGTTGCTTAGCCCTGTTTGCCTCAGTTTCTTCTTATGAAAAATAAGCTGGAGAAGAAAATGGCATACTGTATTTTTGCCAAGAAAACCCCAAATGGAGCCATGAAGAGTTAGGCATGTGCCTAAATACTATGCAAAAGACTTTCACATATCTCTTTTAATCTTCATACTCTGGGATGGAGATGCCATTATTATTCTCATTTTCCAGGTAAGGAAACATGGGCAGAGAGTAAGCAACTTGGCCAAGATCATACAGAAGAGTAAAGAGTCCAAGGCTAGATTTGAACTCAGATCTTCTTGACTCTAGGCCTGGTATTCTAACCACTGGATCACCTAAAGCTATAGAAATCACCTGTGATTTCTGTCCCTGGATACCTGTAGAGACTTGATCATCATAATCTGCTTGCTGTGGTACAAAAAGTTCTGAGCTGGCAGTTTGCAGATGCAGATTCTTTCTAGTCCTAACTGCCACTCACTCTAAGCATAACTGTGAACAGACCTCATAGGCAGCCTCAGTTTCCTAATCTGTAAAATGGTAATATTGGCCTACATGGCAACAGCATATAGGGGGAAATATAATGGGCTAAAAAATCTGGAAAGCTGGTTTTTAGTCCTGACTTTAACAATAACTTGATGTGTGGTCTTGGGCAAGTGACTAAAGGTCTCTGGACTTCCATTTCAGTAGAGATGAACTGGACCAGAGGACTGGGAGGTTGGTTCTCTATAGTTCCAGCATTCTATGGGTTCGTGGGTTGGGGGTTTTTTAGCCTCTTTTATCCCACATTTTTCCAAAGCAAGTTCCCTTGCCCCCACAGTATTCTACTGCCTCTTGCTATCATGGTTACATTCACAGAGTTTCCTTCCTTCTGGAAGTTTCGTCAGATAGCCTCAGAGGCCATACCTGGGGTTGAAGCCAGGGGCAGGATTCATGGTCTTGGCTAGGTGAGTCATCTCTAAAACCTCTCTCTCCTTCCAGTGAGTCATCAGGAGGAGGAGAGTGGGGATGTGATCTATTCCGTGGTACTTCCCAGGAAGCTGAGAAAGAAAAGTGAGTAACTAGAATGGGATGAGATTGGGGGAGATCAGCCCTGCCCCATAAAGATTCCCTTCTCCAATCCATCCCTTGGGTCCAATCATAGCATTCTTTTACTGGAAAAATTTCATTGGCTCTCTGTTTCCTATGAACACATATCCCAGGTCATTCTCCCTCTTTTCTGAAATTCAGTACTTTGCTCACTATCTTCTCTTTCTCCCTAATTGCTACCCTTATATTTGGGGGACTTCAACATTTATGATGTTGTTCCATCAAACTCCCTAGTTTTCTATCCCTCAGACTCCTCAGACTTATGGGCCTACTCCTCCACTCCACCTCAGTCATGCACAGGGATGGAATCTTGCCATTTACCTACATATTGCACTTCCTTGGTCAAAAACTCTGTAATTAATTTATCTGACTGCAACCTCCTATTTTTCCATCTCTCCCTTTACCTCTCACTTCCCTTGGTACTTTTGGAGCTATAATTTCACTTTCTTCCCTTCCTCTTCTGCTCTAACTTCACTTTTCTCTCTTCCTAATTTCAATTCTATAGTTAACCAATTCCACCTTTCACTGTATACTACTTTCGAATCCCTCATCCCCTTGAAGCTGTTTCTCCTTTTTTAATGGCTGCCCTCTTCCTCTCCTCCAAAATTAGACATCCTGAAATTAAGTTGGCCCTGTCTTGTGCTTTGAAGAAGAAATCCTGGCTCCAGTCCCTTCAGAGGATTCCCAGTCATGCAAACACAAGTCCCTGCTCAGTGACCTACTGGGAGCTGGTTCCATCACTTATTCTTGCTTGCCCTGGAAAGTTCTAACCAGAAGTCAGAGATCTCAATGGACTCCAACCTTCTAGAAAACACCTACCCCCCCACCCCCTGGCACGAGCATTTCTTTAAACTTTGTTTCCTACTATGAGTGGTAATATTGGCTTCAGATATCTTGGGCAGTTTTCATTTTTGCACAAACTGTCCAGCCCCTCTCCTTGTGCAAGTTAGCTCAGTCACACACTGAAGCCCTAACAGGTTAGAGCCAAGATCCCATTGACTTCCGGACCCTTTATCTAAGCTCTCACTGGCTTTTCCCTTTCCTTCTTTATTTCCCCTCCAAGAGTTCATGGGCATCTGGCTGTCTTATACTGTCCTGGACTAGGCAGAGTCTAGTTTCAACTTACTGCTGTTTCTCTTTAGCCACTTTGACCATTGCTTCATCTCACACCCTCTACATCTTTCCCAGAATGTTTGGCAGGAGAGTTGGGCTCCTCTAGGATCTTCTATGTCACCACCATGTCAGAAGTCTTCTCCAAACTACTTTTCCTACATTGCTCCTCTTGACTCCCCTCATACAATCTACATTCTAAATACAGTGGACCAGGAGTTACTCCCTGATCTCATCCTGCCCTATCCCTACTTAGCACATTAAACCCATTCCCTCCACATCTCTGAGGCTTGTTGAAAGCTTCTTCGTCCTCTCCTATGGGAAGCCATTGGTGATCTACCTACTAAAAGTAATCTTCCTTTCTCAAATTCTCTTAAGCATCTTATCTTGATCCCTTGTTTTCTCTTACATTTTCTCTCATATTATATTTATTTATCCTTCATCCTTCCCATTAGATTGTAAATTCCTGGAAGACGCTGATTTTTTTTCATTCTTCTTTGTAACTCCAGTACATAGCACAGGGCCTTGACTCTGTTCAGTCATTTCCGTCAAGCTCGACTCTTTGTGACCCCATTTGGGGTTTTCTTGGTAAAGATCTTAGAGTGGTTTGCCATTTCTTTCTCTAGCTCATTTTATAGATGAAGAAACCGAGACAAACAAGATGAGGTGCCTTGCCCAGGATCACTCACCTATTAAGTATCCAAGGACAGATTTAAACTAAAGATGAGTTTCCTATCTCCAGGCTACTTAACTGCCCCAGGACTTTGATCTTAGAAGATGCTTAATAAACATTTATTGAATGGAACTGAATTCAATCAAAAGGAACTGGCTTCAAATGCTAGCTCACCTCAGCAATGCCCTATCAGGAGAGAATAGAGGAAGGTGAAGCTTATCCTTGACCTCAGGAAACCTGTGTTCAAAATAGGGCATATCTTAATGTCAGTTAATGTTGAAAAGAGAAGCACAGAGACTCTAGTTTCAGCAGCTGGAGCTGTAATATGAAGGGTTTAGGAACTGAAAAATCTGAAGCCTTTCCCTTAGCCTGGCTATGTGACTAGGAAGCAAATCTTGAGTGTCTCTGAGAGGGGGGGAAGGGCTTTGCCTCCTCCTAATTCACTACACCATCTGGATAAAGCACCAGAAGGGCTCACATAAGATAGAGCAGAATTCCACCATCTCCAGAAGCAGGATGGGGACTGCCCAGGGAACTACACTAAGCTGGGAGTGGAGTAGAGGAAATGGGGTTTGGAGGACAATAGACGAAGCTGCACAGTGACCACTGGGGCATGAGGAGGAGAGGGGAAAGGGAAGTGGTCTGCTTCCTATACTGCTTTAATGTGAAAAATAAGGAAGTATCCCATCCTAACCACAGACCTATCTCCAGCCATACTAAGGTAATGAAGCCAGTTCAAGGACCTTTCAAAGGAAGGAGTTAAATGGCATCCATTTTATTCCACTCCTTTTCAAATTCTGGTTCAGTTCAATCCAATTCAATTTAACAGACATTTATAAAGCACTTTCTTTGTGCAGCACATTGTCCTAGGAGAGATACAGAGCTAAGTCAGAACATGCCTTCTTTCTTGGAGCATATTCTAGGAGAAATGCACTTATTCACAGGTAACTATGAAAACGACTTAAGACATGACCTGTGATATGGTGCAAAGAGTACTGGGATTAGAATCAGAAGACCCAGGTTCAAATCCTAAGCTTGATATTTATTATCTGTGTGAGCCTGAAAAAGTCTTCTGGGGCCACCCTTGGAATGCTATCCCAATTTTGAGGTACATTGTGAGGAAGCATCCACTCAGAGCCAGGCTTCACAAGTTCCTACTAATGCTTTATTTTAATAGCTAATCAAGAGGCTCAACAATTCAAAACAAACAAAGCAAAAAAAAACCCTATTAAACAGCTCAGCAAAATAAATACCAGGAAAGAGTTCTTCATATGAACAGGGTTCTACTCTCTCACAGATTACCACACCACCACCATAGGAAAGGGACCATACATGGCCAGGAAATGTGTCTATGTGAAACATAGTCATATATGAAACACATGGAACCAGGGAACACATACAGCCAGGGAAGACCCCATACTGGACTAGGCAAGAGTGGCACACTATAGGAGAACACCTATGGCCAGTAACTGCATGCTTGCAGGATGGTGTTCAAGCTCAAACCTTTTTCTGCCTCCAGTGATGCTGCCCGCTTCCTACCTGGCAGAGCCAATGATAGCGATATCCTCTGGCAATGTCTTCTGATTGGAGCTGCTTTCTCCCCAGATCTGGAGTCCTTCTCCCATCAGTCTTTATTTTCTCCTCTGCAGCCATCCCTTCTAAGCTGCTCTCTGATGCCATCTTCTGGTTTTCATATGCTTCAGCGTCCTCTTCAAGTCCTTGGCTACTTTTTTTTTTTTTTTTTTTGCCATCTTTCCACTGAATTATAGCTGCTATTAGGGTCTCTGCCCTACAGAGAGATGTCTCTGCTCTTGTGGCCATAGCCCCAGGAGCTATTGCAGTTCATTCAGCCAAGCAGCCAGCAAAATAAAACAGAAACTATGAGGCTTAAATGAAACTGTCTTTTTTTTTTTTTAAACTCAACTGCTCTTCTGATGTCCTTCAACCAAAATGTGTTTTGACGTACAGTTAGTTCATTGCTTTGAACTCCAATCATACTTCTAGTTGTCCTCCTGGATCCTTAAATATCATCCCAGAAGTTCTACTTTGCAAAACTGCACAGGAGCTGGGTGACGCTAGAGTAAGGTTTCCGAAATCCTTAGCTTCCTTCGAGGCTTAGCTCAAGTGCCACCTCATACAAGAGACCTTTGCCAACTCTTTTGCTTGCTGGTGATGTTTCTGCCCCCCCAAATCTATTCTACATTTATAGTACATATTTAGATTATATACACACATACATTTTGTATTTGCATAACTGTATACATAACGCTAATCCCCCAATCTCCCATTATAAGTTCCTTGAGAATAGGAATGATTTTATTTTTCTTTCTGTATTCCTAGAACCTAGCACATAGTAAGTGTTTAATAAATATTTTTAATTGAATTGAATTAAATCATGCCACTTGATCCCTAGCTTGAGTTCATGCACATCACAGATCAGGAGCAAAACTAAGAGTTTAGTAAAGCCAGAAATCTTTGTTCTAAGCATTTCTTCTGTTACCTTAACAACCAAAATCACTGTACTTCCTACACAATCTCTCTAGGCCTCTGTTTTCTCATCTGTAGCATAAAGGAATTATACAAAGATCCCTTGCAACTACATACTATGATCTTAAGCATACTGGAGATATGCAAAACAAAATAGTATGAGAGATCTCAAAGGTCACAGCTCTTGGAGGGACCTTAGAAGCTACCCATTCATGCTCTCCACTTTATTTCCTTCATGAGTTTTTTATTGTATTTGTGATGTGTGACTTTAATCAAGACATGGAGAATATGGAAATATGTATTGCACAAAAGCACTGATATAATCAATATCAGACTATTTAATGCCTGGGGTGGGAGGTAGAGGGGAAGAAGAGAATCTGAATTGTAAAACATCAGAAAACAATTATCAAAAATTGTTTCATCATGTAATAGAAAAAAATTAAATTTGGGAAAAATAAATTTTAAAACTAAATTTAAAAAATTTTTAAGTTACACATTCCAACCCCCTCACTTTACAGATGGGAAAACTAAGCCCAAGAGCTGAATAAATCTGTCCAGCTCCATAAGTTTGGAGTAAAGAAGCCAGGATTTGAATTTAGATTCTTTGATTTCAAAGTAAATTCTTTTCCCTTTCTTTCATGTTGTTTTTTGATGGAGGAAGGGGGAGAATCAGGAAATACTCAGAGAGAAGGTGGTTTTTACATTGGGATTTAAAGTAAAGGTTTTCCAGGGGAAGCTGAGTAGCTCAGTGGATTGAGAGTCAGGCCTAGAGATGGGAGGTCCTAGGTTCAAATCTGGCCTCAGACACTTCCCAGCTGTGTGACCCTGGGCAAGTCACTTGACCCCCATTGCCCACGCTTACCATTCTTCCACCTATGAACCAATACATAGAAGTTAAGGGTTTAAAAAAAATAAAGTAAAGGTTTTCCTAAAAGACTATTTTAGGGTGAACTCACATAAGATAAAAATTCACACAGAGGTCAGAAGAAACGACCAAGGACACTCTCAAGGTTTCTCTGAAGAACTTTGGTATTGATTTCAAGATAAGGAAGACATTGGCACAGGACCATCCAGCATGGTGTACCCACATCAAAGAAGGTGCTGGGCTCTATGAGCAAAAAAGAATTGCAGTAGCTTAAAAGAAATGTGAGATACACAAATTTAGGTATATCTCCATTCCAAATGCTCCTATATACTATTTGTGCCCAATTTATAGTACAGCCTTCTAAACTTGTATTTGTCTGTTCAGCTACGGTTGGACACACTGTACATTGACTCCATCATCATGATGTCATTTTGGTCTTCTTTGAATAGGTAAAAATTCAGTAGGCAAAAAGAGAAAGGATACAATCATGGAGCTATGACAGTATGGGATCTATTCAGGGGATGGCAAACAATCTCTAAACTGCAAAATTCAAAAGCTTTTTCTCCATTCTTAACCATTTGGATCTCTGCAACTTTTGACAATGTCAACCACTCTCTCCTCCCTTATCTTTCATAACTGTTCTTTCCAGATTATTCCAACTGTTTGACCACTCCTTTGCCAGACCATCATCCTCCTCCCACCCCCTGAGTGAGCATTTCCAAGCCTCTATCCTGGCCTTCTTCTCTCCATATCAAGTCTTTCTGCATAGCCTTATCAATTCCCAATGGTTCAATGGTTATCCCTATGAAGATGACTCCTAAGTCTATGTATCCAGCCCTAATCTCTTTCCTGAAATACAATCCTCCATTATTGTCTACCTACTGGCCATCTTTACCTGATTGTCTCATAGGGATCTGGAACTCAGCATGCCCAAAATGTATATTTTACATTTTAATCTAAACCTATCTCCTCCATGTTCCCATTTCTGCCTCAACAGGCACCAAGGTTAAAGTCTTTGGAGCTCTTCTTGACTCTATTCTTCCTCAACCCCTAGAATCAATCTATTACCAGGCTTTGTTGTTTCTGCTGCTACCTCTCTTTCCTCTATCTCCTACTCATTAGTTTCTCCTCCATTAAGGATGTCATCATCTCTTGCCTGGAGCATTTCCATAGTCTATTAATTGGTTTGCTTGCCTCCAATTTCTTTCCTCTCCAGTCTATACTCCACCCAACCAATATTCCCAAATCAAAGATATGACTATGTCACGCCCTCTTACCTAGCCACACAAAAATCTTAAATTATTCCACATTCCTCTACTACAGAATGCAAACGGCTCAGCCTGGCATTCAAAGCCCTTCATAATCTAGTTCCCACCCAACTTGCTGGGTTTATTTCAGATGAGTCTAGGTTTTCATGGCTTTGTTCTCTCCTAGTTCTTCCTACTTGTTGAATGGCTTCTCTCAGTCTATTTTGCTGGATCTTCATTCAGGTCATGTCCATTCACTGTGGTTATCCCTCAGGGCTCTGTTCTTGGCCCTCTTATGTCCTTACTCTATATTCTTTCAATTAGTGTATCTCATCAGCTCCCATGGATTCAATTATAATTTCTATTCTGAAAATATTCAGAGCTTCTTATCCAGCCCTAACCTTTCTTCTGATCTCTGGTCTTACATCTGCAAATGCCCTTATTCTCTGGAATTACCTGCCATGCCTCAGCTGCCTCCTGACTTCTCTTCTGCTGGTCTTTTCACCCATTATTGAGTTCTTCCTGGAACCTCCATTTCTGGGAAGTGCCCAAACCAGCTGTCCTTGATTCCCCAGAATAAGCTGCCATGGCCTTGCCTGCTTACCTCATTACCCCACCCCCAACCCTTTGTGGCTTCCTTTTTTCTGCTTTGCCCCCCCCCCATTAGAATGTAATGTCTTCGAGGGCAAAGATACCTTTCTTTTTGTTTACATGTATATCTCCTATGCCTTCCACAGCACCTGGCACATAGTAAAGGTTTAATAAATGCTTGTTGACTGCCCAGCTAGCCCCCCTTCATATGTTTTTTATTCTATATAATATCACATTTTCCTCCTCCATTCCTCGACACAAATAGAATCTCAAAGTAGAGACCTTTCCTAGTCTCTCCCCAATTCTCTCTCTCTCTCTCTCTCTCTCTCTCTCTCCCCCTCTCTCTCTCTCTCTCTCTCCCTCTCTCCCACCCCCCCCTTTGAGATCACTTTGTATCATATTGTATGTGCTTTGTATTTTCTTATTGTGTGTGTGTGTTATAATTGCCAGAAGAATGTAAGCTCCTTGAGGGTAGGGGCTATCATTTTGTATTCCCAGCAAATAGCACACAGTTGATACAAAATAAATGTCTGTTGAACTGAACACTACAGGATAAGTAGGCCAAGAAGGTAGGGAGGCACAAGATTGTAAAGGACATTGAACACCAGGAAGATAAATTTAAATCTTACTCAGCATATAATGGGTGATCATTGAAAAGACAAAATGAAGACATAAAATTGAAGAGTCAGACACAGTGGGTGCCTCACTGAAGACTTTTCCCTGAACATCTACCCCATACCACCCCAAATTCTACCCTTCTCTATGACCAGTGTTGATGAAACATTTGAATTTTTAAAATTAAAGGCCTATTAAGTGGATGGCACCAAGCCAGATGCTGAGGACACAAAAGTAAAAATGAAGCATCCACCTTCCACATGAGAGCCCTAGAAGGGGGAATTTGTGATTTGGGAAGTTAAATGGGCATTAAAGGAGATATAGATGAAAAGTGTCTGTGTATTCTTACTCCCAGTGAATAAAGTAGGTAATACAAAACTGAAATGAAATACCAAAATCAGAGTGGTCTTGGGTTTGAGCCAAAGGTAGACAGTGGAACTAAAGAAGAATAGGAAATTCTTCTAAGAACAGTATGAAGAGTAGGTTTGAAGTGGAAATTTGAGTTAGAGAAAGATGTCTCACAGGCAGTTAGAGCAAGGTTGTCCTGGAGCCTAGCAAAAAGAGTCAGGGGTCAAAATATTGTTTTATTTTAGGTCTTGGATATCTAAATGAAAAAAAGGGTGAAGAGGAGAAAAGAGGACCAAGGACAGAACTTCCCATGGGGGTGGGGGTGGGCAGGAGAATTCCTATAGTTATTATAGTTATTTCTAGTTCTATCTGTCTCTTTATGACTCAGTTTGGGAGTTTTCTTGGCAAAGATACTGGAGTGGTTTGCCATTTCCTTCTCTAGCTCATCTTATAGAGGAGAAAACTAAGGCAAACAAGGTTAACTAACTTGCCCAGGATCCCACAGCTAGTAAACATCTAAGGTGAGATTTGAACTTTGGGAAAGGAATTTTTTGGATTCCAAGACTAGCACCCTATCCATTGCACCACGTAGCTGCCCCCTGTCTATAGTTAGAGGGGAAAGAAAAAATTGTCAGAAAATAAGAATGAAGGAGTAATTAGGGAGGAAGGAATATAAGACTTTAATGTTACAGAAGTTAAAAGAGAGAGCACTAGAAAAATAGGAACGGTTAAAAAAAATCATGCTATAGACTTGAAGTCAACCTCCTAATGTTCCTGGGCTCATCCCACTTTCCACTGTTTTCTTTGGTAGTCTCACTCACCCTAGAGCTAAAAAGTAAAGGATAAAGTATGAAAGGGATGAGCAAATGAGTCTTAATGCCTGAACCCAAACATTTCTCTTTTATTCCTTAGCCTTCTCCAACGACCCATCCCCAGGGGAGGAGGTAAGTATGGCTCCCCAATATTCTCAGCTTCTCCATTTCACTTTGCTCTTCTTCTGATGACTGCTCTTTCTATAGGACATTTCTGTCATATATTCCAAGGTGGTTTTGCCTCAGAGCCAAAGGCTGTCACCTGGGTAAAATAAGGGCAACCCAGACCCCAGACAGACAAAGCCCAAGGACATACAAGAAATAACAACAGTTCCACTGTGGTGATTCCTGATTTCCCTTGCTCAACTTCCATCTTGAGATGCCCTCAGAGAAGCTAGAAAAAGACCACCTCCAACAAGGGGGCACCTCCTCTCCAATCTCAAGATTAACCTGAGCCTTTCCTCCTGTTATAAAGAGTCAAGAAGCCCCTGGATCTCACCCAGAAAATCATGGAAAAAGCAGTGGACTTCAATTTAGGAGGCCTGGGTTTGAGTCCTATGTTGGCCTTTAACAATATGACTTTCATTGTTGTTGTTGAATCATTTTTTCAGTTGTGACTCTTCATAACCCCATCTGAGGTTTTCT
Organism: Gracilinanus agilis; assembly: GCF_016433145.1. Classification (NCBI taxonomy): domain Eukaryota; kingdom Metazoa; phylum Chordata; class Mammalia; order Didelphimorphia; family Didelphidae; genus Gracilinanus; species Gracilinanus agilis. Next base: position 162,383,573 of record NC_058133.1, on the reverse strand, counting down.
TGGAAAAGATCCTGGAGTGGTTTCTCATTTTCTTCTTCAGCTCATTTTAAAGATGAAGAAACTGAGGCAAACAGGATTAAGTAACTTATCCAGGATTCTACCACTAGTAAGTGTCTGAGACTGGATTTGAAATCATGAAGATGAGTCTTCATGATTCCAAGCCTAGGGCTCTATCTGCTATACCACCTAGTTGACCTTAGGCAGTAAGAATAATGCTTGGGAAGGGTATATATCTTCTCCCAAGTCCACATCTCCATGAATAAGAGGGAGTGAAAAGGTCTTTGGTCCATATTTCATAAAGATCCTCTGAACTTTCACCTGACGATTGATCCTGTAGAGAATGTATGATTCAAACATTGAGTTCTGAACTGTGTTCTACCGACTACACTCTTCTTTTCACTCAAATTGCATTTTCTAAATGTAACTTTTGTATTGTTTGGGAACCTTCAGAGGCTAGGAGAGCAGCAGGTACCCACGTCCTTTGCAATTATTTTATTATCCATAGTTTCATCATTATTGTGTACTGTTTTATTTGCTTATTCATTCTGTCAAGAATAAAAGCATTGTATGCTCCAAATCAAACAAAAATAATAAAAACATTTATATAGTTCTCCAAAGTTTGCTATACTGTCTCATTTTTCATCCTCACAATAACTCTGTGAAGTAGAGATAGTTGCCATTGTTGTTCCTTCTTCATTTTGAAGAAGACCATTGATCACTGGGTGATGTCTTGATTTGAGTGTAAATTAGATTTAAGTGAGGCAGGGTTGAACACTCATCGGCTGCACTCTCTCTTCCAGAATCATCAAAGTCCAGTAGCAATATAAAAGTCAGGATAACTCATAATGGCCTAGGATGCAGAAGATGACCTTGGGTTCTTCCATGTCTAACCATCGTCTACGAGCTCCACAGTGCCTTGATTCATCCACCTTCATGGTTATTAGAACAAATTTTTCTCATCTACCGAGTCCACCAGGGAAATGTAACCTGCTTGGGGTACACATCCCCTGACTGACGGTTTGAAGTCTATCAATTACCATAAGCCTAGTTTAGCCCATATGCTAAGATGGTTTACCAGAATGTGGGCACTTTCCATGCTACAGTTTCTTGGAGTCACAGATGACAATTAGGTAATTGGTGGACACTTAAGGTAGATGAGCAACCCTGAAAAGGGCTCATCAAAGGCCCTCACATCAGAGGTGCTAGCCCTCCCTGCGCATCTCATGTACCCACTACTTTGAAGTTTGCTGTGCATTTGATATATACTATCTCATTCGATCCTTGCAATAATCCTGTGAAGTATATGCAATTGTTAGGCTCACTTTATATGTGAGCAAACTCAGAGAGGTTGAGTAACCAGCCCAGAGCCACACACCTTAAGTATCTAAGACAAGGTATTCTGGATTCCAAGCTCAGCACTAGGTCTACTAAGTCATGATACATCTCTAAGCAAATTACTTCATCTCTGGGTAATGTAGTTTTCTCATCTGTAAGCTGGATGCTTTGCCTAAGGATCCTAGGAGTCTATCATTCTATCTCTGACCTTCAAGTTGCTGTGGCCTATGAGGTACAGAAAAACTCAGCAGGTCTCAGACTTGTGTATGAAGTTCCCACCCACCCACCCAAAGTTTCAGCAAACCATCTCTATTGGTCTTACGGTGTATGTGTGAAGGTTGAGCTCCTCAAAATGCAATTACTTCTTGAGGGCATAGTTGAGAATCTGCTGGATGTCCCATAAGAATCCCAAATCCAACATGGAGTTTCAAATTTAAATTCGAATTCAAATCCAGCCTCAGACACTTATAGCTATGTCAACCTGAGAAAGTTACTGATTCTCTGTTTGCTCAGTTTCCACAATTGTAAAATGGGAATAATAACAAGTACCTATGGCAGGGGGCCAGCTGGGTAGCTCAGTGGATTGAGAGCCAAGTCTAGAGTCAGGAGGTCCTAAGTTCAAATCTGACCTCAGACACTTCCCAGCTGTGTGACCCTGGACAAGTCACTTTACCCCCATTGCTTACCCTTACCACTCTCTTCTGCCTTGGAGCCAATACACAGTATTGACTCCAAGATGGAAGATAAGGGTTTAAAAAAAAAAAAAAGTACCTACTGCACAGGGTTGTTGTGAGGATCAAATGAGATGATATTGGTAAGATCACACTATTGGACAGCTTTGGTTATTAAGAAGTCTTTAAAAAAAAAAACAAAAACCTTACCTTCCATCTTGGAGTCAATACTGTATATTGACTCCAAAGCAGAAGAGTGGTAAGGGTAGGAAATGGGAGTCAAGTGACTTGCCCAGGGTCACACAGCTGGGAAGTGTCTGAGGCCAGATTTGAACCTAGGACCTCCTGTCTCTAGGCCTGGCTCTCAATCCACTGAGCTACCCAGCTGCCCCCAGGAAGTCTTTATATCAAACTCAACCTGCATTTTTGTTAACTTCACTCAGCTTTTCTAGTTTCTAGTTTGCCCTCTGGGGCCAAGCAGAACAAGTCTAATCCCTCTCCCACATGATAATTTTTACATGAAGACAATGATCCTGCCCTCCCTGTAGCTCCTCTTCTCGAGCTAGACATTCCCATTTTCTTCAGGAGTTCCTTGTATGACAAGCATGGTCTCCTGTCCTCTCTGCTCTCTCATAGGGTCACACAGATAGTAAGCCAGAGCTTTCCTCAACCAGGCCCAGGGCTCTTGACTACTATACCATGATGACTCAAATCAGGAGTCATTTATCATTTCATTGAATGTCTGGACTTAAAAATATGAAGGAAAAAAGTGTTAATAATGTTAATAAAATGTTAATTAATGGAATTCAAATTATATAAAATTTTAAAATGTTAACAAATTTTAAAGTATATCATGGATACTTTTTTACTTTTCTAGAGGCAGTCGATAACATTTTCCAGTGTATCCCTGCATTAGGCTTTGGGTTTGCAACCATATGCTCTTAGGAAACCAAAGACTTTGATTTTTCCAAAGCTTCCCCATAAGTAATGGGAATAATGTTGGATGTGCATCACTTGAATGGATGTGCAGCTGCTGGATCTGCTGTTATTATTTATGGTCAAAACTATGACCATATCCATGTCTCCAGATTGAAAGAGGAGTGAGAACGTTCTTAGTCCATAGCTCCTAAAGAATCTCTGAATTTTCATATCTGATAGTCTTCAGTCTCCTGGATGTTATTACCTCTATAGATCTTTGCTTTCAAAAAATTGTTAGTGCCTCTGGTATGAGGGCCAGTGGAGTCCTTTTCAGGGCTGCTTTCCTCCTTCCTGCCACTCGACTCTCAAGTATGGCTCCAAGAAGCTGTAACATAGACAATGTTCTCATACCAGTAAACCATTTTAGCAAATGAGCTAAACTAGGTTGAAGGTAACCTCCCAACCTCAAACCCATTGGTGAGTTAGGTGGGGTGTCTACCGCAAACAGATGAAATTCCCTTGGTGGAATGGATAGATGAGAACAATTTGTTCAAACAGCCATGAAGGCATCTGAAGCAGGAGCTGTGGTTAGACATGGAGGAAGCCAGGATCATCCATTGAATCCTGGGCCATCACCAGTCATCCTAACTTTGGTCTTGCCATTGGGTTGTGATGACTCTAGAAGAAGTCAACTTTGAGCAATTCTGTCTCAGTTAAATCTCATTCATGCATAGGTCAAGATGTCATTGGTCCTCTTTCTTAGGAAATGGACAAACAACAACAGCTTCTAGACTTATCTTTTCAGAACCTTGCAGGACATCTGAACTCTAGAATATAACAACTAGAACCTCTCTGTGTTTTTAAATTATAGCTGCCATGCCCAGCTGCAACAAAAAAAAATTAAAGTCAGAGTTCCCATCTCCCTCTAGTGATTGTCTTTTCTTTTTGATACCTACTTCTAGAGAAGACCAGAGTCTTCTATTATGGAAAACTATTTAATTTAGGATTAGACATTGCTGGGATCTTCTCTGATTTAGCATATAAATGAATTTAATCTAGAGCAAAAGGTAAGCTAAGGAAGTAAGATCCTTCATCTTCAACATGTACTTTGTATTCTTGTCTTTATTATACATATATGTCAGCAGCAAAGATTAATTGCCTTGGTGCTATCTTTTCACCACTAAAAAACCTCATCTCCTTAAGAATACTAAGTAATTTTTTAAGGTGGTTAGAGGAGAACAACTAATAATTGGAGAAATAAGGAAAGGCATTTTGGAGAATGTAGCATTTGTGAGCTGCCCCTTGAAGTGATTCCAGGAGATAGGACTGGGATAAGGGCAGAAAGCAGTACATTCTATTGGGAAATGTTAACAAGTAGATGATAAATTGAAAGATAGGGTAGACCCAGGGACAGTGCATTTATTATATACCAGGCCCTGTGCTAAATACTGGTGACACACAAAGAAGCAAGACAGTCCTTGTCTTCAAAGAGCTGATATTTTAATGAGAGAAGACAACACATAAAATTGTGCTGTTACCCATCTGGGCGCATGGGAAGAAAAATGGTCTGGGTCAGGGTGTCCTTTGGGGTGGAGTCCAAGTGTCCTTTGGGGTGGAAATGGAATGACAATAGGGTCGTGGTGAGAAAGCATCTGGGAGGCACAAAAGCGCATCTCTCAGAGGCAGGGAACCCAAGAGTGAATTGCAAGTTTCTCTTAGGGTAGAGATGATGAGAGCAGAGCCATGCTGGGGAGGCTTCAAGGAAGAATTAATTACAACATCACAATTTCTGGAAGAAAAGAACACTAATGACTAGAATGATCAGGAAAGACATGGGTTGTTGATCTGAGCTTTGAATGAAGCGAAAGACTCCAAGAGGAAGAAGGGAGGAGAGAGAGCTTACCAGACATTGGGGAAAAGTCTGTGCAATTTGGGGAAACAATAAGATAGCCAGTTTGGTCAGAATGTATCAAGCATGAATAACTGATTAGTCAGAGAAATCTCACCTCCTTCCCCACCTTTTCAAATTCTCCCTACCCTTATTTGGTTGCCTATCCTAAGCAACTGCCTCCCTGAATCTCATTGTACTAAGTCCATCATTTAAGGTCTGGCCTGAAGCCCAAGTCAAGACCCAGTTTCCAGAGTTATGACACCCATAGTCCTTCATTTCCTATATCAACACTGAAAGAATCTTCAACATTTTTCAGAAATGATTTTTTAAAACCATCATAAAATAGAATCTCTTTCTTCCATTTCCTAAACTGTGTACTGAAAAAAAATTTTTTTTGATGAGAAGGATGAAGGGAAAACCTTCTGTTTGTCTCTTGAGTTTCTGGGTTCTGAGACTTCATTTATCTCTATACCAAGAGGCAGGATATAAGCATAACTATTACTGCATCATAAACTTGTCTCAATTCAACATAATTTGACTAGTGCCATACTCTGTAGGTGCTGGGAGTATAAAGATAAATAGGGCACAGGCCCAGCCCTCTAAGATTTTACATTTTGGCAAGGGAGTAAAACTTGTATGCAAATAACTATAATATAAATTAAACTATGATTAGCAGTGAAGAAAGACACACAGAGAATACCCATGGCTAAGGAATACAATTAGATGATACATGTGAAGAGAATACACATGGTCAGAGAGTATGCACAAAGGGCACAACATTCGAGGGACATGTGTGACCAGAAATTATACAGGCCCTTTGACGGGACCCTTTCGACTTACACCTCAGATGCTACTGGGCTGCCATAGTCCTTTAATGATGTCAGCACTTTCTGTTGGGCACATTGTCTCTGTTAGAAGACAATTAGGGAGCTGTTTTATTGAGCCCTGGCTGAAAAATGAGACAAAATATCCTCAGGGTTGGTCCCTTATGACCCCACCGGATATTTAGAAACTCAGCTTTTGCCCACACTTCTGTTATCTCTCTCACTGAACATCTGCTGTTACAAACGCATGGAGCAAGAGGGAATGATGGACTTAGTCTTTGCCCACTGGGGAATTACAATTTAGTTACAGACAGCAATGAAACATATTTCATTCATCCCGAAGCACACAGAGAGCGGGCACACTATTTGAATTCTTCTTCTTATTTCCAGCCTGGCTGGGACTGCTTTATTTCCAATTTTTCGAAATAATTGTTTGTTAAAATAACTCTCTGTCCTTCACACTCTGTGATCACTGGCTGTGGCTCTGAATGAAAAACAAATGTTCGACCATCAGACATTCACATCCTTCACATTTTGCACTCAATGGCTCTATCACAGAAGGAGCTCTTATTGAATTTTGTTTTCTCCATAGGTAGAGTTCTGGGAACATGATAAGTGCTCAGGCAGTCCATACCTATTGAATGGATTGATGAGATGTGGGAGAGGGTCAAACAGGAATGAGCTTTCCCAGCTGTACTCCCCCCACCCCGACATATCCCCGCTCCTTTCTTCAAGTCTCCCTTATCCTCAAAACTGAGCCCCTCTTATATAGTCTGTACTCCATCTCTTCTTGTCCCCTCAGGCGTTTCTAGGGTTTCCTGATCCCATTATCCTAACCGTTCCTTGAACCTGATATAATAAACCACCCCTTTTGAGAGATACGTAGTCAGATCAGATTTCTTTGGAAATACCTGGATAGGATTGAAGGTGTGAGGGGAAATTTAGGGAGACCACTCTCTCAAGCTTCAGTTAACTCAAACCCAAAGCTGTCCGCCATTGTTGTCTCCCTGACAGTGAGCAGGGTCCAAAGAAAGCTCTGTCACTTAGACAGCTAGGTAGAGCAGATAGAGCTATTAGTCTTAGAGCCAGAAAGGCCTGAGTCCATATCTAGACACAGACACATAACTCTGTCACTGGGGGCAAGTGGCTTAACCTCTGTTTGCCTCAGTTTTCTCAACTGTAAAATGAGAGAAACAGCAGCACTTATCTCACAGGGTTATTGGAGAATTCAGGGCGATAATATTTGTAAAATACTTAGAATAGTGCATGGCACATAGTAGGCACTTAATGAATATTTATTCTCTTCCCTCTTCTCTTCAACAAACACCTATTAAGCACCTATCATGTCCTAGCCACTGTTACAAGGTTTTAGTTACCCTAAAAAAGATGGTTGACACAGACTCTGCCTTCAAGTAATTTGAAATTTAAGAGGAGAATATATGATTTCTGAATAGGGAGATAGAATATAAGGAAAGGTGCATGATGGCAAAAAAAAAAAAAAAGGAAAGATCTTGAACATTTTGATGGGAAAGAGATCAGCTGAGTAAATTAGAGAAGGCTTCAGAGAGGATAGATTCAGAACAAGAAGGAACTTCAAAGTGCAGCCAGTCTAATTCTTCATTTCCAAGATAAGGAAATTAAAGCTGAGAGACTTTCTCATAGTCATATAGCTAATAAGTGTTAGAGGTGTGACCTAAGACTTCCAGACTCTAAAGTTCAGCCCTTTATCCACTATAAGGTCTTGCTTCTCCTAGAAGGGACAGACAGACACCCAGTATTGGCCTTGAATAAAGAAAAGAATTTCCACAGATATTGATGGAAACATGAGCTGCAAGTACAAAGAGGTAGGAAAAGGAGAGGAAGAGATGCTGGGATACCTAAAAACTCAGTTTGCTGACGAAAATGTGAAAAGAATTATGTGGAATAAGTCCAAAAATAGTTTGGAATCAGGTTAATCTGATAGCTAAAAATTTAAGAATTTGTGTATATATAATATATTTAATAGTCTATTCTCAACATAATAGGGAGCCAGGGGCAGCTTGGTAGCACACAGTAGATAAAGCGCCAAGCCTGAAATCAGAGGACCTGGATTCAGATCTGGACTTAGATATGTCCTAATTGTGTGACCCTGGACAAGTCACTTAACCCTAATTACCTAAGGCTTTACTGCAGTATCAATTCTAAGACAGAAGATAAGGGTTTAAAATAATAATAATAATAATAATAATAATAATAATAATAGAAAATCCATTAAGGTTTTTGGTCAAGAGAATGATGTGGTTAGGTCTATATAGAAGATTATAATAATGGCTAGCATTTATATAATACCATAAGGTTTACAAAGCACTGTACTAGCATATTTCATTTTATTGCACTTCATTTTTTTTTAAATTGAAGGTTTATGGTAACCCTGCATTGAGCTAGTCTATTGGTGCCATTTTCTCAACAGCATATGCTCCCATTCTGTCTGTGTCACCTTTTTGTAATTCTCAAAATACTTCAAATTTTTCATTATTATTGTTATTATTATTACATCTGTTCTGGTGATGTGTGATCAGTGATTTTTGATGTTACTATCATAATTGTTTCGGGGTGCCGCAAACCTTAATAAATGATTCATAACTTAATAGATAAGTGTTCTGACTGTTCTATTGATTGGGTTGTTCTTTTCTCTCTCCCTTGGCTCCAACCTTCCTAATCCCTGAGTAAAAAATAGCAAAATTAGCCTAAAATTAATAACCTTACAATGGCCTCTAAGAGTTCAAATGAAATAGTCAATCAATGTGACAAACTTCCTTGTTGTCTTATTTTAAGATATTTCCACAGTTGCCCTAACCTTCAGCAATCACCACCCTGATCAGTTTCTGGGTTCCACAATTTAGGAAAGACATTGATAAGTCAGATAGTTTCCAGAGAAGGGCAACTAGCACAATAAAGGGAAGTAGTAGTTAAGAGTAGCCAAGTCTACTGCTGTTACTATATACAATGTTTTCCTAGTGCTGTTCACTTTACTTGTTTCAATTCATATGTCTTATCAACTTTTTCTGCTGCCAGACCCTTCATCATTTCTTACAGAATAATTGTATTCCATCACAATTATACAGCACAACTTGTTCCGCCATTCCCCAATTAGGGAATCCTCAGTTTCTAATTCTTTGCCACCACAAAAAGTTGTGGTGTTGTTCTAAATATTTTTGTGCACATAATTCAAACTGTTTTTCAGTAACAAGAGAAATAAGTACTTTTGTCATATGTCTGGTAAAAAAGACCTTCAATAAAGGTTAGACATTTGGAGTTAAGTGACTTGCCCAGAGTCACAAAGCTGGGGAGTGTCTAAGGTCAGATTTGAATCCAGGTCCTCTGACTCCAGGCCTGATGCTCTATCTACTGTGCTGTCTACATTTGTCTAGTTAAAAACAAAAAGTGCTTGTTTATAAACCATTCATAAACATATGTGGACATTCTGATAAGACATATTATAATGGGAATGGGGGGGGGGGTGATTTCCTTTTATTCCTCCTGGAACTTTTGGCTAGTTAAAAATCTATCTTCCATTAATATTAGTATTTCACCTGATCAAAACCTGTTCCCACAGGATGGGAACATTTCCTTAATATCTTAAATATTCTTTAGATAAGAAGCCAGAGGAAGAATCTCAAATGTCCCAGACTCCTTGCCAACATATAAATCCTTTCCCTCTATTAGCCTATTTGTGAACCCTCTAAATTTAGTTTAATCTGACTTGGTTTACTTATAAAGTCTGTTAAACTAGGTTTATTTATATGAAAGATTGACTGTTAAAGTTTGTTCAACTTCCAAGATATGGAAGAAAGGAGGGAATTATATTTCTAGCTTTTTGTTAACTTTTATGACTTAAGAGGAATGTACAAAACTGAAATATGTAAAAGATTTATTTCTTTGTCACTCTGATGTAATTTTGCTTATAAGAGGATTTGTTAGAATCCTAACAGTTGTTCAGGTCTATTGTTTTCTCTAGGCCGAAATGTATGCTTGAGCATCATAATGAAATCCAGGTTTTTACCTCTTATAATTTTTACGTTGTAGTAAATATATTTTGGCAGCAACTTACCTTACCATTTGAACTCAGAGAGCAAATATTTCTCCCATAACAATACCATCAATGCAAAAAATATTAAAAACAACTTACATAATGAATTATACAATCAAATTATGTGGTAAACAAATTAGGACCACCCATAGCTTGAACTCTAAGAAGCCTACTGAAAGTCCAGGCCTTTAGCCTGCTTCTGAGACAGGCACCTTTGTTCCCCCAAACTTGAGAGTTCTTTGAGGGCTGTGCTGATTTTTTTTAATATAAACTTTTTAAAAAAATAAAACTGAATATTAGTTCCTAGGCAGAGGATAGCGTAAGGGCTAGGCAGTGGGGAGTTAAGAGGATCACACAGCTAGGAAATGCCAGGGGTCATATTTGAACCCAGGACCTCCCGACTCTAGGCCTGGCTCTCCATCCTCTGAGTCACCTAGCTACCCCCTGAAGGCAGTGCTAATTAATGGACCCCTGCTAAACACCCACCATGGACCTCTAGAGACACAAGGATTCCATTTGAGAATCATGATCAAATTATTTCTAGATTCTCTAAGAAGCAAATTAGTGGTTTCTTTTTTTTTTTTTTTTTAAACCCTTACCTTCCGTCTTGGAGTCAATACTGTGTATTGGCTCCAAGACAGAACGGTGGTAAGGGCTAGGCAATGAGGGTTAAGTGACTTGCCCAGGGTCACACAGCTGGGAAGTGTCTGAGGCCATATTTGAACCTAGGACCTCCCGTCTCTAGGCTTGGCTCTCCATCTATTGAGCCACCCAGCTGCCCGCTAGTGGTTTATTCTTAAAGGGGCTAATATTTGTATTATTTGCACAAACTGATTAATAGAGTGTTATTGTGCACACTAAGAAGCGTAAGCAAGGCTGCGCTGGACCAACTCACACTGGTTAGCTAGAGCTGAATGTTAAATTTTCAGGGTGAGCATTTATGCCTTGGAAGCCGCGAACCCTACCGATCAGGGACTTCATACATTGGGGGAGGGGGTGTTTGGATCGTAGAGTCTAGACTTAAGAACGTGATAGAAATGTGAATAATGGAAATTAAACTTGAAAGTATATTATCTGTCCATTCCCGCCCCCACCCCAGTCAGTAAGGAAACATTTTATGAGGTTATCACTGGGTATAAGTCTTATTGGTGGTTCTGAAGTACGGGTACGTGGGCTACGAGCGTGTAATATGTGTTACACTTTGGCACTATACGGCTTGGGTTTGAAGCTTGACTTTGCTGGCCAGATGACTTGGGCAGGTAATTTACCCTCTTCTGTTAAGTGAGGAAGCTGGACTGGGCGATCACCAGTCTGTCCCTCGCTACTCTGAATCCTAGAAACGGAGGCAACAAAGGGTTAACGGGAGGACGTGCCCGGGAGGGTGGTCCGAGCAATCTGTTTACAAACAAAGACCTCCTTCCTCCCGCCAGCCTCGGTACAGCAGTTTGCTCTACAAAGGTCTCTTTTAACTGCAGCCAGTCTGTTGTGGGTGGCAGATGGAGCTACTGAGTTTGCATTTGTAGCAGACATTTAGCTTCCCCAAAAAGCCCGGAGGAATAGAGAGCCGGGAGCTGGAAGCTCGGCTGCAAGCTGCTGTCTTAATTAGGGAGTTCTGGGAGTGGCCCCTTTGAACTCCACAACTAATTTACCTGAGTGAACTCCCCCCTGCGGCTGGGTAATGAGCAGCGCAGTGTCCTAGTGATTAGAAGGCTTTGGAGGACCAGCGCAGGCAGAGTTAACCCTTCCCTTCCCTTCCCTTCCACTAGTTCAGTCTTCCCTCCCGGACCTTGCTCCAGCAGGAAGGCAGGCAGCATCTCCCTTCTGCATCGTCAGTTTCTCATCATCTGTCCACCAATAGCTCCTTCCGATTGGCCTGCAAACACACCTTTGGCCCTTTTAACCCATCTCAATCCTCCCCTTCCCTGATTAACGAGGGGAAAAAGCTGTCTCCTTGGACTTCCTTTCTACCTATTCCCTTTAATGCCTTGCAGCCTGGTTCCCTCTCTACTTCTGACCAGTACAGAATAGCCATGTTGTTTCAGTAAACGAATGCTAGAGGCAGGGTTTAGAACGGTGGTGGCAAACCTATGACATGGGTGTCAGCACTGACAGAGAAGTATGGGGCTGCATGCCAAGGATGAAACATTTGCTGTAGTGTAGTGTGTGCACTCTGTGCACTATAGATGACAATTCTACCTATATTGATTTACCTATTTTGGTTTATTAAATACAGTTATATATTACAATTATACATTTTTGTTATTTAAATTATAAGTATCATGAAATTATAGGGCTTTTTCTCAAAGGGACACACCACCAGAGTTATGCTCATTTTTTTGGTGAATTTTGACACACCAAGCTCAAAAGTTTGCCCATCACTGGTTTAAAAGATGGACCACAGGGGCAGTTGGGTAGCTCAATGGAGTGAGAGTCAGGCCTAGAGACAGGAGGTCCTAGGTTCAAACCCAGCCTCAGCCACTTCCCAGCTGTGTGACCCTGGGCAGGTCACTTGACCCCCATTGCCCACCCTTACCACTCTTCCACCTATGAGACAATACACCGAAAGTACAAGGGTTTAAAAAAAAAAAAAAAAGATGGACCACTGTTTATTTCCTAAAAATATGCCCAGGAAAGTGTGGAGATTGCATTAACAGAATAGGAGCAAATGAAAGGGGCTGATTTATAAGAATCTGTTCTTAAAATAGTCCACTCTGGCGTAAGCCAACTTCTACTTTTTGGGGAGCCTTTTTGTTTTCAGGATATCTTGCTCTGAGTCAAGATTCCGTCTTCTTAGGATGGGACTTTCCTAAAAGGACACAGTGAGGTTCCCCACATCCTGTTAGCCTGGGATGTTCCAGTTTGCAGTTGGTTAGTTTCTTATTGACACTCCTCCATACTCATAAGCAAACATTCTCATTCACTTCTGGGTCCTTTCTTCACCACATGCAAGCAAGATGGCCAGGTGGATACTTCAGAGTCTCCTTCTCTGGGAAGGTATGGGGAGTTTGGGGATGGGGGGGAAGGACCAAGAGAACTGACCAGGGAGCTGAAATTCCATCTAACTGCAGGAATTACCAACCAGATCTAGGCAAAACACATGCTTCATTGTGGGTTTGCATCTGAAGGAAGTTGGGGGAGAGCCATCAAAGCCAAAATGATATCAAGGTTTAATTTAAGTTAGCACTAAGAAAAAACACTAATGGAGAGGTATAGTGGGGGGTGAGGAGGACCAAGAGAGGGTACCAAGAAGAGCTAAGGCTGGCAGGAGTAGTCTTTGGGGTCAATGGCAGTAGGACACCATGGAGACCACTGGGCAGAGATGATGGGAGGCCTTTGAGAACATCTGGACAACTCAAAAATGCTTTCTTTCTAAAGACAATTTGGAGAAAAGGATAACCCCTTCCCAAGATGGTAATGGCGGTGTTTGTCTAGTATTAGGGAAAGAAGGTATAGCCTTCCTTTTTAGTAATTTCCATGTCGGAATAAGAAGTGGATACAGATTGTATCACAGGATATCGAGGTTGGAAGGGAACACCAATCTAACCCCATCTTCCAAGGGCAAACACAAAAACAAAAATTCTGTTGATAGCTGTGGGTTCCTTTCTGTTCTGGCCCTCCAGTGCCTCTGACCCACTGAGGTTCAAGATTAGATGAATCATTTTATTTCCCTCTAAACCCATCTGTCCTTCATCTTTTTTTTCTTTCTCTGAAGGGTGCTTCCATTTTTTTCAGGCAGTCACTCCTGATCATAACCTTGGTTTTATCTTTGACTCATTCCTCTCCTTCACCCACCATATCCAATCAATTACCAAGTCTTCTACCTTCCACTTCCACATGTCTCACAATCTGTCTGCTTATCTCTACTCACACAGCCTCTGCCCTAGTTCATACCCTTATCTCTCACCCAGACTATTGCAATAGCCTTCTAATTGGTCTCCCTGCTTCTTACATCTCTCTATTCCAATATATTCTTTATCCACAGCTGTCAAATTGATATTCCTAAAACATTGATTTGACCAGATCACCCCATACTCAAACATATTCGTGGCTTCTTATTGTGTCTGGAATAAAACACAAAATCCCCAGCCTGGCTGGAATTAAAAACCTTCCACAGTCTGGTTCCCACCTACCTTCTTTAATCTTATTTCATATTACTGCCCTTCATGCATTCTTTCTTCCTGGTCCCCTATGTCTGCAATGTTTATTATTCTCTGGCTTCCTTCAAAGCACAGCTTAGATTTCATTATCTTTATGAACAAGTCGTATTTATATAGCACTCTCATTTCTTACAACAACACTGGGAGGGAGGTAACATGATTATCCCCATTTTACAGATGAGGAAACTGAGGAAAACAGAAGTCAAGTGGCTTGTTGAGGGTCAAGGTCACAAGATTAGCAAATATCTGAGGGTAGGATTTGACCTCCAGGTTTAGCACTCTATACACCACAGCACCCTGCCTTTTGTTATGATTTTAGATCTTTTTATCTCTTTGTTCGTGTGTGTGTGTGTGTGTGTGTGTGTGTGTGTGTGTGTGTGTGTGTTAAACCCTTATCTTCTGTCTTAGAATCAAATTGATTCTAAGATAGAAGAGTGGTAAGGGCTAGGAAATGGGGTTAAGTGACTTGCCCAGGGTCACACAGCTAGGAAGTATCTGAGGTCACATTTGAACCCAGGAGCTCTACCTTTCAGGTTTGACTCTCTATCCACTGAGCCACCTAACTGCCCCTTGGTAGACTCTTAATAATAAATGTTTGCTGGATTTAAACCTCCTTCATTTACAAATGAGGAAACCATCAAATCCAACTCCCTTCTTTTACAAGTAAAGAAAATGAAACAAAGAGATTAAATGATAGTCTGGTCCCACAGCTAATATAAGTAGTTGAAGTGGGATTTGAACCCAGGCCTTCCAAAGTCCCCAAAGGGTATCCTCTCCCCTAACAACATTAGATCAATGATCAGAGTTAAAATTTGAACCTTGTTCCTCTATCTTCACTTTCAAATCATAAAGGTACCTTTGAGATCATCAAGACTAATAAATAGCTGATAAAAGTCTGAGGCAGCTTTTGAACTCAGGTCTTCTTGACTCTGAATCCAGTGTACTATCTGTTTGGGCATTTAAGTGATGTGAGGATTGCTATAGTTCTAAAAGTACTGGACCTGGAGGTCCGATGTTTGAATGCCAGCTCTAAAAAGAACAATGTGATTATAGGTAAATAACTTCATCAGCCCTGGGCTTGTTCTGTGAAATGAGCACAATAACACTTTTGCTGCCTACTTCACAAGGTCGTTGTGAAAAGAAGGCTAAGTATGTCTCCTGTTCACTTTAAGGCTGAGTGTAGAATCCTCTATCTTATCTCTTCTTGGCTACCGTGTAATCAACTCAATGACCATCACTTAGCAGATATCCTTTGCTCAGCTCTGTGTATCTAACATCTTTGTTTAGAATCATAAAATGATAGAAAGTTGGAGCTAGGATATATGAGAGTATATAGTAGTAGTAGTAGTAGTAGTAGTAGTAGTAGTAGTTGTTGTAGTTGTAGTAGTAGTAGTAGTAGTAATAGTATAGTAGTAGTAGTACTTGTAGTAGTAGTATAGTAGTAGTGTAGTAGTAGTAGTAGTAGTAGTTGTTGTTGTTGTTGTAGCAGCAGCAGCAGTAGTAGTAAGAACAAATACTTATATAGTGCCTAATATGTGTCAGACACTATGCTAAGAACCTTACAGCCCAGAGGGAGGTGCTCTTATTATCCCCATTTTACAGTTGAGGAAACTGAAGCAGATAGAGATTAAGTGCCTTGCCCAATTCCCCCAGCTATACTGATTCAGGATTTGAACTGAGGTCTTCCTGACTCCAGACTCACCACTGTATCCACCCAACTTGCCCTTTGGAGTGAGAGAGGCTTCTGTGAAAGGGTAAAGAAGTCACCTGTGGCCAGCTGGGTTTGCTAGTTTCCTGTAGGGTGACATTGATAACATAGGACTGACTTTCTTAACCCAAAACCCCAGTGTGTGGCAAGTTTGTACAGACCAAATAATTAGTGACCCATAGTTCCTCTTTTATCTCAGGGTCCAAAACTTGATCATGAGGTTATTATATAGTTCCTTCTTTAGCAAAATCAGAACTTATGCAACTTTGCAGGAAAAAAAAAAGGAACATTTGACCTGGCTCCATGTTCTCCTCCATCTTAGTAAATGTGTTGTTTTTACATAGTTGTGGTGGCTCACTTAAAACCAATATTTAGAGAGAGGTCTGGGCAACTTCCTAGGTGGCAATCCGCTTTGGTGTTATTCTTCGTGTATTTTTTTTAAAACCCTTACCTTCTGTCTTGGAGTCAATACTGTGTATTGGCTCCAAGGCAGAAGAGTGGTAAGGGTGGGCAATGGGGGTCAAGTGACTTGCCCAGGGTCACACAGCTGAGAAGTGGCTGAGGCCAGATTTGAACCCAGGACCTCCAGTCTCTAAGCCTGACTCTCATTCCACTGAACTACCCAGCTGCCCCCGATTCTTCATGTATTTTGGAGAGGAAGATTTTGGATAGGTTATGGTAGCCACTTGTACTTTCCTCAAGCTGTTACTTTCCTTTTCATATTCATATTTATATAATTCTGTTTTGTCGAGTATAAGTTTTTCATTTAAAATGTTCCTGTATTCTAGCTCTCCCAATAAAGTCCTGCTTTAATGCCTCATCATGAGGCATAAGTAACCTCCTCTCTGTGTTGAAGGTCAGACTAATGGAGCAGAAATGTTGGCAGCTCCTGCTAACTGGAAAGGCTTTGGACATGTGCCCAGTGAATGCCTATATGTGTGCCATCTATGGACCCACTCAAGTTCTGTTCAGAGAAGCTCAAGCACTAGGCTGACCACAGTGTAATGACTTACTTTGACTAAAGCAACTCTGAGTCACAGAGTGCTCATCGAAAGCTTCTTTGGGGGAGGGAATTGCCCACATTGACAAAATAATAGATCTTGGAAATAGATTCCAACACATCTATCTGGTTTCATCAGAAAGGAAGCCCATCCTTTCCTCCGTGATTGCAAATGAATCTCCCCTTCAAAGCCAAATGGAGTTTCTTTTTTTATGGACTCATAAGATCATAGATTTCAAGATAATTGGGACCTTAGAGGCTACCTAGTCCAACTTGATTATATAGACAATATTTTACAGATGAAGAAATGGAAGCCTGGAAAAGTTAAGTGATTTACCTAAAAACAAATAGGTATTATTAATGTGAGAACTAGACTTTACCTAAAAATTTACCTAGAATTTACCTAAAAACAAATAGGTATTATTAATGTGAGAACTCAGGTCCTATTCCAACTCATCATTCTTTCTGCTTTCCCACATCAATTTTTTTCTTTTAAAAAAATTATATGTTTATTTTTGACATTCAGCACAGTGTTGGGACCGAAGTCAGGAAGACTCACCTTCCTGAATTCAAATCCAGCCTTAAACACTTCCGAGCTGTGTAACCCTGGGCAAGTTACTTAATCCTGTTGGATTCAGTTTCCTTATCTATAAAATGAGTTGGGGAAGGATAGCAAATCACTCCAATATCTTTCCAAGAAAACCTCAAATAGGGTCACAAAGAGTTGACACAACTGAAGCAACTGAATAACAACCCCCAAAAAAGCCAATAGACCATGTTTTTGGTTTGGGATTGGAGTCACGAAGGAAGGAGGATACATATTGTTGCAATCAGGTGACCCATAGTAAAAGTCATGACTTGAGAATCAGGAGATGGTAGAATTGATGGTTCTAATCAATTCTCAATTATTCACATGTGACATATCCACTTTGTAGTTTATCTATGGCAAATGGTTAATTTAGACTGGTTTCCTTCCTGGGTTTACTGACAGTTGATGTTTGCTTAGACAATATTAACTTCCATTTGCTTTTAGCTAGGGACAATAGATTAAGATTCTTCACTATAGAAAGATAAGAGCTGAGAGGAGACGACTGACTGGGAAGGGTGTGCTCAACACATCCTATAACAAACAGGCACCCTTGAAATCTCAGAGAAGAGAGTTTGAGGAAGAATAAAATGACATGATCTTAAGCTTTCTATTGACCTCAGTTTCCTTACTTATAAAATGAATGAATTAGACTGAGTAATGATTCCCTTTCTAACTCTAAATCCTCTGGTCATCCTAGTACACCCTCAGGATTCAGCGGGTATTATTTACAGCACTTGTTACTCAAGGCTGTGGCTCCAGGTCGAAAATATAACTGGGTTCCATAAGAGTTTAGATTAGAAGTTGGCAGTCTTTCAGGTATGGCTTGCCAAGCCTTTACTTACTCCCTGAAGGAAGGTAAGACATTTCTGCTCTTAAAGCAGAAACTCCTTTTCAAAATTGCAAATACTTCCTGGGAGGAGTCACACCTTAAGTCTTTATCCTGGTATTTAGAGTTTAAAAAGATGTCTTGTCCAATGACCTCATTTTACAAGTGTAAAAGGCACACCCATGGAGTGTGGAGAGGATACAGGCACTGGTTACTAGCTAAAGAGCACGCTTGGCCAAAGATTCTTGCTTGGTTTCTTGGATCTTATGAAAGTTGGGGACACTGGGGGAGGGAAGGTGCAAAGGAGCTAAGCATGTCCTCTGGTCACTTCTTGGGACACATCTTGCCTACCTCTTGCTAAATAGTATGTGCCAGAGACTCTGTTGGCCACTTGTTTCCTGAAATAAGAATAGGAATAAGGCCACCAAGCCAGAAAGAGTCGCCTACTTGGAAGGCTTAAAGGAAGAAATAAAGTCCTTTCTTGGTCTCTCTTCCAGTCTTTCAGATTTCTGGTTTGGGGCTTTAACATCTCTCCCTTTTACTTATGACCATGGTAGGAGTGTGCTAGAGTTAGCTTTCAAAAGCTTACAAAGAGATTCCTAAATTTTCAAAGTGAGTATTTATAGCTCAGAAATTGGAAAACTCTACAAATCGGGGCTAGTTTTGTGGATTGTCTAGACTTAGCAAGCATTCATAACACAGCAGATTAAACTTAATAGTGTGCACCTACAGCATACCTTTGTTTTGCTTTATAAATATTGGTTGAACTCAACAGGACTGCAGTAAAAGGCTAAGGGGATGAAAGTACCACCAGACTAGAGACCTGGTCACTAGAGGTTAATAACAATTAATCACTGGATTTATATGGCACTTTCAAGTTTGCAAAATAATTTACATCCATTATCTCATTTGATCCTCACAACTACCTAGAAATTACAAATTGTAAAACTGGAAACTGAGGTAAACAGAGCTTAAATTATTCAGAGTCATATAACTGCTGTGTCTGAGGCTAGATCTGAACTCAAATCTTCTTGATTATCCCATGACCCTCTCCAATTAGTTGCCTCTCACATATACAGGCTCAGACACACACACACACACACACACACACACACACACACACATTTCTCTAGTTATAGTCTTCCTATGCCACCACTATCTCTAACAAACTGGCACTGGGAATGAAAATAAATCCTTTCAGACTATTCCCAAGTTAGAAATGTCTGCTTTGGTCCAGTTTCCTCCTTATTGCTTGGGAGAAAACATCAGAGGGGGACCCCAGTCACCCAAAATTTTATGCAAGAAGTTTTTGGAGTTCATCCTTCCTGATTATTACCTTGTTGCGATGGAGGGACTTGTGTGACTCAATGAAACTATGAGCTGTACCATGCAGGGTTACCCAAGACAGAGAGATCCTAGAACAGAGTTTTAATATAAAGTGATCTACTAGAGAAGGAAATGGAAAGCCACTCCAGTTTTTGCCAAGAAAATCCCATGGATGGTATGGAAGACACAAAGGCCTGACATGCTTTGGTCCATGGGGTCACAAAAAGTTAAGCAGGAATGAACAATTGGAGTTTAATCCCACTTGGAACTCCCTCAGAAGCAATTTTCAAGTGATGTCACATATAAACATTCATATACACACTCATGCACATACAATATACATACACATCCATATAAAAACATTTACACACTCACAAACATTTACTCACACATGTTCACACTCTCACGCTCACACACACGCATATACACACAACCAATCATAGATATCATCTCACAGAAGGATAGATTTATGGTCTGAATATCTGGATTCAAATCCTGCTGGGTCTATCATTTAATTTCTCTGGACCTCAATTTCCTTACCTGGAAAAATGGAGGGTTTGGACTAGATGACCTCGGACATCCATTCCAGCTGACATGATAATCTCACTTTTCCTCAAATCCAGTTTCTAGGTTGTTTGGGATGCTATCTATTTACTGCCCTCTCTCTCCCTTGGAGGATTACAGAAATGTCAAGCTAGAGGGCACCTTAGGAATTATCTAATTAACTCCTTCATTTTAGAGATAAGGAACTTGAGGGTCAGGAAGGGTCAGAAGGGAAGTCACTGGCCCAAGGTCACAAAAGTAGTCAGTTGCAATATCCTAATTGTAATATTTCCTTTTTACCTTCTACCCTCCAAAACAATTACAAACATTAAGAGCAGGGTAGGTGTCATATCTAGCTGCCGTGAGCACACAGTAGGTCTCTAATTAATAATGTTTGCTAAATTGGCATAATCTAAGACCCTGGACAGTGCCCGAGAACCTGGCCTCCTAAGCATGGGGCACCCCATAGTTTTTTTTACTTTGAGCCAGATGGGTGGTCACTATCATGGGGCTGGAGAAATCTCTGAAAGGAAGTATTCGAATAAAGCAGATCTGCCCGTTGTGCATCTGATTGAAAATTCAACTCAGTAACAGAGGTGAAAGAGCTCCGGCTTGGTGGGAATGTGGGGGCAGGGGTACAAAAACACCCAGCAAGAGGCTAATAGCCACACATCGTGTCATTCAGAGCATAACCAAGACAAGCAGCAAACCTGGTCCCCGCTGCCCTTTGTTGTCAACACTCCATGCAAAAATCACTAACATCAGAGACTGCCTCATTTTCTTCTATTTAAATTCTAAGCATCTAGCACAGACTTTGGCACACAGTTAGTGCTTAGAAAAT
This sequence comes from Gracilinanus agilis, assembly GCF_016433145.1. Classification (NCBI taxonomy): domain Eukaryota; kingdom Metazoa; phylum Chordata; class Mammalia; order Didelphimorphia; family Didelphidae; genus Gracilinanus; species Gracilinanus agilis. Next base: position 162,362,875 of record NC_058133.1, on the reverse strand, counting down.
TCATTCATTCGTTCATTCATTAATATGAAGCCCTTCCCTTCTTGGCAATATTAACTGCTATAATCTATAGGCACTCATAGAGCATAAAGATATATGTTACTTGAAATGAATTTGTTTTTAAACCTGCAATTTTGTTTTGCTGGTTGAGGAAGGATTATATTCTATTTGTCTAGGTAGCACAGCTAGGTACCACAGTAGACTAAATACTGATCTTAGAATCAGGAAAATCTAAAATGGAATCTTTACTTGCCATATGACCTTGGGCAAGTCTCCTAACCATTCTTATCCTTAATTTCCTCACATGTAAAATAGAGATCATTAAAGCAGCTATCTCAAAGGGTTATTCTGAGGATCAATTTATATATGTATATAAATGCACATATATATATGTTCAAAGTACTTCGCAAATCTGAAAATGTCACATAAATGTTGGCTATTTATTATTTCTATTATTTTCATCATCATTCTCTATTATATATCTTATTGTGACTTAAATACGTAGAGCAATCAACCTGGAGTCAAGAAGACCTGGATTAAAATTCAATCTCAGACACTTACTGGCTGTATAACCCTGAGCAAGTCACTTAACCTCTGAGTGACTCCATTTTCTCATCTGTAAAATGGGAATAATAATAAGACCTACCTCCCCAGGGTTGTCATAAGGATAGAATGAGACAGTATTTGCATACTTTAGTGTATGATATGAGTGCTATCTATCACCTGTTATTATTGCTTGAAATTAAGGCTACATTTTGTCCAGTCCTAAAGTAAAGGCAGTTGTGCTTTAGCAAAAAAAATAAAAATAAAAGATACTGTATTTATAATCAGAAGACTTGGGTTTAAGTCCTAATTTTCATATTTGTATACTATGGCACCATGGGCAAGTCACAATACCTCTGGCCTGTAGGTATTGTAAAATGAAGGAGGGGCTGGGGAGGCAGGGAATGACTTAGTGGAAAAATGAGCCAAGTCTGGAGATAGAAGGTCCTGAGTTCAAATTTGACTTCTGACACTTCCTAGCTATATGATCCTGGCCAAATAATTCGACCCAAATTGCCTAGCCCCTTTCTACTTTTCTGCCTTGAAACTGATACTTAGTATTGATTCTAAGACAGAAAATAAATTTCAAAAACAAAATGGTAAAATAACGAGAAGGGAAAGAATAACTTTTGGTTTCCAAGATTCCTTCCACAATAAGGTTCTATGATCCCAAGGAAGTGGGAGGTATGGCAGGATTAGGAGTCTCTCCCAGGTTGATGACCCTGCTTTTCCCTTCAGCGTTGCTCCCAGCTGTCTGGGCCCAGGTGCAGGGGCGCGTGGGGGGTTCCGTGTTGCTGGAGGCAGAGGTGCCCCCTGGTTTCCGAGTCCGTGAGGCCATCTGGAGGTCCCTGTGGCCCTCAGAGAAGCTTGTGGCCACATTCTTCCATGGGGCAGCAGAGATTCTGTACGACTCTAGATTCCTGGGCAGGACGCAGCTGCACAGCAACCTCAGCCTGGAGATCCGGCCACTAGAGCAAGGGGACAGCGGTAACTTCTCAGTGCTATTGGCGGACATCAGGGGCCAGACCAAAAGCCAGACCCTGCAGCTCACCGTGTACGGTAAGTGGAGCCCAACTTCGGCCCTGCCCAACCTTCCATCACCCCCTTCCCTGGGGCTTCCACCTCACAGATCCAATAAGATGTAAAGGGCTTTGGGGTTAGTCAGTCAACAAGCCTACTAAGCGCTTACTATGTTCTAAGCTCTGTGCATAGCATTGGGAATGCTAATAGAAGCATTAATAATTAAATGTTAATAATAAACCTTATTTTATTCATTAAACCTAAATTTAAAAGCAATTAAATCTAATTCTATTAATAACATACCTTAAAGCACAATCCAAATGTTATTATCATTATTAACAATTATATCTATGATGCTATTAATAATGTTATTATTAATATTCTAGAGCAGAAAGGATAGACATTTTTGAATCTAAGTTCTAGTAGTCTGACCAGGCCATTCCCAGTTGCCTTTCAGAAATGCAGATGAGCTTCTGGTTTCTTGAAACACCATACTTTCTTTAATGCTTCCTCCTTAGCCCCCTTTTTTCACTTTACTTTCTATCTTGGAGTTGATACTACATATCTTTTCCAAGGCAGAAGAGTGATAAGGAGTATGCAATTGGGATTAAGTGACTTTTCCAGGGTCACATAGTATAAGGGTCAAAAATTAAAGGCTGGACAAAATTTATGAGAAATGTGGTCGCCAAAATCATCACTCAAGTCAGAATGACTTTTATGGCAGTTTATTTAAAAAAGGAGAAAGAGTGGAAGGGAGGAAATCAGAGAGAGAGTAATGTTATAGCAACCTCTGGGAAGAAGATGGAGACCAACTTGAGTGACAACTGACAGTTATAGAATTTAGAATTTACGATGGCATAAGCCAGGGACAAAAGACAGTTGCTGCCACCACTATAAAAATCCAGGGGCTGAGCCTCTTGAGAAGGGCCCGGGTGGTGCCTGGGTAGGTCAATAGACCTGCAACACTAGCACTTGTACCTTGTTGCCTCAAAGATCAATTCACCTGTTGCTGAATAGGGCTGAGAGATATACAGCTGACATCTATCATCAAGAAGAACATCACAAACTCTCTCTTCACCTGGTCAAGGCCACAGCTGGGCCTGACCAGGGCCTGAGAGAAGAGGAACTTCTCCAGCCAGCTGCCAACTTGATTAGTGATTGATGAGCTAACTCTAGCACCCATAGCTTAGCATAGCCATCCCCCAAACCACTTTCCTTATCCTGGATCCTACCCCTTTGAGCTTATTAGAATTAAATCCTTGAACAGATTCAAGTGAAGACTGGTGTCATTCTAAAGAACAATTCAACAGATACAACTAAGGGGAAAGGGAAATATTTGTTTAAATTGCAGTCATCAGCGTTATCCGACCTTATTACCAATTAACCTCATTATAAACCCTTATCCATTAATCCAACCCCAAGCCAAGTAACCAGAGGATTAATATACAGCTTCTCACTCAATCACTTTGGCTTGGGCAGTGTAGGTGGGGTCAGGTGCTCAGCTGAGACAAATATTTATAAGCCCTGGTGGTTTCCAGCACACCTTGGTGGCCATTCGGGCATCCCATTCCTCACTCAGCTTAGATCCATATACCATCTAAGGATCTTGGGCCATCTTCATCAGGCCCATCCCACAGAAGCACCATACTGCCCATAACAGTAACAATAGCTAGAAAGTGTCTGAGGCTAGATCTGAACCCAGAGCCTCCTATCTCCAGACCTGACTCTCTATCCACTGAGCTGCCCAGCTACCCCAGCCTATTCTATTCTTCAAACTCTTCTTCTCTATCTGTACCTCCCTCCCCATCTTCACAACTTCTTGGGGGCTCCTACTTTAATTATAGAGGGGACCAGAAAGAGCCCACATTTTTACTGAAAGAACAAAAGCTCATCATCTGGGCTAGAGAACAGGGAGCGGGGGTAAGCAGTGTAGATAGTTAGCTAGGGCACAGTGTAGAGAGTCAGCCAAAGGCATTTATTAATCACTCACTGTGAGGCAGGCTTGGTGCTAAGAGGGGAAGATATGATAAGGTGCTTTTTTTTTTTTAATAACAATTAAGCATAGTCAAGCAAAACAAATCCATATGGTAGCCATGGGTGAGAATGTTGATTTCCCACTGTCCCTTAAGTGCATAACTCCTCTATCAAGAGGTATGAAGCATCCTCCATCATCCGTTGGTAGGCACTTTTGAATATTTCTTTTTCTAAATCCTATCTTCATACTGCTAGGAAATTCTCTCCCTTGTGGCTCATTGGCATTTATTTTGTGATAAGTCCACATAGCAAACTCAAAAGCTTTGATGGATAGTAGCAGACAGGAGGCAAAATTTTCAAACTCTGCCTAAGAGACGCAAATGCTGGGATTAAAGAGACAATGACTTATCTTTCCTTCAATATACGAAGTCAGATCTCAGTTATCCTGTAAAGAGGGTGAGAAGAGGCATAAATAACCCACAATCAATGGTGCCACAAAACTTTCCAGATTTAGATTCTCTAGTGGAGGGTGGAGAGTGACATGTGAAGACAGGTGAAAACTGATCACAAGAAACATCTGAATGGTGGGTACCTATTGAAATAAATTGCATGTTCATTACTTTCAAATACATCGTGGCTAGAACTCAGCAGGCAAAGCTGCCCAGTAGAATCCCTAGTGTATCTGCTTAGAGATTAGATAAGAATGGTTTATAATTAGCTTCTTAATTGTTTGAATTTCAGAGGGCATTTCTGAAGTCCTTGAAGTGTTTAAAAGCAGTTTGTTCTTTCTCTTTGATATCGTCAAAGGATCTTGGATTTAGAGAACAGAAAGAGCATTAGAGGGCAACCCTTCCCCATATTACAGATGAGGAGATTGAGATGCAGAGAGATCGAGTGACCTGCCCAGGATCACTCAGCTAATAACTGTCGAGGCAGCATCGAACTCAGGTCTTTTTAACTCCAAGTCCAGTGGATACTTTTTCCACTCAAGCAGATCCCTACCACTCCACCTGGGGTCTTTTTTACCTTTTCCCATAAATCTTCCAAGAGGATCTCTGCTGCTGTTCAAGCACATCTAATGCTTCATGACCCCATTTAAAGTTTTCTTGGCAAAGATATGGGAGTGGTTTGCCACTTCCTTCTCCAGCTCTATTTACAGATGAGGAATCTGAGGCAAAAAATGGTTAGGTGGCTTGCCCAGAGTCAGATACCTACTAAGTGTCTGAAGCCATATTTGAACTCAGAAAGATGAGTCTTCCTAACTCCAAGCCCAGCACTCTATCCTCTGTCTTTGCCTGGCACATAATAGATATTTAAATTGTGTTTCTTTTATCCTTCCTCTCTTTCTTCCTTTCTCTCTTCCACCCTCTCTTCCTTCCTTGTACACTAGGGATGGTTCAATAGTAGGGTAAAGAGGAGACAGAATTGAAGTCAAAAGCTCCACTCTACATGACTGTCCAGTGTAACAAACTGTGTAATATTAGTTCTGTGTTGTGTGTTTTGTACCCAGAAGCAGTTTCGAGACCCACAGTACAAGTTTTCATTGCTGTATCAGGTGGCACCCAGCCACCCAGGACCTGCCAAGTCTTCCTATCCTGTGTGGTTCCCAATAGCAGTGAAGTGACCTATAGCTGGCAGCGGAAGGATGCAGCTGAGCTTGGGAACCCCCAACAGGGTCTTTTCACTGATAATCAGGTGCTGAGGATCACCCTGGGGCCAGGGGATGAGGATACCGTCTACTCTTGCATTGTGTCCAACCCTGTCAGCTGGGACGCAGTGACTGTCACCCCCTGGGAAAGCTGCATCCAGAATACGGGTATGCCAAATGGTCAGAACAATCTTTTGGGTCCCAACTTGTGGAAATGACTTCTTCTACTTGCAGATGGCTTTGAAAGAGATGGGAAAAGGAGAAAAAGGAAGTGGACAGCCTCAAAGGATAAAACAAAACCAAAAACAAACCAGCCCACCATTCTGTAGAGAGCTTTCCACAAGTATATTAGCACATCTTGCTATGGCCAAGAGATGAAAATGGCTCTCCTTTTACATCCTTCCCACTGGCTTCCCTTTTATCACTTATTTGCCCTTATAGCTCTGTTTTTAATGTTCTTTATTTGATTTCACCTGGATGAAAACATTGAGGTAGAAATGAAGGCTTTTCCCCCATAGTGTAATTGACCCTGGTTTAATAAGGACCTTTGGGTGTAATAAGACTTCCCATTTCCATAATACTTTTTCCTTCATCCACACAATGAAGGAAAGGTTCTCTCTAAGCATTCTGGTTCACAGATGCCAGAAACTGAGGTAGAGAAAGATTAAGTGATTAGTCTAGGATCACAAAGCTGCTGAGAGTATTTAACATCAGGACTTGATTCCAAATTCAGCAATCTTTCCACCCTAGGGATGTGAAGTGTTGAGAATGAGGGGATTGGGTACAGTTTTGAGTTCTGTGGATCTGTGTGGGAGGAGGTGGCCTCTGCCCTAGAGTCTGGCCCCTCGCTCCACTAGCCCCAGGGGGAACCGTGTGGCCTCAGCCCTAAAAACAGGTTTCCCAGCCTCCTAGATTAAGTGGCCTCATGACAAACTAGTACTTTGCTCTTGAGTTTATGAGAGTAGGTGAACATCATGTGTGGACAGGTACTAAAGTACAGGATGTATGCTAATGCTTGTAGAAACGTGTTTGTGTTTTCGAAGGTTGACATGGCAATGGGAGAAAGCACTCACTGACCTCTGTAAGGATGGAAGGTGTGCAAAGGGGATGAGGCAAAAGGAGCCAGAGAAGTCAGTTGCTGACGGTTGCTGACAGTTGAGGCCAGAGAGAATTCTGGGGGATTCTCTGGAGGAAGGAGGAGAAGGAGAGGGGAGGTCTTCAGGCAGGCGAAGAACTGGGAAGAGGGAGGAGGAGGACAACCCAGCTCAGATCCAGTCCTGAGGACTTCCTGAGGATCTTTCTCCTTTTGTCCCATCCCCTTTGCACACCTCCCATCCTTACACCTGCGAGTCACAAAACCTTAGTTCATGTCCTAGCTCTGACACTAGTGGAGTCACTTATAACAAATTGAATTAATCTTTCTAGACCTCAGATTCCTTACCTGCAAAATGGGGGCAAAACTTGCACTCTCTTCCTCACAGAGATATTGTGAAGGTGTTCTCTAAACCTCAGGGCATCGGTGCCTTTGTGTAAGCTCTAGGTCACATTACTTATAACCTTTTGAAAAGAGGCCTTTTTTTCATCCCCATCCTCAGGGATCATGCCAGGGACCCTGACAGAAGGGAAGAGGAAAAGGAGGAAGCTATGATCTGTAAGAAGGGTTGAGGGAAGGGAAGGCACTTTATTTGGTCTCACAGAAGGGTTAGTGGCTTCAAGCACTCAGTGACTATCTCTAACTCTGACCCTGAATTTCCTCTGCTCAGAGCCAGGAGAGAAATCCTACAAAGACATCCTGCTAGTGGCAGTGCCCATCTCTCTGCTCTTGTTGCTGGCTGGGATCCTCTCCATATGGCACTGTGCCCTCTGCTCAGGTAAGACTCCTTGATGTTGCTACAGGAGAGAACTAGGAGATGGGAGGGGGTAAGGCATGGAGATTAAAGCACTGCATTTTTTGTCTGTAAACAGCTGGGAGGCAGGATTTACAGACTAGAGGAGAGATGTCAGCTTGGCATGTTGTTGTTCAGTCATTGTTCAACTGTGTGCCGCTCTTTGTGATTCCATTTAGGGTTTTTTTTGGCAAAGATATTGGAATGGCTTGCCATTTCCTTCTCCAGCTCATTTTACAGATGAGGAAACTGAGGAAAACATGGTTAAGAGACTTGCCCAGGGTCTCATAGGTAGTACATGCCTAAGGCCAGATTTGAACTCAGAAAGATGCTCCTGATTCCAAGCCCAGTGTTCTATCAGTTGGTCCACTTAGCTGCCCTTAAATAACAAAATTGTAGATCATTAAAGTTGGGGGGGGGGCTTTAGAAATCATCTAGTCCAACTTCCTTATTTTGCAAATGAGGAATCAGAGGGCCTGGGAGATGAAGTCAGATCTTGCTCAAGTGTGGGAACAAGTAATGGAACCCCCCACTTGGCACACTCTCTCCTGGACCACCCTGCCTATTAATACTTCCTCATCCTTTGCAATTCTTGTCTATGCTTTCCCCTTATCTCTCCTTTGAGAAATTGAACTGAATTGAGAAACAGCCTAGTGCAGACCTTTCTCTGGTTCAGGTTGTAAATCATGGACACCATTGCAGCATTCAGACTGTCCATCCATCAGTTGTCTCTTACACTGGAATTTCATGGCCTGCCTACTTCCTTTTTTGGTCATGTATATCCTCAATGATCTATTTTACACTGCTGCTATCTCTGCACAGAGGTTTAACTAACTTAGAGAAAATCCTTTGCAAGGGTGATGCGGTCATTTCAAGTCCATTTATATCATCCTCAAATATGGATTATAAACTTCAGGGAAAGGTAAATCAGCATATACTGAAGGCTACAGCAGCTAAGTTATTCATTCATATAATGTCATCCAAAGAACCCCAGGCTGGGTATTGGGAAACCTGGGTTCCAATCCAAGCTCTCCCATTAATGGGGACAAATCACCTCTGGCCTTCCATTTCTTTATCTCTAAAATGAAGGAAAGGGCTCTTGGGAATTCTTAACTTAAGATCCAAAAAATTGTTGGAAGAAGGTTTACATTCTGACATCTATATTTTAATAATTGGTTTCTTTTGTAATCCTGTGTATTTTATGCATTTTAAAATACTATTCTGGGAAAGAGGACCACAGAGGCTTCAACAGAGTGCCAAAGGGATTCATGACGCCAGAAATGTTAAGAATCCCCAAGTTAAACAATGATTTTATTGGTCATTTCTGGCTCTAATAGGTTAAATTATTAAATCTGTATCAGGAGAGGCTGAGGTTAGATCTTGAGATTAACTTATTTCTAAATGTTAAGGAACAAGGAGAACAAAAGGTTGGGAAATCCCTTCTCTAGGAATTTTGAAGGTTGGGAGAGAGAATCTTTTGGGATGATTTAGAGAAAGATTGGCCAGAGTTAGAAAACACATAGAAGGTCTCTCCCAACCCAGTGATGCTGAAATTTAGAGGCTTATAGACTTTGCCCAACAGAATACAAGCTCCTTAGATACAGGAATGCTTTCATTTTTGTCTCTAGATCTCTAGAATCTAGTACAGTACTTGGTACATAGTGAACATTTCACAAATGTTCACTGAAGCGAATTGTACTAAACTCTATCCTTTATTCTTTGTCAGGGAAAAAAAGGAGAAACAGCACTTCCAACCATGTGACCACAGAGACAGAGACACCTTCGGTGTAGGTGGACTGCCAAAAGCACTTGTGATAACACCAAGCTAAGGCTGCTGGGATTGTTCTTAGAGTACCTACTTGGCCCAAGATGCCCTGGGGCATGGTCTGGTGCTTGTAAACCACCCTCAGTATCTTCACCTCTCATAAGAATCTCTTTCAGTTCCTAGGATACTGGTATGGGAAGCTCAACCCATAGCCCCTGGACTCCTGCAAGACATAGGCCAATGGAGCAGGTTCTCAAGGAAAAAAGGTGTTGGCTCATCCTTCCCAGTGTTTCAATACCACCAATGCCTTCCTCTCTAGCACTTTAAGGAGAAAGTTCATGGAGAAGTCCTTGGAAGGATCAGAAGGTTTTGTAGAAATAGTTCCAGCATATGTGGCCATAGGAACCAAGGGCCATACAAACACTTCTTTCTGAAACATGGCCAATGTTCATTAAAGAATTAACTGTTCTGATACCAAAAAAAAAAAAAAAAAAAAAAAAAATGACATTTCCAGGGCATTCTACTACAGTGTCTGATACACAAAGGGGGCTCAATAAATGTTTGTATATTGATTATATGCACAGAGTCCCAAAGGCCCTGGAAAATATAATCAGGGCTTCCAAAAACAAAGGTTGTAGAGCCAAAATGCATTGAATAAAAAGGAAAACTATCATCCCTCTCTTGTCTTCTGCCTTTTCTCCCTAGCCTTTAGCTTCTTCCAAGCTCCTTACTGTTTTTTATCCTTTTTTGTCATTTTTGTTTTTTTATCTTCTCATTATATATTTTTTATTTTTCCCCCAATTACATTTAAAAATATTTTCCAAATTTTTTCAAAGAATATTGAATCTTAAATTCTCTCCCTCCCTCCCTCTCAACCCCCATGTCCCTTTTGAGATGGTAAGCAATCTCATATAGATTTTACATGTGCAATCATATAAAATATTTTCCATATTACTCTTTTTGTAGAAAAAGTCAAAGAGAAAAAATTTAATAAAGTTAAAAAGTTTGCTTTTCTCTGGACTCAGATTAAGTTCTTTCTCTGGAAGAAAATAACATTTTTTTTATCATGACTCCTTTAGGATAGTTTTTGATCATTGTATAACTGAAAATAGCTGTTATTCACAGTTGCTCATTGTAAAATATTCTTGTCCCTTCGTATCATGTTCTTTTGGTTCTGTTTATTTCACTCTGCTTCAGTTAATATAAGTCTTTCCAGGTTTTTCTGATCTCTTCATGCTTGTCATTTCTTATAGCACAATTTTTTTTCTAAAGGGCCAGTTCTGTCTTTCAAGAAGTTTTTCTCTTCAGTGCATTTTTGTATATCTTTTTCCACTTGGCCAATTCTGCTTTTTAAGAAGTTCTTCTCTTCTTTGGATTTTCGTACCTTTTACCAATTGACCTATTCTGTTTTTTAAGATATTAATTTCTCCAATATTTTTTGTCCCTTCTTTACCAAGGTTCTGACTCTTTTTTCACAATTTTCCTTTATCACTCTCATTTTTCCCAATTTTTCTTCTACTTCTCTTATTTGATTTTTAAAATTCTTCTTGAGTCCCTCCTTTAATTCTTTTTAGGCTTGAGGGCAATTAACTTTTTTCTTGGAGGTTTTGGATGCAGTAGCATTGACTTTGTTGTCTTCTGAGTTTGAGACTACCCACAATAACTTTCTTTGTTGTTTCTTTTTTAATTACTATTTTGTGGGTTATGCTATTCCAGAATTTGTTTTGAGGCATTATATCATAACTTTTTGGAAGGTGATTTGGTAGAAATAAGATGTGTCCTATACCTTCTCCACCATCTTGGCTCTGCCTCCTACTTTTTTTTGTTTTTAAATCCTTACTTTTCATCTTAGACTCAAGATTGTGTATGAATTCCAAGGCAGAAAAGTGGTATAGGCTAGGCCAGTGATGGGCAAACTGCAGCCCACAGGCCAGATGCAGGCCCCCTGAAATGTTCTATCCCACCAGGGGACATTATTCCTAATCTGACAAATACAATGAGTAGGATTCAATACAACAAAACTTCGAAAGAGTTGCCTTAGAAACAGACTGACAGATGAGCATTTCCTTTCCTTTGGCCCCCTCTTTAAAAAGTTTGCCCATCACTGGGCAATGGGGATTAAGTGACTTGCCCAGGGTCACAGGGCTAAGAAGTTTCTGAGGTCAGATTTGAACCCAGGACTTCCTATATCCAGCCCTTGCTCTCAATCCACTGGGCCACCTAGCTATTCCTTCTTAAGTTTCTTAACTCCTCTCCCAAGAATATGGGAATGGGATGAGTAAAAGGGAGGAAGGTCAGCTATGTGTTTGGGCAAGTCATAAACTCATGAAGCCTCAGTTTCTTCATCCATGAAATGAGGGGATTGGATTAGATGAGTTCTAAAGGTGTCATCTAGCTTCTACATTTGATGATTCCCTATTCCAACCTGGAAACTTTTTGTTCCAATGAACAGGTTCCTAAAAGGAACCTGTTAAAGGTAACCAAAATGATCAATAGCTTTACTGAGAACTATCTCCATTGACCATTACACCTACTTAAAGAGATATTTGAGGTGCCCTTTCAATCATCAGAAAAAGAAAGTATGGAATCCCAAAACTTAATTTACCCCTCTACTCCCAGAAAATATTGTGTCAATAATAAGATTTATATAAGCTCTGAATCAGGGTGTTGAAGGAGAGATATGAGATATGTTACAAAGGTAGGATGGACAGAACTTGGAAACAGATTGGATATGGGAGGGTAAGATAATGAGGAGTCAAGGATGACATCTAGGTTGTAAGCTTGGTGACTGGAATGGAAATAGGGAAGTTAGGAAGAATGGTGGGGTTGGGGTAGGGAATAATGTGTTCAGTTTTGACCTCCAGTTGGAGATATCTGGTAGATAATTGGAGATTCAAGAATAAAAGTTCCTCCAGAGAAAAAACTGATAAATAGAAACACACAAAAGACAATACTTTATATATACATTTGGGAAGGGACAGGGGTCAAATGATGCCTTCTCTAATGCAGGGAGGGAAGGGAGAGAGAAAGATTTTTAAATGTATTTTAATGTAAACAACAAACATAATTTTTTAAAAAAGGAATGGAACTTTCTTTTGTCTTGGATACAAAACAAAGTATTGATCCTAAAGTGGAAGGTAAGGATTAAAAAAGAAAAGAATGGAAATCAAGACAAAGATTAGTACTGTATAAACAGATCTGAAAATAATTTTATAAAGATAACTAAAACCAAAAGAACTGATGAGATCACCAAGTGACATAGTAAAGAGAGAGAAGAAAAGAAAGCCCAGGGCAGAGCCTAGGGGCACATGTAGGGTTAGTTGGCACAACCTAGAAGAAAATTCAGCAAAGGAGATTAAAAAGGAATGGTTAGACAGGAAGGAGAACCAGGAGAGAACTGTGTCATGAAAACCTAGAGAGAAGAGAGTGAGTCAACAGGGTCAAATGCTGCAGAGAGGGAGAGGGGAATGATTGAGAAAAGGCCATTGGATTTGGCAGTTAAAACATCAGTGGTGACTTTGGAAAGAGCAGTTTCTATTGAAGGCTAAGAAACCAGAAAAGAGAATTAAGAAAATAGTAGAAGGGGGACAGCTATGTGCCTCAGTAGATAAAAATCCAGGCCTGGATTTGGGAGGTCCTGGGTTCATATTTGGTCTCAGACACTTCCTAGCTATATTATCTTAAGCAAGCCACTTAATCCCCATTGCCTAGCTCTTACCATTCTTCTGCCTTGGAATCAATATTGATTCTAAGACAGAGGGTAAGGGTTTTTTTTTAAAAAGAGAGAAAGTAAGAGGAAAGGAAATGGAGGTTCTGATCCTAGATGGCTTTTTCAAGGAGTTTCAAAAGAGAGGGAAAATACAGGATAATAGCTAGGAGGGACAGATGGGCTGAGTGAGGGTTTTTTAAGGATGAGAGAGACCTGGGTATGTTTGTAGGCAATAGAAAAGCAGCCAGTAGACATGGCGAGATTAAAGATAAATGAGAAAGTGTGTATGAGAGCAGGGGCAATCTGCAGGAATCGATGGACTAGAACAGAATCACTTGTATATGTAGAAGGGTTAGCCATGGCAAGAAGAAGCCCTCGGGTATCTCTCCTCTCTCCTCTCTGCAGGAAGGCTTCTCTCAACCTGCACAGCAACACTCTACCTATCTCTATGGAAACTAGCCTGCTTGTGTGTTTGATTTCTTAGCCGTTTCGTGGGGCACTTTGAAAAGATTCTGATCAGCTCCTTTGCTAATAATTAATTGCAAATAGAGTTTAATGGATTATTGTTCCAAGGGTATTTGGATTTTAACCTGAAGGAAGGAAATCTAAACCAGGATTTTTAGGCATCAAAATAAGGGGAGAAATATTTTGAAGTGAATGTCACCCATGAGAAATTGGACCAATACGGGAAGTTATGCAAAGAAAGTGTTCATGTGATTTTTATACCTCCGCCCCTATCATTTCTTCTCCATGGCATAGTGGGGCATCTCTGGGCAGAGGGGGGGACTTTTCCACTCTATTCCCTAAAAAAAAACTCTGACCTCTTTCTTAGACTCAATAGTGAGTATTGATTTCAAGAGAGAAGAGCTGTAAGGGTAGGCAATTAGGTGAAGTGACTTGCTCAGGATCACAGAGCTAGGAAGTGTCTGAGGTTGTATTTGAATCCAACTCATCCTAACTCCAGGCCTGGCTCTCTATCGACTGTGCTACCTGGTAAGCTGCTCCTCTAAATCAACTTTTAATGATCTCACATGGGTGACTTTTTTTTCTGACATTTTCCTTCCATTTTTTATTGATAATTAGCACCTGCTGAAGAAGAGTTGTTTTCATTATTTGCTTTTCTGATATTCCTTGCCTAGGATCTCTTGACAGCAACCACTCCAGTTTCATTATGTTTTTTGTTCATATGGTAACTAAAATTATAACTATTTTCTACGGTAACTAAAACTGGAAGAGCACACTGAGAAAGCTGTTCCCTTTTGAGCCTATTTGCTTTCATTTTGGTTTCTACCATCAATTTCTATCTTGTGTCTCTTTCTCTCTGCATCCACTTTGCATGAAGAGGAGTTGTTGTTTATTGAGTTGTTTCAGTCATGTCCAATTCTTTGTGTCCTCCTTTGGGGTTTCTTGGTAAAGATATTAGAGTGGTTTGCCTTTTCCTTCTCCAGATCATTTGACAGATGAGGAAATTAAGGCAAACAGGATTAAGCAACATACTCAGGGTCCTTCCTGACACCATGCCCAGTGTTCTATATCCATTATACCACCTAGCTGAAGAAAGGAGATTTTTTGAAATCAAAAGGCAGCTCCACTCAAGCCCAGTACCAAGGTTGCCTTTTTTTTTTTTACAATGTTGGATCTCTTAGTAATATATTAAGGGATCATCATAGTTTTGCTGTGCTTAGTATATATGCCTCAAGTATATTTACAGTTAGAAAATAATGGAACCAAGGCTTAAAAGCAAGGTCTTCTGATTCCCAAACAGAGGCAGACCTGAGTTCAAATGTGATCTCAGATATTTACTAGCTATGTGACCGTGGGCAAACCGGTTAGCCTTTGTTTGCCTCAGTAGAGATATTTGTAAAATGCATAGCAGTATTTGGCACATATTATACATTTAATAAATGTTCCTTCCTTCCTGCTTGCCTTTCTTTCTTTGTTCCTTCCTCTCCTTCTTCTTTCCTTCTTTTTTATTTTATTAATTAATTATTTTTTAAGAATATTTTCCCATGATTTCCATTCATGTTCCCTCCATCCCCTCTTCCCTCCTTCCCAGAGCTAACAAGCAATTCCAATGGTTTATACATGTCTTATTACTCAAAACCTATTTCCATATTATTTGTAATAGAGTGATCTTTTAAAATCAAAACCCCAGTCATATACCCAGAGAACTTCTGCATTTCTACTCCCACAGTTCTTTCTCTAGATGTGGATAGCATTCTTTCTCATAAGTCCCTTGGGATTGTCCTGTATCATTGCATTGCTTTTAGTAGCAAAGTCGATTACATATGATTTTCCCACAATGTTTCAGTTTCTGTGTACAGTGTTCTCCTGGTTCTGCTCACTTCACTATACATCAGTTCATGTAGGCCTTTCCAGATCTTATAGAAATCAAGCAGTTCATCATTCCTTATATCACATCTTCCTTCTTTCTTAATGTTCTAAGAGATTGGGGAAAACCTCCAGGGTATTGGATGGACCCCCATATGGAGTTTTTTGCAAGTCATGAATGAGAGCCACACAGAGAATGGGCTTTCATGAAGGGGTTGTAAACTGTATTATGGGAAGAGTCTCTCAAATCAATGAGTTTCTGCATACCAATACAGTCAAAAAGATGATGTGATTATCCTCATTTTCAGGAAGAGGTGCCTAAGGTCACATAACTAGTAAGGAATCAGAATAGAGACCCAGGTTTCCTGCTCTCTGGTATTCTCTCTACTACCTTCCCAAAACAAAAATACAATGAGGCTTCTTTAGCTAGACCTGTTTTTGGAAATACTAAGATGTATTGGAGTTCCCTGTGTTGCATCTCCTAATATGAGGCTAGTAAAAATTCTGACCAACTGCTTAATCTTTATTCCCGATCTCAGACATCCTCTGAATCACCCCACTGAGTCAAAGATGTGAACGAACCTCAGGGGTTAGCTTGCTCCAATTCTTTCTGAAGCATACATGCACTCTCCCACATTCCTAAAGGTAGTGAGTTGCCCACTCTGCCTAAACATCTCAGTGACAGGGAACTCACTACCTTTCAAAGTAGCCCATTCTATTTTTAAACAACTAGCACATTTTCCTAATTATCCAGTTCAAATATACCTCCCTCTAATTTCCACCCATTAAGTCCAATTCTTCCAACTTAGTTCAACTAGGACCAAGCAGAACAAAATTAATCTCTCTACCTTGGGAACCCACCCCTGCCTTGGAAACTGAACTGGATCTGGGGAAAGTGACATCCCAAAGAATCCAGAAAATCTCTATTTTCCAGGGAAATCTCTGGGATAATCTCCTGGAGACTTCTTTGCTTCTCTTTGTTAATTGCCTCAAATATTATTTCTTCCTCCCTATAATAGTTATACTTGGTGGAGAGTGCAGAGAAAAGGAGATAGTGTTAGTCATCCTTTTCTTTGGGGTGCAGTGAGGTTCTATATCACAGGCTTTTCCCATTTACTGAAATCCAGGGTAGTTTTACCTGTTACTTGGAAGTCTTTTCCATTTTCTCTTGTACCCCTTGCTTAGGTTCCTTCTTAAATCTTAACTACTTAATTTATATTTTATAGTCTATGGTGTCTTGGATCTCCTCTTCTCAATGATCCCTTTTGGGTCCTTTCTTGGGTCCTTCTGATACTTTCTCAGAGAACCAACCTGATGATGTCTAGGGGTAGGATGAGAAAATACATTCCTAAAAGAAGCCAGTCAATTTTCCCACTCTCCTCACCTGCTCGATTACTTAACACCAGATTATACTCCTCGTACTAGACTCCACCATACCCTGCCCTAGATGCCTTCTCTCCCCCTCTTTTCAGCTTCCTTTTGTTATCCTTCCTTCATTAGATTATAAGCTCCTTCAGGGCAAGGACTGTCTGTTTTTTTTTTCATATTTGTATCTCCAGAGCTTAGCATAGTACCTTAGATATAAATAGGAGCTTGATAAAAAGTTGTTGATTGACATTCCATTTTTTTCTCATTATAGGAGAATCTTCTAATTTTGAAGGGATTTTAAAGGTTAATCACTGGCATGTTTAAGTTATACCAGTGTTTCTGTATGGCAACAAGTGGATCACAACATTTTCTGAGGAAGTAAAGAAGCCATCCCCTTGGGGGTGGAGGAGGGCAAGGGAAATAGATATGATAAGTGTGATCATATAACCAATGAGGAACTCTGAAGAAAAGGAATTATGCTACAGAAAAAGAATACAATCTAGTAAAAGGGAAATGGATTAGGTGGGCAGCCAAAGGTACCCCTGATACTATTTCTTTTTTATCACTATTATTTCTTCTTGTTTATTACAAATTCTGATCTTAGCTCTAACAAGTTGATAATCTGACTACACAGATGGGTCCCCAAAATAAGTGTTTTCCTGTACACTAAAATGTAGTTGGTTGTACAAAAATATTTATAGCCCTCTCTTTGTGGTGGCAAAAAATTGATGGGGTGTCCATCAATTAAGGAATGGCTGAATAAATTGTGGTATCTGAAAGTGATGGGATATTATTGTGCTGAAAGGAATAATGAACTGGAGGAATTCCATGTGAACTGGAACAATCTCCAGGAATTGATGCAGAGTGAAAGGAGCAGAACCAGGAGAACACTGTACACAGAGACCGTTACATTATGGCACAATTGAATGTAATAGACTTTTCTACCAGCAGCAATATAATGATACAGGACAATCCAGAGGAATGTAGGAGAAAGAATGCTATCCATATCCAGAGAAAGAACTGTAGGACCAGAAATGCAGAAGAAAAACATATGATTGATCA
This sequence comes from Gracilinanus agilis, assembly GCF_016433145.1. Lineage (NCBI taxonomy): Eukaryota > Metazoa > Chordata > Mammalia > Didelphimorphia > Didelphidae > Gracilinanus > Gracilinanus agilis. Next base: position 162,345,572 of record NC_058133.1, on the reverse strand, counting down.
TGTAGTTCGATATGGATATGATTAGAATTTTTATGTTAAAAGATCACTCTACTGCAAATATGAATAACATGGAAATAGGTTTTGAACAATGATACATGTATAACCCAGTGGAACTGCTTGTCATCGTCAGGAGGGTATAGAAAAGGGGGGGGGGCAGGGGGAGGAATCATGAATCAAGTAACCATGGAGAAAAAGATTCTAAATTTAAAAAAAAGGAAAAAAAAAACAAAAAATAAAATGTAGATAGTTCTACTCTTTGTGCTATTATTTGGCGTTCACTATGTCAGACACTTATTAATTCTTTTTAAATTATTTAACAAGTTTTTAAAAATGAAACTCTTCAACCTAGAGAGGGGTGAGGCATCTGTAATCTACAAATCTTTCATTTTTCTCATTCTTTCTTCCATACCATACTTTCCCAAATATTTCCCCCCATCTTCACCCTTTTCCACTTTTATATTAAAGTAAGTCAGCACCAGAATATATGTTGATTTGGCTTGGAGAGAGTCTCAATAAATTGTTCATATACTTTTTCTACCACTGCAACATCAGCAGCCAGTGTTGATGTAAAATCTGTAATATTTCCATGTTGAGCTTTTTGCAAATATTTCTCATTAGTACCACAATGCATGATGGCCAAATGTCCCATGAAATAATATTTCTTGTAGTTTTAGTGCATAAAACATATACTGCCAATTCCTCTCTTTATCTCTCCAAAGATATGAGCCATCCATCCATTTGGCAGCAAATTCCTTCTTTCTTCTGGTTTAATTTATAGGAAAAATGTCAAGACTGCTATGATTCAGCTCCTCCAGCAATATGTCTACTCACTGTTTATTGGACAAGGATCTCACCTTTAGAGTACCAACAGTCAAGTTGTATTTTTTGATGGTCTAAAGACATTATGATTCTTAGTACCCTCTGCCTCCTTTCCCATCACTCTAACAAGTAACTGCATAAACAAAAGGGTTGAAAGACATTTTTTATTTTTCTGATTCATGAGTGGCCATGGCCAAAGCAGATGTATCACTAGCTGGCCAGCCCACTGGTGATGTGCCTTTCAGTGATTATCTAGGCTGGTCCACAGAAAACAGATGGTCTGTTCCTGGAGCCATACTTGAGGCTTTTCCATCACGGTAGAATTTGCCAGAGCTTGTGCTTAGCTGCTATAGCCTTTGAGAACATGACAGCCACAATGAGGAATGGAAGTAGGACTTTTGTTGGGGTTTAAAACCTGAGGTGTATTGGAGCTAGCTCATACTGGCTATCTGATAGCCAACTGAAAAATTTTCAGTGTGAGCCTTTGCACCTCAGAAATTGGCAAATCTTACAAATCTGGGCATGAAATATTATTTTGTTGCTTATCTAGACTTAATAAAGTGTTGGAGAAAATATCAATAATGCAAAGTAAACTTAAAAGTATGTCATGAGAGTATGTTTTTTTTTTCCAGAGAGGCAGTTGTTAAACATTTTTCAGCACCCCACTGCTTAAAGCCCTCTATAAATATTCATTTTTATCGAGCAAAATTCTTTCAAGGTCAGAAGGCTCATATTCAGGTGGAGTTGCCAAATCTTCTAATGCAGATGGGCAATCCTAAGATTTGGTGCATGGTTAGGGGCAAGAGAGGGGGAAGAGAGCCAGGAACAGATAACTGAGTGTTATCTCAGTTGGTTGCTACTGTTCTTTCAGGAATTTGGGACCAATAGGATGACACCATGATTCTCAGGATGATTGCTTCCAACTCCTTGGTCAGGCTTTAGATCTTTACCTTGCTACTACTATTCAAATTCTTCAGGTCCTGACCCATCATAGGAGTGAAGCCATTTCAACTCAACCTTCCAGAAGGAATGAGAAAAATCTGAGTTAGAAAAATCCCCAAAGCCATTCTTGAATGAAACTCTCTTCCAATATAGCAGTTCATTCCATTTGAGATAGCGATAATTGCTGTAACATGGAAAATGGCAGGGTGGAATTCCATTTTCCATGTTACATTGCTCAGCAATTTTTTCCCCTTACATCTATCCAAAATTTGCCTCTTTGTAACTTTCTCCCAGGGCTTCTAAGTATGCTCTTTAGAGTCCAACAGAATAAATCTAATCCTTCTAATCTAAATCTAATCCATGACTGCCCTTCAACTGAAAGACAACTGTTATATCCCTTCTACATCTTCTTTTCTCCAGTCTAAACATCCTCCTACTCTTTGCCTACATTGATTTCCTTCCTTCCTTGCTCAAGAATATACAATGACTCCCTATTGGCCACTGTACCTGATCAAACTCTTCAATTTTGTCTTTATGGTGCTTCTGTCTATATCACTCTCATTTCATTTGAAAGTACAGCTATCCTAATTTTCCATGATTCCCTTGAATCTCCCCAAATGAAGATGTTTAACTCTAAGGAAGGGTTCTTAACCTAGAGTCTATGAACTTTTTAAAAATTGTTTTGATAATTGGATTTCCATATAATTGGATTCTTTTGGAAACCTATGCAATTTATTTTATGCATTCAAAGACATTCTAGACTCTATCAGATTGCCAAAGGGACCCATAATACAAAAAAAGATTAAAAACTCTTGGTTCACATCAGAAATAAATATGTTTCCCTAGCTTTAGAAGTCAGTGTGTAGGACCCCGATTTCTTTTCTATCATCTCTAAGAGACTGACTCCCTAACTCGGTCCTATACCCTGATAGCTAATCTCCTTGCTCACTATTCACTCTTCCATTCATCTCCTTTTCTGGGTGCCTTGGTTGCAATATTCACTTCCTCTTTCCTTTTATCCCCTCAACTAAAATAATTTCTATTTTCTAAACTTTTAAAAAAATGTATTTTCACAAGGAGAAAAAGAGATAATATACAAGGACAATATGCAAAGGGTTAAATAAACTGACTCTATGTAGACTTGCTTCCAAGGCTCTAGTTTAGCTTACTCAGTTGCTGTAGAGCCCCTAGGCTGTCATACACCACCCTCACATGCCCCACTCTCATCTAACGAATGGCCTTCTCATCCTATGACTGACTGTCTTTCACTATATTTTTTATTTCTGTGCCCTTTTAAAGTTGACCAAGCTAGATAACTATCCTTGCTCTTTGGAAATTTGCATTCTCACAATTAACAAATTTTTAGGTTTGCCTCTCAAAGTGGATCAAATCCACTAGAATGAATCCCAATCTCAAAGTTGTGAAGTGCTCATTTCACAGTAGGGAGGCAGAAAGATAACTTCATAGTTTTCACCACTGTATTAGTCATGAGTTATAGTTCTGAGCCCAGAATAGATCAGAGGACAGTGAAGAAGTAAGGGTCATGGGGGATCAGAGTGGGGGTGGAGGAGGCAGTAGTGGGGAAAGGTCTTATTTTTGTGATCTTCCCCAATAAATTATGCCTCCATTTCTAGGAGGAAAAAAAAGAGTGCTGTTATTCCGAATCCTGGGTTTGGAGAGAGGCTCTAGGTACCAGTCCTGGCTCTGACACTCCCAAATTATGTGACCTTGGGCCAGTCACTTGATTATGGAGTTGGACAAGATGACATTTGAAATTCCCTCAAGCTCTAGATCTTTGAAAATATTTTCCTCTCACTGGCTATGTTAGATGAGTTCCCATCTTCATCTCATCTTCTCTTAACTCTGAACCTTCACAAAGACGATCCTCTAACTCAGGGGTCGGCAATGTATGGCTCTCGAGCCATATCTGGCTCCACCTCCCGACTGGGAAAGGAAAGATTTTAAAACCAAGCAAGAGTTAGAGAAAATTACAAAATGTAAAATAAATTATTCTGATTACATTAAATTAAAAAACTTTTGTAAAAACAATGCAACCAAAATCAGAAAGGAAACAACAAATTGGGGGAAAATCTTTATAACAAAAAACTCTGACAGAGGTCTAGTTACTCAAATATACAAGGAGTTAAATCAATTGTATAAAAAATCAAGCCATTCCCCAATCGATAAATGGGCAAGGGACATGAAAAGGCAATTTTCAGATAAAGAAATCAAAACTATCAATAAGCACATGAGAAAGTGTTCTAAATCTCTAATAATCAGAGAAATGCAAATCAAAACAACTCTGAGGCATCACCTCACACCTAGCAGATTGGCTAAAATGAGAGAAGGGGAGAACAATGAATGTTGGAGGGGATGTGGCAAAATTGGGACATTAATGCATTGCTGGTGGAGTTGTGAACTGATCCAACCATTCTGGCTGGCAATTTGAAACTATGCTCAAAGGGCTATAAAAGAATGCCTGCCCTTTGAGCCAGGCATACCATTGTTGGGTTTGTACCCCAAAGAGATCATAAACAGACTTGTACGAAAATATAGCCGCGCTTTTTGTGGTGGCAAAAAACTGGAAAATGAGGGTATGCCCTTCAATTGGGGAATGGTTGAACAAATTGTGGTATATGCTGGTGATGGAATACTATTGTGCTCAAAGGAATAATAAACTGGAGGAATTCCACGTAAACTGGAAAGACCTCCAGGAACTGATGCAGAGCAAAAGGAACAGAGCCAGAACATTGTACACAGAGACTGATAACACTATGGTAAAATCGAATGTAATGGACTTCTGTACTAGCAGCAATGCAATGTCACAGGACAGCTCTGAGGGATTTATGGAAAAGAATGCTACCCACATTCAGAGGAATAACTATAGGAGTGGAAACATGGAAGGAAAACAACTGCTTGAACACATGGGTTGATGAGGACATGATTGGGGTTGTAGACTCGAAACTACCATACCAATGCAACTATCAACAATTTGGAAATAGGTCTTGATCAATGACACATGATAAAACCAGTGGAAATGGGCATCGGCTATGGTTGGGGGGGTGAAGGGGGGTGAAGAGGAAAGTAAGAGCATGAATCATGTAACCACATTAACTTTTCTAAAAAAATAAAAATTATTAAATTAAAAAAAAAAGATGTGTGGCAAGAGGTAAAGTCACTTAACTGCTGTATGATTCCATTTCCTCAACTGCAAAATGGGGATAAGCATAGTAATGAGGATCAAAGCAGATGTTTAAGCACACAAAGTACTTAGCATTGTGTCTGGCACTCAGTAGGAGCTACATAAATGAAGATTCTCTTACATTTCCCATTGCCCATTCCCTTAGTCAGCTTCACCTCAAACTCCCTGTCTTCCCACGTTCTAGGCAAGATCTACCTGTTCCTTCTCCTGTACCCTCCAGAATATCAGCTTAGTAATTAATGAACTTCCTATCAATCTAAGCTTTTTTTTCTCATTCCTTTTCATCTTCTCTCACTAACTGAGACCTAACATCCTCTTGCTGTTAATGGTTTCCTTTGACATCCTTACTAGTAACAGCTATACTTTCACTCACATCCCAAATTCACTAAAGTGAGAGACAGAATATTCTTTGCCAATTCCAGATCTTGCTATGACTACCAACATTCACAGTCTCTCTTCCTTTGAGGATCACCCCATCTAAATTTATCACATAATCCAGATCCTGACAACTATTTTCTATCAACCCTTCAGGACAGTCTCCAATTTTTCCTCAGAATTCCAGTCCTTTCCCCCATTCTAACTTCTACTTTTGTGCTAGGGAACTTCAAAATACATACTGAGGCTACTTCAAATATCTTAACTTCCCAGTTTCTAAATCTACTTAAGTCCCATGACCTATTTCATCTCTATTACACAATGAGTTAGTCAGGTCCTTGATCTTGCTATTACCCACAAGCATTCTATTTCCATGTTCATAAACTCTGAAATTCCTTTTATCTAATTATAATATGTTATCATTCCATTTTACCTTGTACTTAAAATCCCTAATTCTATTCTTAACCCTTACCATTACTTTAGGAACCCTCAATTCTTTCCCAGATCATCACCCCTGAACTAGCCTACACTCTTCCCTTCTTAATTTTGACTCCTTGATGAACCAATTCAACATTTCTTAAGCTCTTGAATCCCTTATTCACTTGTCCTATTTCTAATCACATTGATAAACCCTAATCCTGGATTGTTCTTATCATTTGCATACTCTCCTACTATACTATATGAAGCTGGAGGAAAGCATGAAACACTGCTAATTAGGTCTTTTACAAATTCATCTTATCTAGTCTCCATTGACCTCTCACTGCAGGAAGGCAATCATTTTACTCCTCTAATTGCTTTACTATCTTAATCTCCATAGCATCTCTTCCAAACCTTCTGGTATCTCCACGAACCTTCGATGGTACTGCCTGGATTATTGCAATAGCCTTCTGGTGGCTCTGCCTGTGTCAAGTCTCTTCCATCCTTCATTCATCCACTAACATGATTTTCCTAAAGTTCAGGTCCAATAATGTCACACACACACACACACACACACACACACACACACACACACTCAATAAACTTCAGTGACTCCTATTGTGTCCAAGAGCAAGTACTAAATGCTTTATTTGCCAGTCATAGCATTTCATAACCTATCTCCTCCCTATCTTCCAGTCTTCTTATTCTTTACTCCCTCACTTATACTCGTTGATCAAGTGACACATTCCCTCCTCGCTATCCCACAAATAGGACACTCCATCTTTTGACTCTGGGCATTCTCTCTGGCTATTCCCCATTCCTGGAATGTTCTCCCTCCTCCATTCAGACTACCAACCTCTTCCTTTAGCTTCCTTTAAATCCCACCTAAAATCCTATCTGCTACAGAAAGCTTTCTCTAACTCCTCTCAATTCCAGGACTTTTCCTCTTTTAAATATTTCCTATTTATCCCATATATAGCTTGCTTTGTATAGATTCATTTGCATGTCGTCTTCCCAGGTAGCTTATTAACTCCTTGAGGGCAAAGACTGTCTTTTGCCTCTTTTTATATCCCCAGAGTTTAGCACAGAGCCTGGCATGTAGTAAGTACTTAATAAATGTTTATTAATTTATTGACTTTCAGATACTTTTTCAATGACTTCATTTGTACAGATATCAATATCCCCATTTTGTCAATAGGGAAAATGATGATGAAGCTCAATGGTCAAAAGTCTTTCCCATAATCAGAGTAAGAAAGTTCAAGGTCTAAAAACCAAAACCAGGTTTCCTGATTCAAAGGGGAAAACTGAATATTTCAGATAGTAATAGCTAGCATTTATATAGCATTTTCAAGTATCTCAACTTTATTTATCACAACAACCCTAGGAGATAAATGCTATTATTGTTGTGGTTCTTCTTCCTTCATCTTCTTTTCTTTTTTGCACTAGTTTAATTGATTTTTTTAATATGCCATACAATTTTTAATATTTGTTTTCTGACATTTTGCAATCCATGATCCCTCCTTCCCTCCCAATCTTCCCCTCCTCAAGAAAGAAGGTAATATGATATAGGTTGTACATATATTATCATATAATATATTTCCATTTTCATCATGCTGTAAAACAAGATATGTATTGTTAGAGAAAAATTCATGGAGGAAGTAAAGTAAAGAATGGTATGTTTCAATCTGCACTCAGACTCCATCTGTTCTCTTATGGTGGGAGTAACCTTTCTTTCTTTCACAAGTCCCTTAGAATTATTCTGAATCCTTGCCTGGTTGACAAAAGTTGTCATTCTCAGTTGATTATCATACTTTTTTTATTATATTGCATTTTATTTATTTCAGATTACTTGTTGATACAATTTTTAAATATTTATTTTTGATATTTTACAGTCTATTCTCTCTCTCTCTCTCTCTCTCTCTCTCTCTCTCTCTCTCTCTCTCTCTCTCTCTCTCTCTCTCTCTTTTCTACTCCTCCCTAAGAAGGCAGGTAATATGATATAGATTGTACATATATTATCATATGATACATCTTTCCGTGTTTGTCCTGTCAGGGACAAAGAAATATATTGCTCATAGAGAAAACTTCATGGGGGAAATAAAGCATAGAATGGTATGTTTCAATCTACATTCAGAATCAATCTATTCCTTCTGTGGTGGTAGATATCCTTTTTATTGTCATGAGTCTCTTAGAGTTATCCTGGATGCTTGCCTTATTGATAATAATTAAATCATCACAGTTGATCACCATACATTATTGTTGTTCCTATATACAATATTCTCCTTATTCTGCTCACTTCATGTAAGTCCAAGTTTTTTATGATCATCTTGTTTGTTATTTCTTTTTTTTTAACCCTTACTTTCAGTCTTA
>NC_058133.1:162315606-162327883 GCF_016433145.1 Gracilinanus agilis | reverse complement strand
GAAGGAAGGAAGGAAGGAAGGAAGGAAGGAAGGAAGGAAGGAAGGAAGGAAGGAAGGAAGGAAGGAAGGAAGGAAAGAAGGAAACTTAAGGACATAATACCCCCAGTGTTCAATGATTAAAAGTAGCTAAGTGGATAAATGTGCTAGACTTCGAATCAGTAAGACCTGCGTTTGAATCTCACCTCACGCACCTACTAGCTTGTGTGGTTCTAGGCAAATCACGCAGCCTATTTCCTCATCTGTAAAATAGGGATAATAATAGCAGCTAGCTCATTGTGTTGTTGTAAGGATCAAATAAAGTAAGCCATATGAAGCATTTTGCACCCCTTAAAACATTTTTTAGCCAAGTTTGGCTCTTGTCCCTTTAAGTCAGTCAGATATGGGCAGTTGCTTGGTTAGCTATTGATTCATTCTGGTTTTAAAATATATTTATTGAATACCTGCTACATGCTAAAGCACTGTGACGGCAGACACACAACAACCAATTAGAAAGATGCTGTTAGTCAATCATACACAATCAACCATGTAACTAGTGTCATCTGGTGCTGCAGAGTCAATCAGCAAGTCAGATGCTGTCAGGGCAACCAATCAGGGAATCAGTCGGTAAGATGCAGTTGATCAGACAGGCACCATTAGATAGCCACACTTCATTCAGCTAGTCAGATAGACTATTCAGGATGTCAAACACAATGAGAATAGTCAATCAGCCAATCAGACCCAATCAAACTGATAAGTGGGAATAATCAGTCAAGTAGAATCCATCAGGGAGTCAGACACAGTTGGTCAGTCAGACCCTGCCAGTCAGACTTAGGCAATCAACATCAGTGCAGCCTATAATGGTTTCTCCCTGAGGTCTCTCTAAAATAGCCTAATCTGGGTAAAAAGCAATGATGGGAGATCACATCGGGGAACCAAATGACCATTAGGCAGTCCAGGACTCTGGGGACAAGAAAGAGAAGGGCTGGCACACCTGTACCTACTGAGTCAATGAGGAAGTATCAATACCATAACTGTCCTAGCAAACTTGCTGATGGGTCTTGGTTAAAAAAGCTAAAATCTATTTGGAAATAACACTGAGGCACTGTGGTTCCTTAGGGCTATAATCTTCTGGATGGTGTTTAAGGTTTGAAAATGGTCTTGGTGGGGAGAAAGTTCATAAAAGTCAGAAGAGGAGGAAATCCTAGACCCTAGAGGACCTGAAGGCCTGTGGCAAGTAGTGACAATAAATTTGAAATCTATCCTTTCTAGGGGAAAGAGGCAAGTAAATGGTAGCTCCCAGAACTAAAACCAGGGTAAGGCAAGCAAATTGTTGTCTCAGGTACTGAATTCTCAGGGTGCCAAATTGACCCATCAGACATAAGGAATTTGACTATGGATCCATGTGTGGATATATCCTGCCCCTCTGTAGCAATGGAAGAGAAGGTGGGGAGGAATGGGATCTTCTGTGGCCTGTGCCCACTAATACTAAGTGGGGGGAGGTAGGGAAACTACACTAGGCATAGCCAGGACGCCTTCTTTTTGCTTCACTCCCCATCCCAACTCATACACATCTGTCTGACCAATCAGGGCCTTTGAGCTTCCTCCCTCTCCCAGTGACTTCTTCATCTTTGATGGAATATTCTATACTTTTTCCTAGGGCATACCTTCATCCACCATCAACATATATCAGGGTCCCCATATAAGGATAAGGATGATATTGATGGAGGTGACAGGCAATTGAGCATATTAGTGTGTGGTACCAATCTCTGCTTCCACGTATAACCCTCTAGGTGTCACTGGAGAGCTCAATATAGCTCAAACTTGGAAACTTCCAAGTGTCTTTATAAAGTCTGGGGCAAATTATCTCACAGTTTACATTATCTTTCTTTACTGCTGTGTTGGGGAGCTTAATTATGCTGGGGTTCAAAGGACTTTGCTATATGTCTTGGGCAAGTCAGATCTAAAACTGGAAGGGATCTTAGAAATCATTTAATCCATGTCCTTGATTTTACAGATGAAGAAACTGAGGCCCTTAGAAATGAACCATCTTGGCCAAACAAGTTGCAGAGGTGGGATTTGAGATATATCAAATCACTCCCTCTCTGAGCCTTGCTTTCCCTTCTCTCATAAGGTTGGAGTACCCTGGCTCAATTTTTCATCTGGATATCACAGACTCATTTTCCAGATTCCAACCTCTTAAAGCCTCCCATAGTAGCACTGTATATTCTGAACTTCTCTCAGTCTAAATCCTGGCCCACTATTGGATATTTTACTCATTTGTCATCTCTGGCCTAATCAAATGCAGAATATCTGTTTTCAAAGAAGGCAATCATGTCAATGACTATGGCCATTAGGCTCTTATTATGTAAAATTGCAAAGTTCTATTGAAGTACCTCTTCTACACTAGAAACAGTTAGGTTTCCCTGAAGTCTCAGTGGCTCTGGTACTCATTGCTTTTACCAATCTATTTAAAACAGCATTGTAGCATTGGGTGATAGTGGCCTTATTCAGATAATGATTACAGTGACGAAAGAGAGAAAAGAGTACTTTATTAAGTGCTCCTAGACAGCAGCATTTATCTCCAGAACCAAATCTTCTGACCCTGTTCAAAGGGATGCAGTTTAATCTGGCTCTGTGAACAAAATTCCAGTCTACAAAACAGGCAAAGAATACCCCTTAAAAAAGGTTAGAGGTAGAACACTGGGTATACTTTGGCCATACCTGGTCTATCAACCTCATCATGGCCTGTAAATATTGTGAGGGTTATCCCCCAAATGTAGTATGACAATATTGTTGTGTGACTTAAAGAGAGGCCAAATAGACATCTCCAGCCTCTATTCCTCCCACATTTATTGAAGGGATTCTTTCCCCTTGATTCTTGCCAGGAAGGAAAGCAGGTAGTGGGGGCTGGAAGCTTAGCCTTTCTGCTCTCTTTAGAGAGGAAGTACCGAGCTAGAATTTTATCTGTTCTCTTAAATATTTTTAATCTAGGAGATACAGTCTTTAGGTTCAATCTAACTTCTGGTTGCTATTTCATTAAATAGAAAAGCAGAACCTCAAGCTTTATATCTAAGTTTTGACCCCTTTTCCCATCAAATTCTAGTTCTACAATGAAATCCGATGGCAATTGACAAAGAAACTCATTTATCCAACCTGATAGCCAAATAGAAATCAGAGAAAGTATACAAAGGAGAATATATAGTAGGGGGTAGCTACATAACTCAGTGGTAGAAAGTCAGGTCTAGAGATTGGAGGTCCTGAATTCAAATGTAACCATAAACACTTTCTAGCTGTGTGACCCTGGACAAGTCACTTAGCCCCAATTGCCTAGCCCTTACTGCTCTTCTGCCTTGGAACCAATACTTAGTATCAATTCTAAGACAGACGGTAAGGGTTATTTTTTTTTAATTAATATATACCAGACAGCACAGAGTGAAAGAACTCTCCCATTGGGAGTGAGGTAGGTAACAGCCAAACTAGCTTAGAACTCACCCAAAGGAAAATTCCCCAAAGTCTATGGTAACAAGCTGAGAATAGGGGTAGGATGGAGACTGCTAAAAGTCGGCTTCTTCCCAGAGAAGTGCCTGCAGAACCCAAAGAGACTCTCTAGCTTGAAGAGAACATTCTCTCTCTCCTGTCCATGACAATTCCACCTTGCCCTTCATTCAAGAACAGGGCATTAATCTCCACCAAAATCCATTGGCATAAAAATGATACATAAATTTGATGAAGCATGTGTTTTAAAAGTTGTTATATCCCTTCTGGAGTATACAGGGCTAAAACTTGATTGGTTCCTCCACTTGACTTTGGTTGTCATATGTTGGATGAAGTTTCATCCTCATTGCTAAACTTCACTTCCACAGGATTATTTAGGTATGTGACTATGAGCTGCATGTAATTCTGTTTCTCAACATATCACTAAAGAAGTTACAGGAAAGGAATATTTTTAAAAAGATAACCTCTGCCTTATCTACTGATTCAAATTATTAATGAGTCTTCCATGTTGATCACATTCAATGATTTTTTAACATTTATTTATTTATTTAGAATATTTTGCCATGGTTACATGATTCATGATTTTTCCCACCCTTCTTCCCTCCCCCTACCCCACCCCAGAGCTGGGAAATAGTTCCACTAGGTTATTACATGTATCATTGTTCAAAACCCATTTCCATATTATTCATATTTGCAATAGAGTGATCTTTTAACACCAAAACCCCAATCATATCCCCATCAAACCACATGATCAATCATATGTCTGTGTTTTTCCTCCCACAGTTCTTTCTCTGGATGTGGATAACATTCTTTCTCATAAGTCCCTCAGAATTATCCTGGGTCGTGGAATTGTGTGTTGGCTATGGGAGGGGGTGGGAGAAGGAGAGGGATAGAACATGAATCCTATAACCATGGGAAAATGGTCTAAATTAATTAATTAATTTAAAATCTTAAAATAAAAAAAAAGAATTATCCTGGGTCATTGCATTGCTATTAGTAGAAAAGTCTATTACACTTGATTGTGCCATTGTGTATCAGTCTCTGTGTACAATGTTCTCCTGGTTCTGCTCTTTTTGCCCTGCATCAATTCCTGGAGGTCTTTCCAGTTCACATGGACTTGCTCCAGACCATTATTCCTTACAGCACAATAGTATTCCATCACCATCAGATACCACAATTTGTCCAGCCATTCCCTAGTCAATGGACACGCCCTCATTTTCCAATTTTTTTTGCCACCATGAAGAACGTGGCTATAAATATTTTTGTACAAGTATTTTTCCGTGTTATCTCTTTGGGGTACAAACCCAGCAGTGCTTTGACTGGATCAAAGGGCAGGGTTTTTTTTAAGCCCTTTGGGATTCAATGATTTTTTTAATTACTGAATTAGGAAATTAACCTAAAATAAGTTTAAAAGAGGAGATATTAAAATTAGAGGGGAAATAGATAAAATGAAAACATAAAACTTAGAAATGCTAAATAAAACTAAAAGCTGTATTTAAAGACAAAACTTATAAACCCTTAGTTATTCTATTTAAAAGAAGAGAGCAGAAAATCAAATCAATAAAATAGCAAATGAGTAAGACAAAATTTGGTAAGAGATGTATTCTTAACCAAAGAAGAGATAAAGACAATTACAAAAGATAAAACACATAACTTTGATTATTTGAAAGTGAAAAGTTTCTGCACAGACATTTGATTCTCTAACATGAAAAGGAAAATGACTGCATGGGGGGAAATCTTGTGTCAAATTTCTCTGATAAGAGTTTAATTCAAGATATATAAATAATTAATATAATTAACTATTAATAAATGTGTATAACTAATAGTGATTCCCCAACTTATAAATAGTTAAAGGATATGAATAAACAGTTCTCAAAGAACTGCAAAGTATTTGCCACTCAAACAAAAAATGCTCCAAAATACTATTAATAAGAAAAATATAAATCAAAACAACTCTGAGGTTTTGCTTCACACGCTGAAAATTGGCAAAAATAACAAAAAATGAAAGCAGTCAATATTGGAGAGGTGTGGGAAAATGGGTCTATTAGTACATGGTTAGTGGAGCTGTGAAATAGTACAACCATTTGGATAGAATTTTTTTCCCAAAAAGTTATTTTCCAATGAAAAGGGGGAGATGACTTTTAAAACATCTTTGCCCTTTGAATCAGAGACTAGGCTTATACCCCAAGGAAGACATAGATGAGAAACAAGTTCTCCTCTGCTCCAAAATATTTGTAGCAGCTCTTTTTTGTGACAGTTAAGATTTGGAAACATAGCAGATGTCCACCAATTGAGAAATAGTTAACAAGTGGCACATGATATAGTGGAATAGTGCTTTACTGTATGAAATGATACTTGAGATAACAGAACTGTGGAAAGATCTATATAAACTGATACAGAGTAAATTCAGTAAACAGACAAAAAAAAATACACACAGTAGCTATAACAATTTAAATAGTAGACTAATGGGGCAGCTGGGTAGTTAAGTGGATTGAGTCAGGCCTAGAGACAGGAGGTCCTGGGTTCAAATCTGACCTCAGACACTTCCCAGCTATGTGACCCTGAGCAAGTCTTCCACCTAGGAGCCAATACACAGAAGTTATGGATTTAAAAAAAATAAATGGTAGACCAACACACCACAACATCATAAGTTAGTGTAACAAAATTATAAAAATAAAATGGAACTTAAAAGAAGAGATATGAGAAGACTCTCTACCCCTTGGTAGAGATGAAAAGTTCACAGTTATCATACATTTCATATGTTTTCAAACTATCTCAATGCATTGATCAGTTATATTGATTTTTTTCCTCAAAAAAAAAACCAACAACGTTGTCACATGGAATGGTTCTCAGGAAGGGAAAGAGGGATACATTAATATAAGAAACAAAACATTAATAAAAACTTTTTAAAAATTATTATAAAGTATAATATTTTGGAAAGAAAGGGCATCATACAAGGGGAAATATCAGGGAATAAAAACAAAAGATATCAACTATAAACACTTTTTTTTAATGAGGAACCAGGGACAGCTCAGCAGCTCAGTAGATAGAGAGCCAGGCTTGGAGAGGAGAGGTTCTAGGTTCAAATATGACCTCAGGTACTTCCTGGCTCTGCAACCTCAAGTTAGTCACTAACCAGAATGTGTAGCCCTTTACCACTCTTCTCTGCTTTGGAACTGATTCTCAGTATTTGTTTTAAGACAGAGGCAAAAAAAAAGGAGGTTTTGGAGGAGGGATATGTGTGTGTGTGTGTGTGTGTGTGTGTGTGTGTGTTTTAAGAAAATAAGGAACCAAAAGACATGCTATAAAAATGAAAAACAATTACTATAAGAAATGGGAACTGAAACTGGACCTAACGGACAGAATGCAAATCTGAATTCAAATCCTGCTTCTAATACATATTAACCATGTGTCCCTGGGGAAGGCATTTAACTTTATGTGCATCAGCAATTCCTTCAAGCTTATTTGGTAAATCATCAATGGTAGCTGAAGAAATCAGAGATCCTACACAATAAGAAAACATTCTATAAGTCAACTGTCATAGGGCATGAGTTCTATACTTTCAAGACACAGACTAGGGACAAGACACCAAGAAGGACCTCAGTAAGTACTAATTAGTTGAGGTCTTCACAATTTCTGCCTTTCACCTTCTAGACTCCACTTCTGCCCTATTTTTTCTGTGTAATAGAGATTTGACCACACCCTGTATCTCACAATCACTAAAAACATCTTTACTTCCCAAATCCTTCCCTTCTCGGTTACTATTTTTCTTCTTTTCCCTTTCCCTAGCTCTTCCTCTTTGCTCTTGTGAACTTTAGACGGTTTGAGTCCTCTCCATTCTTAATCTCTCAATCCTGTTCTGGCCTTTCATCCCTAACCATTTTTTAATCCACTTCACTAAAAGCTACTCTCTTATCCTTAAAATCCTTGCCCTCTTGCTCTACCATATTTCCTTTTTGTATAATCAATCTCCACTACTCCTATTTTTATGCTATAAAAATGATGTCGAGAGAAATCTCTAAATCACTGAGACTGGGGACAGCTATGTGGCTCAGTAGATTGAGATCCAGTCCCAGGGAGGTCCTGGATTCAAATCTGACCTCAGACTCTTACTAGTTGTGTGACCCTGGGCAAGTCACTTAACCCCCAATACCCAGTATTGATTCTAAGACAGAAGGTAAGGACTTTTAAAAACAAATAAATATATAAATCACTAAGACCACTACAAATGAATACTATCTACTTCTACTGAGCCTTTAATGCTATAATGGTAATCCTTTTCTTCATATTTATTGCCTTGCCTCTCTCACATTTTCCACAATGACTATTCTAAAACATCTATCCAATACCTTCTAACTTTATCCTCTTCCCCAAATTCTCTCATTCACAGCATGACATTGCTTCCTATATTCTAAGGAGATTCAGGCCTTTGGATTCCAACTACTTTTACATGAAGACCACAACCCCCTAAAACCCAGCTTGCCCACCCTATTGGACTTTTGCTCACTAACTTTTGTTAGTAGGAACATTGCTTTCAGATGCAGTATGGTCCACTGGAAAGAGTGTTTAATTACAAAATAAGATATAATCTCCAGAGAATTTTAATCATAGCAATCATGTAAAATTGCATTTAAAAAGATATAATTGATGGAAATAAGCAGTGATAGAGATGAGACATGGTGCTTTGAGATCCTAGACTTTTCACCAGTTAGCAAAGATTGCAAAATAGAATGCAGAAAAGTATATAAAAATCTTTTGCTTTCCACCCATGATATATATACCACCCTATGCTTTCCCTGTGCCTTCTACCCAGTTGATAAGAGCTTACCTAACATTCTAAGCCTATAGAGGAGGGTACCGGAAATATCTTAATGGTTGACAGGTGATGTTAAGCAGGACTTGAGAGGGCACATAACACATGCACACTTGGGGTTCTTTGCAATCAAGGGAAATTCTTTATAATAAAGGGAAATTTCCCAAACCCTACTCATTCCCCCTTTCTCTTTTTGTTCCCTAAAGTGCACTTTATGTAGTATGTAGACCCTTAAAACACACCTTCACCTGGAAGGGTTCCCACCTCCTCAACACCCATTTTTTGTTTGTAGTCTGGAATGCCCTGAAACACCTAAGGGAGGATCATTCTGACGAAAGGTGGAAAATCTCCAAGAATGGGAGGAGGCAATTCCCCAGTTCCTTAATAAATCTAGCAACCTTAATCCATGCAATGGCTTTTTCCATTGCCCTGGCCACACCAGCTGTATCATCCTAGAGTAAACACTTTCATGCCTTCAGATGGAGACTGAGATTCTAGTCCTTTGGGCAAGAACCTACATTAGTTCTCTCACAACAAATTTGCTCTCTCACAACACAATAAGAAGAGAAATGAAGAACATCATCTAGGATACTTATAACCGGAAAAAAAAAAAAGCAAACCAAACATCTAAGATATTTGAAAAAAAAAAAGAGAGAGAGATGGAAAAAGCCACCAAGGGCTTCTCTACTCTTATCTTTCCCCTTGCCTGTTCTGTGACTGTTCAAAAAGTTTGATAAGATGGAAGCCAATAATTGTATTTTGGTTGTGTTTTTTTAACTCTTACCTTCTGTCTTAGAATCAGTGCTAAATATCACTTCCATGGGCAGTAAGGGCTAGGCATTGGGAGTTAAGTGACCCATTTAAGAATTGTCTAAGTTCAAATTTGAACCCAGAACCTCCCATCTCTAGAGCTGAATCTCTATCCACTAAACCTCATAGCAGCACACCTCCACCCCCATTCTTTCTGGTAAGATGGAGAACTGCCAGGTTTTAGCATCTTCTATGCCATTGCATCCTCATAACCTCTGGGCCTCACCTTCTTCCATGGAGTCATCATATTTTGCCAAGTAGCCTTAGGACTTCTAGGGTCTATCACCTCCCCTACCATTGCATCCTGGGTCTGCTGGGTCTTTCCAGTAGGCTCACAGCTCTGCTTTCTTTTATGTCTTATGTCTCCCAATTCAAATACATGTTCTTTAAAATCAAGGACTGACTTTTTCTAATTATGCCACCAGCACTCAGCATAGTTTCTGCACATACTATTAACCAAATAACATACTAAGCACTTGATAAATGAATTTTTCATTCATCTGCCAAGGAGAGATTTTAGATTATTACATTAAGTATTACATTGGTAAGATATAGTAAAATTGCAAAACAACCAAAGAAACATTTGTCTGTGCATTAGATAAATAGTCCATGAAGGACTATGAATATATAAAAACATGAGAGCCAATTTCACATAGTAAATAGAGGAACAACTTCAGAATCAGGAAGATGTATATTCAAGCCCCAGCTGACATATACTGGCCCTATGGCCCTGGGTAAGCCTTAACCTCTCCCTGCCAAAGGCAACCCTCTGACACTGAATTACAGAGCAGGTGAGGCTAGATCTATAGAGGGAATTTCCTCACCAGTAGTTTCCTGTACCAATAAAATTCCAGGTCTAGACTAAAATGAGACAAAACAAAAACACAATCATCCCACAGGATCCTACGGAATGGATGTGTTTTGTAGAACAAGTACCCACATTGATGTATTTAAATATCTAAATAAAATATAGTATCACAATATCATTCTTATCTTACTCCTTTCAAATTTCTGCCTTGTCTTTATTTGAACAGAAGGTGAAAGAATATATATTTATAGTCATAAAATAGGATGTTACACTGGAAAGTTCAACTTCTTCATTTACAGATGAGGAAACTGAGATGCAGAGAAAAGCAGGGAGCTACTTGAAGTTAGTAGATGGCACAGTGGATAAAGTTCTAGGTTGGGAGTCAGGATAACCCCGACTTCAAATTTTGTCTTTTGGCAGTTATTGACTGTAGGGCTCCAAATAAGTTGCTTAACTTCTCCTAGCCTTGGATGTCCTGTTTGCAAAATGGGGATACAGTGGGACCTCATTTTATGCGATATGTTCCAAGATCCTTCAGTAAGTTGAAAATTATACATTATTTAATGTTCTTCTTATATGAACATACCTAGGCACTTTACAACTTTTCTCAGACTTATCAGAACTAGCAGCATCATGACTCTTGTACTTTGAGGCCATTATTAATAGCTAAATAGTGTTAATGAAATAAAGAGAAGCACTGCTCTGAGGTGTTCAGGACTTGTTACAATCAAGAGAATAGCAAGACAAAGACTGATGGCAGAGCTAATGTTTGGCACAAAACAACGTAATGACTCACTAACACTTCTTCAAGAATGAGTGTGATTGGGCAAACAGCTGTGAGCCTTTACAATGCTTGGGAAAATGCTGTAATTTGAATGTTTATTTTACAGACTTCTCTGCCTTTATTTTTTTAGATTGCCAGTTGTGCATACATGAAATTTGAGTTCACACAAAATGAAGTTCTACTGTAATACTAGCACCTCCTTCACAAAGTTATTTTGAAGATGTAAAATTACATAAGTAAAGCACTTTGGAAATCTTAAAGCGCTATATAAATGTAAGCTATGATTATTAATTAGCAGTGGAATAAGTAGATTCCCCACAGGTATAGGAACTCATAAGCCCAGAGACGTGGAGACTTCAGAAGCAAGAAGTTAGATTTCTATGAATCCATGGGGGAAAAACTAGAGAGCAATGTTGCCCACTGAAGTTATCAATGACTGGAGTAAAAAATAAGTTCAAATCCCAACTCTTCTAATTATGATGTATAACTAATCTAGGCCTCCGTTTCAATATGTAAAAAATGAATTTAGATGACCTCTAATGTTCCCTTCTGCTTCTAAATATCTATGATTCTACTCTGAAAGCAGTATAGCCAGCCTCGGATATGAAGCAGAGACAAGCCCTGACTGTTAGTTCAGAAAATAGGGATAGTTTCCTTGGTTAGATCAGAAATATTTTAGGCCCATGATCTCATGCTCTGTAAGTTGATAATTCTTTGTTTTATGAGTATCCAAAAAGTAGAGCAATTGATAAAGGCAACGTCTGTTCTGGATCTGATCTTCAACAACAGAGAGGACATGGTTGCTAGGATAGAGATCGTGGAATCCTTGAGAGAAAATTAACCCTGCCTCTTATGACTTGTGGTAGAGGAGAAAAGGAAATATAATCAGAAGATGACATGCACCCTAAATTTGGGGAAAGCAGATTTCAAAAATCTCAGAATTTGGAAAAAAAGAACTTCATGGATTAAAATTCTACTGGGAAAGATAAAATCAACAGGTTTTTAGAGGAGGAAAGGGGAGAAGTTATCTAAAGAGAGATATTAATACACAAAAAAAATTATCAACTTTCCCAGATTTTTAAAAGTCTTGTACAGATGGGTGTTATTTTTTAAAATGATGAAGGTTGATATTATGAGGAAAACTAATATTTTATTTAGGCCCATGTTGACAGAATAAAATCAACCATGTGCCCGTAAAAAATTCAAATTGCCACCTCAGCCATTTCGTTCTGTACCTTCCCTACTCCTCTACATCCCCAGCAAGCGCGCTCAGGTAGCAAAGAGGAAGTCAAAACCGACTTCCCAATATTTAAAGCCGGGCTTTACCTTGAAGACATCATCCAAAACAGGAAACCCGTTGGACTATGGAAAATGTAGTCTCAAAGTCCCCCCCATGTCCACAGGAAGTTGTCATATATCTACATATCTTGAGGCTTAATACTTCTAAATAGAATCCCAGAAATTCTAAATAACACATGGGGAGAAAGCATATTATAGGTATGAGAAGATGAATTTGAATACATGGCATGGGGAAGGAAATGAGGGAAGGAAGGAAGGAAGGAAGGAAGGAAGGAAGGAAGGAAGGAAG
>NC_058133.1:162249230-162305664 GCF_016433145.1 Gracilinanus agilis | reverse complement strand
CCTACTATAAGTTTATTTTTCCCTACATTTTTGCACATAAGACTTTGATATTTTACATTTCATTCACAACTTATTTTTTTTCTCTCTCTTTTATTTGGATTTTTTTTTAATTTTTAAAAATTCCTTTTGACAATTGATTCACACAACCCAAAAACTCAGCCATGTATCCTTAACTGATCTGAACGTTTCCCTTAACCCTCTTCAGAGAAGAATGTATGTTTTATAATCTATAATATAAAGTTTAAATTCTTTTGAGAGTAATTTCAGGATAAGAAATTTGCCACCTCCCAAGAATCCAGACGATGAACCTGTTTGAAAGAAGACAGCATGAAGAAGGCTTCAGAGACCTACAATGCATCAAGAAGATCCAAAATGAACTTTGGGGAGCAGTTGCTTGAACTATGGGGAATTGAATGGATTTGTTTTGAATGTACACTCTTGTGCCAAAGGGGACTGCCCCCTAATTGGCTTTTTGTCAATGCACCTAGCAATCATTGGATCATTGTTATTGTCCTCTTTTCTTTTCATCCCCAAATTTGTGTAACTTAAAAGTTTCCCTTGGCCCTCATAAGAGAAATTCACACAGCCCAACAGGTGGTTGCCCTTTTCAATTTAAAAGAAAAAGGAGAATATGTGGGAAGCCAATAAGAGACAAGATAAAAATCTGAGACTCCTCTTTTGACCCCTTTTGTGATCCTTGTAATTTCTTCTTGAAAAGTATTATGACCTTATTGAAAAGCTTTAAGTCCCTATCAAACCTGAATTTAAAGGGTTAACACTGTTAACACAGCAAGGAATGCTGCTGCCTGTTATAGCCAAGGCCAAGATATTCCCCAACTTGGCTTTCTGATAAGAAGCCAGTCAAAATTCAGCCTTGGCCTTGGTCTATTCTGAAGCCAATGTTTTGTGTTTTGATGTGACATAATTTGTAACTTCTGCACATCTGCAAAGTTTCGGGGGGGTTCTTTTGTGTGAAATACGTCTTGAAATATATATAATAAACTCCATGCTTCTGGAGCCAGAGCTGGAAGCATGAGGTAAAAGACAACTCCCTTGTCCAGTCCTTATTTCCTTATCAACTAAACTGTCCTTATCAGAGATGATAAAGAGATCTCCACATTTTCTATTTAGAGGTTGCCTGAAAGTTGTCTTTTCATCATAATCTGCTTAACCATTGTAACAGGAAATCCTTCTTGGAATCTAACTGAAAATTATCTTGCTGCTCTTCTAGATCTATCTCCTTTATCCCTAGGGAGAGAAAGAAATAAAACCAAAACACTGAAGAGAGCTTGAGCAATGTTCCTTCTTAGTCTGCCTCCAGCTTCCTGGATGATCCTTAAGGCTGTGATTGAGGACTTCTCCAATTAGGTGGAGTTTTCCAAGGTCATTTTTCCAAGCCTTGGGTAGGAGTGAGTCTAATCCAGGCACCATAGATGAAGATAGATATCTGTCTGATGTTCAAGTTCTCAGTTCCCCCAAACACATCTTCCAGGGGAAGAAGTATGTGCATCTTTCTTCAAACAAGCATCCTTCGGTCTGTGTTCCTGTGCTTTACCTTCAAATTCTCTAGCAAAACACCAGTTCCTTGGCTTCCCCCAACTTCTAAAGGCTGTATTCTCTATCCCACAATGTCTGTCTTTTGGGAATCAGACCAGGTTTCTAGGGGCACTCTACTCAGTAGACATATTCTACTCAGGCTGACACATCATTTCCTAAGGACTTGAGTTCAAATATCAGCTCAGCCACTTACTACCTCTGTTACCTTGAGCAAGTCACCTATGCCTCTGTGGTTTGTGGTTTCCTCATCTATAAAATGAGGGGACTGAATAAATGATATCTCTCCTTTAACGTTTCTGAATGAGGAAATCCAGTCCCCTGTCTTTGCAAACTGTGCCTTTATTTATGATACAGTCTTCCCTATAACACATTGACTTGACATAACAAATAAATTCCTATCGATCATGAAAGGCAGAATAATCTAGCACCAAAAACCTGTGCATTTGCAAAATCATACTTAAAAGTATTCCTTGTTTCTTCCCATCCCATACAGAGTACATCCTAGGTAGCTGCTGGCTCTGTTTATTGGTGAAGCAAAGGGTCCCTCTTTCAGTTATCTGATAGACTTCTTACCAGTTCACATACTGTTTCAAAACTTTAGAAATTTCCATAGAATTATAAGGAAGAGGAACTAGATTTCTGATTTTTCATTGTAATTTCAAGTAATTTCAATGGACTCTCAAATGAGGAAATTCCTTCTTCTAATGCCGATTGGCACATCTCTACAACTTTGGTTTTTACCGTCATGCCCTTAAAGTTATGAAAGATTTCAGAGTGTATCTAATCCAACCAATATCGTTTTGTACATGAGAAAATGAGCCCTCTCCACAGAGTTTGGAAGCTTTGTCCAAAGTCATGCATATGGGAAGTAGAAGAGCTATGATTGAACTCCGGTCCTTTGACTCCAGATACAAGGCTTTTCCTTTTTCTTAATGCATGAATTTGCTATACAACAAGCACACATCATGGTAGGCTAGGGACTTAACCACCTACTCTTGTCCTTTTTCCTGTTCCTCCCTCATCCCTACCTGTTCATCTACCATTCATCACCACACACACACACACACACACACAAGCTACTCTTCCCTCTTTCTACCACCTTCACCCTCCTTTTGGTGGAAGCCTAAGAGGCCAGCCTCCAAAGAACTAGGACTTTCAGGGTAATTCTGCTCAGGCTTAGTTAAGCAGGATACTAGAAAACTCTACAAAGAGGATCTGAGGTACCACCTATAGCCCAAAGGTAGGAGTTTGAATTAGGGAAAACTAGACACTTCAGAGACACAATAAGAAATGGGGATGGACCAGGAATGGTCTACAACAGCCTACGCTTGGAAAACTGGGCAAGAGATATCCTGATTTGAGATATCTCTAAAATAGATTCACTTCCTACGGTTCAAAAATGCACATACTGCATCTCTTCTATGGGCCTGTCACTACATGTGGTAAGAGGTCATGGGTTCTAGCCCCATTTCTACTCCTAACTAACTTGTAACCTTCACCAATTTTCTCCCTCTTGCTGGACCTCAGTGTTTTTGGTTTTTATTTTTTATGAGGGAGTTGGACTAAATGACCTCTAAAGTCCCTCCATTTCAGTTCTAAAACCTAATTACAAATTCACTATTTGATTATGGTCTTTGGTTCTCTCTTTTTTAAACCACCATTGCAATTGATTCATAGAAAGGTCCATTTTTACTGAATGTTCTCCAGAGAGATTAGCCCAGCTGGTGGACACTTCTATGCCTTTATTGGTTCCCAGACGCCCTTTGGATGGGTACATCCCTCACCTTTCTCTCCATTCATCTTGGAATCAAAGAAATTCAGAGGAGAAAGTTGAAAATAGGCAGGTGAGATTCAGGAGGTAAATTCTACCACCACCTTGCTTTCATTCATTTAATTTTCTGGAAATGAAAACTCTAAAAGTTGTACTCAGAGTCCAGCATGATATGATATTGGCTATCAAAATGAGAGGGAAGGTGGACAAGGCCCTTAGACCCATCCCTGGGCAATGCCTCCCTCCTCCCAGTTCCCCTCTAGGAACTAGGACTACCTCAGTCTTGAAACTTGTAGTTTATTTATTATTATACTTCTGCCTTTTGGCCCAGAATTCTCAGACACAAAATATCCAATCTTTTATTCTTCCCCATCCCCCCCCATCCCCAGCCTCCCCACATTGGGACCCTCTGCCTTAGCTGAGAACACAAGATCTTCATGCCTCAGCCCTTTTTCTGACACTAGACCTTTCTTCATCCTCCCTTTCCCTATCCCTCTCCTCCTTTAACCCCTGTAGTCATAAAGATCACAAGGTTGGAGGATAGGTTTATGGGACATCTCTTTCCCCTTGCTCCAATCACCACTCCTAGCTTCTCAGGGAGGGCACAGGCTGTTATTTATTGCTACATTCAGGCTGAGAAAAAGTCTTCAGCCAGTCAGATGGAGGTACAGGCACAGTGAGGTGGGCATCATGGGATTGAATGTCCCTAGCTTTAGGCAAAGAGCCCCAACCCTCCCTTCACTTGTACCCCCAAACAGCAATGTAGGGTGGTAGGGGTAATGTAGTGCCCACCTGGGGAAAGGTGCCACTTGGGTGGCATGGCTGGTGCTTATACCAAATAACCATCCTTGCCCTTCACCTGCCCCTCTCCACAGTCCCCAGGTTCAGCACTCTTGACTTTGACGTAGATGGGAGAGGGGCCTGCTTCGCAGGGGGCGCTGACGGAGGTGGCATTGGCAGGCACAACAGTCACCCCACAGGACGCCAAGGGAACATCCTCGGGCCCCTCACAAGGAGCTGCGTACTTTCTGCGCAGCGAGCGGCTGATGTTCTGTGTCGGGTAGCCTAGAAGGTGGGTGACGCTGCCGCCCCGCCTGGTGCCCTTGCACCCTGGTGCCAATGCATCCTCTCTGTGGAAAACAACAGGCAGGAGGTGTGAGCGGGGCTCTTCGGCGGGCATGGCCTGGGCAGAGCCACGGGCTCTTGGAAACCTCTTGTCTTCCCTTGCCACCACCCCACTTCCTTTCTCCCTCTGACCTCTCTCTCTCTCTCTCCACCTCCCCCACACACACCTTCTCCCTTTGGCTTCAACCTATTTTATTCTCCATCTGTCTTTCCCTATTTCTTATTATTGGTGATCTCAAGCAATTCCAGAAGCCACCTGAGCCATCATTCTGCTTTTATATAGAACTAGCCTCTCATTCAGTCTAAATGGCCCAGGCATCAATATCCTCAGAGATTCCTCCATCTTTATTTCATAAAATCAGAGTTGTAAAGGATATTAAGGATCATCTAGGGAGGTCATTCTCTGCTTCCCTTCTTTCTACTCATCCTGTCCCTAGCCTTTCCTTTTCCAACCTCTCCTCATAGGGGATGATTGATCCCCTAAGGCGCTGCAGTTATCAGCACTATTAGTATGGTTCTGTTTTTATTTCTAGTTCGTTTTTAGTAATAAATTAAGATCGTCTTCTTAGATAACCATTTTCAGCCAGAAAGTACAGTATAGAGAAGACCTTGATAGACAGACACATGCCCTGCCCGCTAGGAGCTTACAGTCTAATACAGACAGACAGCTAGACAGACAAAAAGAAGGGGAAAGAGGGCAAGGGAGCTGGGAACGGGCTAGGGGAAGGTGTGGTTTGGGGGTGGGTAGGAAGAGAAAAAGAACGAAGCCATGCGGCAGGTGGCGGGTCGGCATGCTGCGGTCCCCAAGGCTCCGTGGCGGTGCTGGACGGGATTGAGGAATAGGGGTTCCCAGCAGTTCACAGGAGGGGATGAAGGATAGGGGAGGGCGCCGGGCCCCTCCCCCACACAGCATGCAGCATGCATCAGGTTTTACCTGATCTCACTAGCCATGTCGCAGGCCCCGCCGCCGACCCCGCCGCCGTTGCCGTAACCGAAGGCGCCACGGCTGACCCCGGCACCCCCGCAGCAGCAGCAGACGAGCCCCCAGATGCCGAGGAGGAGGCAGGCTAAGAGCAGCAAGGAGCCCAGCACTGCCCCGATGATCATGCCTATACGGCGGGAGTCTGTGGGGAGAAGCAAATGGCTATCAATACCGGGACATCTCCCTCCCCCCCCCCCCCCCCCGCCCCGACTCCAATAGCGAAGAGTTTGGGGAGGGCGGGTGGACCGGGAAGAAGCCAAACTGGGACTAAGTTTAAGCTAGGGCCAGTAGCCTGGGGTGGGAGGGGATGATCTTTTGGTGTTTGGAGGCCTGGGAGGATGCATAGCACTCAATTAGCAGCATTCAAATTAAAATGTAAGTGATCCTAGAATTTGGCTGTCTTAGAAAGCGTCCGGTTTCTCCGAGGTGGGCGGAGTTGGGCTGAGCCACAAGCAAAGAACATGTTAGGAATCTAGAGGGAGAGTGAGCTGGCTGAAGCTTACAAGTGCAACCCAGACAGAGATCCTTATTCTTGCCCACCCCCGCCCCTTAAAGCATCCCCTAACCTGCCCCTCCCAGGGAACCTTGCCCTTATTGGATCCATTCCTTACCCCCTAGCCCTCTCCACTTACCTGACACCTTCACTTCCACCACACACACACTGTAACCCACATGGTTAGCCACTGTGCACTGGTATAGACCATCATCCTCCCCGGAGATGTCCTTCAGCAGCAGGTCCCCGTTGCTGAGGCCTGATATAGAAGGAGGGTCAGTCAACTGCAGAGAGACCAGAGAGCCTTTGGCCCAGAGACTTCCCTACCTCCAACATAAGTAGCCCTGGAGAGGTGAAGGATTGGGGGCTGGGATGAAGGAGAACACAGGGAAACACACATATACACTCAGAGGTTGGGGAAGGAAAAGGGACAAATTTAAACACAGAGGAAGGTAGAGAAACATAAACAAACAATAACCACACATACACACACACTTCAGAAAGAGAGAAAACACTTCTCCTATTAAAAAAAAAACAAAAAGCTGGTTTTCCAACATTTTTGGACCTTCTCTTCTACACAGTCTTGATTCTTCAGGGTATTTCTTTCTATTGACTAATCCTCATACAGACCCCATCTAAGAATCTCACAAACAGATCTTAAAATTGGTTGGACAATCTTCTTTTCCCTTAAGGCTTACTGCCTGTTGTTCCCTCTATCCTTGTGGAGGGGGGACAAGTATCTATTCCTAAACAACTTCTCACATCACAAAGATGGGTAATTAGGACCAGATTCAGGAGCCCTTATCCTTTCATTAGAAATGCAACCCTTGATAAGGTAATTAAAATCCTGAAAGTCAGAATGATAGAACTGGAAGATACCTTAAATACCATCCAAAACAATCATCTTTTATGAAGAGGGAAACTGAGGTTCAGAGAACCACTCTTGTAGGTGTCTTCTAGGAGTATTTCCCTGATTCCACCACCAGCCCTATAGTAATCCATCCAGATGTTTGCCCAAAGTACTCCTATGCTTTATTTCCAGGCAGCATTCCTGTTATGGAGCTATTCCTTCATATCAGGAATCTCATTCTATCCAAGTAATGCCTCTGAAGAGCTTAAGAGTACAGAAGTCCCCAATATCACAGATTTCCCATCTCCCTCCCCCCAACTCTCTCACCATGAGTCACAGAGCTATGGAAGGATTCCTGGTAGGAAAGCTCTGAGTGGTAGTTATGCTGTGAGAGGTAAGAGCTGGCCCGGTAGGGATGGGTATGTCCACTGATCTTGGCCCACTTGTAGGAGAGGGGTGGAGTGCCCCCATTGGCAAAACATTTGAGCATCACATCATTCCCGTAGGTCATGTGCCCCTCAGTCCAGCACATGGGTACTGCAGGCCGAGCTGAAAAGGCAGGGAATGAACAGGAAGTGAGGGTGATTGTCATTCAGATCCTGGGCAGGGGTTTAAGATAGATAAGAGGGGCAAATACATAACAATATTATTAGGTCTATAGCCACCCAAAAATTATATCTTCCTACCATAAACAGGACCATCAGTTATCTGCGATGTGTAGTAAAACTATGGAGCAAGAACTGGCTTTAATATCTGAAATACTTTATGTAATCATTTTGGCAGATGAGGGTTCTGCCCCATCCCCAGAAAGAGTGCCAGGTGTGAAGTCAGGAAGACCTGAATTAAAATTCAATCTCAGACACTTACTAGCTGTGTGACCCTGGGCAAGTCACTTACCCTGTTTGCCTCAGTTTCCTCATCTGAAAAATGAGCCAGAGAAGGAAATGGCAAGCTACTGCAGTAGCTTTGCCAAGAAAACCTCAAATGAGGTCACAAAGAGTTGAATGTCACTGAAATAACTGAACAACAAAAAATTAGATCTTGTTCAACCACCCAGTTTTACAGGTGAGAAAACTGAGTTCAGAGAAATACCTAAGATTACAATGTTAGGAAGAGACAGATCTTGCATTGGAACCCAGATCCACTGATTCTAAATAATTGTTCCATTAGCTACATTGACTTCCCATCCACCTGTACCTTGGACGGTAACAATGACTCTTCGGGTAGCCATGGTGGTCTTCTTAACCCTGCATTCATAGGTGGCTGTATCAGAGACCTGCAGGTTCATTAAGTTGATGGAGGCATCATACTGACTAGGGTCCGGAGATGCAAATCGGACTCTCTGCTGAAGGTGGGGCAGGCTGCCCTGGTTGATCCTCTTGTCCTGATAACTGAGGAACTGTGGAAAGAAGATGAGGGAGTTGGGAGGAAAGAAGAAGAAAATAAGAAGACAGGAGTTACTCAAACATGCGCAGTGGGAAGAGTAAAACATTGAATTTAATATCAGATTTTCTGACATGTCTGTTGGTTTTAATGATTTTTTCCCTCTTCCTCTTTAAATTAAAAAAAGTCTTTATTCTAAGGATCTGAGAATTCTAAGGAGTCTAAGAATAAAAAATTCTTTATTCCTAGGAGGAGGAGAAGCAATTTGGGAAGAAATGTGAGTAATGTAAAAGCAAAAGTTATTAACAAAAATAAATTATTAAAAAACAAACATTTAGAACATAAAACAAAAGTCAAATACCTAGAAGGTCAACTTTTTTCTCTAAAGAAGAGAGATGTGAGGTGGGTCAAAGTAGGGATAGAAGAGAAGAGCTATATAGAGGTGTGACCAGTGAGGTTAAGGTCATGCATGGACTGTCTCCCTGAGCATCCCATTCAACCTCTTTCTGGCCCTCAACTTGTTCCTTTATTTCATTTTTTATTTTTTTTAAACCCTTACCTTCCATCTTGGAATCAATATTATATATTGGTTTCAAGTTAGAAGAGTGGTAAAGGCTAGGCAATGGGGGTCATGTGGCTTGCCCAGGATCACACAGCTGGGAAGTGTCTGAGACCAGATTTGAACCTAGGACCTCCCATCTCTAGGCCTAGGAGCCACTGAGCCACCCAGCTGCTCCCTCACCTTCTTCCTTTATAAAATAGCCAGCTTGCCTTCACAGAGATTTTGTGAGATCAATGAGATTAGAAAGGGCTTTGAAAAGTAAGAAGGAAAGGACTATAAACTCTTCCCTTCTGCAATCCCCTCTATCTCCTAGCACAGAGTTCAGTCCCTTGGGGTGGTGGCAGGGGGACAGGGGGACCGGGTACAGCACTTAGGAAGACAGGATGGGAGGACTAGCTTGGACTCTGGATTATTTGTCTCTTTCCTTAGATCCACCACTCCTTGTATGACCTTGGGACTTTACTTAGTTTCCCTGTGCCTCAGTTATAAAGTGGACAAATGCTTCTGTCCATTATCTTCCCAGGAAAAAAAGAAAAAACATTATAGAAATGTAGGATGAGGGTCCTGGGCTGAGAGAACAGTGACTAGAGGACTTCGGTGTCCGGGACACTCACCACATTCTCTCGATGTGCAGGGTCTGAGTTGACCTGCATCCATTCAATGTCCAATCCACTGGGGCCATAGTCCTCAGGGTCCAGGATGTAGGGGCAGCCAAGCCGAACATTATCACCTTCAGCCAGATACAAGACTTCCTGTCCATCCCCATTTATCCGCACAGCGGACAGAAGTGCTGGGGTAGAAAGGGAGGGATGACAGATAGGAGAGGTGAGATGATAGTAGGAGAAGGGAGAGAGAGAGGGCAACAGAGGCCAAAGTTTGCAGGCTGGAGTCACACAGCCTCTCCATTAATCTCCATTAATTTCTAATTAAATAGAAACCTCAAATTGGGAGCCAGGAAGGAGAGGGAAACAGAGTCGGTGTCAAGGGAAACTGAGAGACTTTGTATTCATGACTGAGTATGACTATATTGTTAAATATCTTCGTGTGTGCTTATGAGTATTATGTACAGCTATGTGATTGGGCATGTGTGCATGATTGTACGCATGGGCATGCCTGTAGTTATGGTTCCCTTTGTGCTGCTCTCTAGGTGGTTGTGTATCTATTTGTGACTGTAC
The DNA here is from genome assembly GCF_016433145.1 of Gracilinanus agilis. NCBI lineage: Eukaryota > Metazoa > Chordata > Mammalia > Didelphimorphia > Didelphidae > Gracilinanus > Gracilinanus agilis. The sequence goes on along the minus strand of NC_058133.1, from coordinate 162,295,766 downwards.
AACCATAGTCATTGAATACGATGTTTGGTTCCTTTGGTGGCTATTTGCGTTGCCAGATATTTTAGAGCTGGATCTGGATATAGTTATGTGTTTTGTGTGTGTGTTGTGTGTGTGTGTGTGTAACTGTATGTGAACATGGGTCAAGCTAAACAAACTGTGGCTGTTAACCCCAGGATGGGGAGACCTGGAATTCCCAAGCTTAATTGTAGTAAAATCTTCTTTCTGCCTGAGGCATGTAAATAGGCAAGCTGGCTTCTTCCAGCCTGTGTGTGTGTGTGTGTGTGTGTGTGTGTGTGTGTGTGTGTGTTGCATCTGTATAAACCTGCATGTAATCCATACATCAATGTGGGCACCTATAGGTTGGGGCATACTCCCATAGGGATGCCTTTGTTTGTGTGGATTTAGGCACCTGTCTCTCCTTGCTCCTTCTACCTCATGCAGCCTGGGCCCAGCCCTGCCCAGCCCTACCCCAGCCCCTGCCCCAGCTGAGTCAGGGAGAAGAAAGCAGCCAAGCCTCCCTGCAGGCCCCTCCCTGGGCCCAGCCTGGCCTGGGCATTTATATTGCCACATATAGTCCTGAGCCACCCTGGACTTTATGGGCTTCCTCAGCCTCCTGGGGTGGGGATCGGGGATTTCCGGAAGTAAGACAGTTTACTGTCTTCTTCCCTCCCCTAATGCCCCAGGCAAGGACCTACCCCAACCAGTTGGACAGACCCACCCCAGAGGATTGGGGGACAGCAGGTGTGTGGGCAGAGATGAGACCAGGGGCCCCAACTTCCTTTCTCATATCTCATTCCTTTGGCTCTTTGGCTAAGGTTTGCCACTATCCCTCCTCTTTCCCAATCAGTTAGTCAATCAAAAAGTATTCATTGAGTACCTATTATGTGCTCAGCACTGAACTCCATCCCTTTTGTCTGCCTCCTCCTCTCTCTTAATGTCTCCCAGTCATGGACACAAACACACACACACACACACACACACACACACACACACACACACACACAGGTATACATGNACACACACACACACACACACACACACACACACACACACACACACACAGAGGTATACATGGACCATGAAACAGACTGGGTCTGGCTAATTGGGAAAGTCCAGTAGACTCAGTCCCCATACCAAACTGTGACTTCTTTCTGAGTCTCAGTTTTCTCCCCACTCTTAGGCTGGACTCACTGATCTCTCAGCTCCCTTTCCAGCTCTAAATCCTATGATACTAGGGTCACTGAACTAGAACTTCTGAATCAAACCTGAGAGTGCAGTCTCCACCCACCTGACTCTACAACCACCCAGGCTCTCCCAAGAATCCGGGGGAAGCCCAAGAAGACGGATGGAACCCTGCCCCTACCTACCACAAGGAAGGGAGCAGGGAAGTGAGCTACAGTCCTAACGGGAGAACATTCCCTTTCCCTAGCCTTGGCCTCGGGAAAACTTACTGGAGATAAGGATCCCGATGCAATCTCCATGGCTCCCCAGGCACTGGGAGGATTGGCAGACACGGGTGAGCAACACACATCTATCTGCATGGCAAAGTCCCCGCCCTAGGGAAGGGCTGCTTAGAAGCAATGCTGTCCTCACTATAGGGGTTGGAATCCCATAGAGTCATTTTCCCTTCAGCCTCTGGGCTGCCAGGGAAAGTCAGAGAAGTAGGGGAAAGAGGAGGCCAAATCTCAGGCTGGAGGCAGGGGATGGAGTCTGGGGTTTGGGAAGCTGAGAGAGGCGACAGTAGAACTAGAAACAAAAGAGTCCCTTCATTCCCTACCCAGTCCCCTCACCTCCACTCAAAGAGGCACCTCACACACTGCAGACTAAGGAGACCCTCATCTTATAGTTGAAGATATCCCACAACTGCCTCTCAAAATTCCAAATAATCTTCCATGCACCATCAAGTGTTTTAGCAAGTTATTCCTTGTTCCTCACTTCAATTTCTCCTGCTGCAGGGTAAGAGGACCAGATCTCAGAAAGGGATGGGAAAAGGATGAGACAGATGTTCAGGGGATATTCTTAGAGAATCATAAGATTTATAAGTGAAAAGGTCTTTAAGAATCAGCTCATCCAACCCCCTAAATTTATGGGAGAAAACAGCTCAGAAAGAAGTGATTTGCCCATGGCAGGATCCAAAAAAAAGTATCCAATATCCAAAGCTCCTGACAGCAAGCCCATCCCTTCAGAGAGAAAGAGATGGAAAGGAGAGACAGGAAAGAAGGAAGAGAAATTGTGGGATAAGAAAGTGGGAATTGAAGAGTAGAGTAGATGGGAGGTACAGGGTAAGTCGAGTCAGGCAGAGAAGCAGGCTAGAGAAGAGGAACAAGTAAGCATCCTAAAGAGCAGCTATTTGACATAAAAGGGATAAGGACTGAGAACTAGGAGTGATGGGGTGAGGGGGGCAGTGAATAAAGAGCTCAGAGAGGGAGCAATGGAGTCTTCCACTAAACCTTGAAGATCATCTGAGGTCTACTGGATAATCCCATCCCAAGTAATAGGCAGCATCATAAAAGTCAGCTTTCCTATGCTTTAAAATCTATACCTTATTTTTTCACTTTGTTAGTTGTTTCCAGCCCTACCTCTCATGGAACTTCCCAGAAAAGTGAAATCCATCTATCCCTGATCTGTCACTTAACTACCACCCCCAGATGCAGTTTCACATGAAAAATGTCTTTCGCTCTCTGATAAGCAAATGGAACCCCACAAAAACAAAAGGAATAAAACCCAGATTTACTCCCTACTCTACAATCCTATCCTAGATGTCACTTGGACAGAGTCCCTGGAGAAAGTAGCCACAAATTGGAATGATCTCGTGGCCCAATCATATGAGGTTGGGAACCTGAATATCCTTCCCTAAAACAAATCTCCCAATTTGAGGCATATGGAAACAAGAAGCTTCCTCTGCAGGGTCAGAACAACACAAGGATTCTCAGTCCAGATGCTGAATTAGTCTTTTTTTTCTGGCTGCCCCATTGAGATCAAGAATAAGGGGAGAAAAAGCTTAAATTTACCCCCTCATTCCCACTCCAGATCATAAAGCACTTCAGGGTCATAGATCTCTTGCCAAAGTCCTGTGGAGGGAATGAGAAGAGAAGAAAGATATATACAGAGTAGAGGGAAAAGACCATTGGAAAGAATCAGCTCCCCTCTCTGGCTCCTCACTGCTTGCCATTTCCTACACTGGAGTCCTTCGCTTGGACTCCTCACACATTTCCACCTGGGTAGCTTCCAGTTCAGCCCAGATCAAATACCAAACACATGTGTGCACATGAAGCCTAATGCCCAGAGGTGAAAACATCCAAGGAGGGAGATCAACCTTAGCAAGCAGCTTTGAGGAGAGAGCCAATCTCCTGAGGCACCTGGCTCTCAAAGAATCCCCAGAGAGGCCGTTTCTGTTTTTTCTGGGTGCTGGGGAACCCCCAGACCCTGTACCTGGGCTTAAGCACATCAGCAGTAGATGGAATACTCCTCGTCCTCCCATCTCTCCTGGATAGAAGTCTCCGCCTTTAGCTGGATAGTTCCTCAGGGCTGGTGGTGGCGGGGCACAGTGATGGTGGTGATGATAGTAAGATGTGTATAGGGGTGGAGGGAAGGGGGAGATGGGAGACGGTGAGCCCAGACGCTGCCGGGGTAGGCAGGGAAGGTGCAGTGAGTGACCTGCCTAGCAGCCAGCCGGAGTTATTTCAATGGGAGGGAGGGGGCCAGCTCCCCGCCTTGGGGAGGAGTCCCATGAGCTCTAATTAGCGGGGTGACAGGATGGCCTACCCAAGAATTACCCAGCCCTCACCCAAGCTCTTCCCTATCCGGAGAGTGGCAAAGGGCGGGCAGCGGGACTTATAATTAGGCACTTGGTAAACCTCCATTTCCTTCTGGTCCCATCCCTAAGGGTGACAATAGTCGCCCCAGTTTCCAGCGTCCACTGAACTCCCCTTACCACTCATTTGCCCAAGGGGAGAAGGAAAGGGGAAATGGGTACATTGGGGAAGGAGAGGTAAAGAAACAGGGGGCTGATGACACAGCCCCTTTTCCAACCCCAAGATTTTAATAGTTAAGTTGGACCTCTGAGTACAGGTGTCTACTGTTCACCCCAACTTCGTTCCCTCCCTTCTCCTAATAGTCACCGTGCCCTCCAACATCATCTGGCTGGCCCCCTCTAGTTCCTTTTCTCTTTCTACTTTACTCTTTGGGTAAATGTGGGGGTGGGATGGGGTTGGGAGGGGAGACAACCCAATCATACAGATATCCCACTAGTAAAGTGATTTCTTGCCCCTGAATCTCCTTTGAGGTTCTAGATGCAATTACAAAGGAATATTAGAGGTTGAGGAAGGTGCTCCATTCTTGTCTCCCAGGAGCTCTAGGGAAGGGCCAGCTAGATGAAGGGGACCCAAGAACTCCTACCTCAGCCTCCTCCCCAGGCCCTCAGTTGTATCAAAGGCACTGAAGGAGGGAGGGAAAGGGTGTGGATGATACCAAGTTCTCCCTCTTCCCCAGGTAATTCCCCATCCCTGGGCAGAGCTAAGGTTAGGATGGGAGGTAGGGAGGGAAGAGTGAAGGAAAGAATCTCCCCTGGGGAGGAGGAAGTAAAGGCAGCACATTCCCCACTCTCCTGTCTGACCCCTCTACCCTCCAGAGCTCCGTGGCCTTGCCTGAGGATAGAGGAAGCCCCTGGCAACTGAGGATAAGATATTTGGCATGGGACAGGGGATGGGGGAGTAGGGGAGCCAAGAGAAGGGAGGTTGTCCTCATCCCACATCATTACCACCCCTTCCACTGGAGAATAGGACAGAAACCAATTTTATGAGGCCTGAGAGAACAAGGACAAGGGTGTGGGTGAGGGGGTGAGGTCCAAGGATGGAATGGGTGGGAAAATAGTTGGGTGTCTGTGAGAGAACAAGGAGGAGGGGAGGGTCCTTGAGGCGTGTGTGTGTGTGTGTGTGTGTGTGTGTGTGTGTGTGTGTGTGTGTGTGTGTGTTGTTCTATGAATGTAGGTGACATATGAGAACACATATATAAGATAAGGAGCATAACGAGAGGAGACTGAGCATAGGTATATTATTAGTGTGTGCATGAGTGAGAGATGGTCTATAGGCATGGTATGGCAGAGAGGGGGTATAAAGGTATTCACAACCTACCCAGGGTTATTAGAGTTTCCGGATAGACTCGATTCCAGGCAGCAAAACTAGTTTTATAGAGATACCCAAAGATATCTTTAGCTGGAACAAGGATTTGGGAATTTTTTTCCCCCAGAATCTCCAATCTTCTCCACAGCAGGTAGCATGTATTTACAAAGCCCCGAAGTAAAGGGGTCTAATCATATGTTCTTCTTCCTACCAGCCTAGTTTGCTGGGGGGGGGGGGGAGGGAGAGCCACTAGCTATTTCCCATATGCCCCTTAAAGGACAGAGAAAAGGGTAGGATTAGGAAAAGCTCAATGACTGAGGAAAAAGAAAGGGACACAAGGAAGGAAATGATGGGTTTCTAAAGGCTGCATTTGTTGAGGGTAATAAAGCAGTTTAGAGAGATACAAGGAAGACAGAGAGTCCATGATTCTCAATTTCCTACCCTCTTATCCCAATAATAATAGGGATCTCTTGGACCCACAAGGCACCCACACTTGATTTCCTTATTTATTCTAGAATTTATGGGATTTTTTTTCTTTGCCCTCCTTTGGCCTGGCCTCACTGGGGAGCAGATATTATTATCCATCTTTAGCCAACTAGAATTCATCCTAGGTCATATACCTGGGTGCTGTCTGATTTCAGGGCACCTAGGAATTCTGGCTTTCAGCCCAAAGTGAATCTGTAAATAGGGGTTGAGGATCATAGGAATTTCTAGACCATTCCAATGAGGACCTAGGTGCAAGGTCAAGGTCAAGATTGGGGAAGGTAGGGCAAGGAGGTAGGAGTCCATAGAGAAAAGTAGGAGTTGTGGTCACTATTAAATTTAGGGCTGGGATTAAAGGTTTAACCTTGGAACTGAAGTGATGATTGAGGGTTATTGTTGGAGTCGAAAATGAAGGTTTGAATTAGAGTTAGGATTCAGATTGCACTGGCAGGCAGAATTACAGGTAAGACTGTGACTGCATTTGAAGTCAGTGTACCTGCCACTTGCTAGCAAATTGGTGTGACCTTGGGCAAGCCCCTTCACTTCAGCGGACCCCAGTTTCTTACCCATAAATTGGAAGGGTTGTATTAGTCGATGTGTAAGGTCTCTTCCAGCTTTAAACCCTCTGACCTAGGTAATTATATCCATATATTAGTTATATTCTCCTATAATTTATAACCACTGTGCCCTAGGGACTTCAACATACCTCAGAGACTAACCCTAAAGTTTTACCTGATCCGTGGAATGCAGCTGCAAACTGAGCAGAGAAGATGCAGAGAAATAGACCCAATGGGTGGAGCAATGACTCCTGGTCAGGTGATAATTTTATAGACTGGAACCAGATGATTGGAAAATTAGAGGGTCTTGGAACCTGGGACTCTGCATGGGTAGACAGGGCATGCTTGCAGAAGAGTGGATATTGGATTTGTAGTTATCACAATGCTGGAAGGAATAGGTATCGTGCTGGGTGACAGCAACAGGCTAATAAAATGAAATAAAATGGAGGTAAATGTAAAATCCTACACTTGGGTTCGAGGAATCAACTGCTCAACTACAGCTTAGGGACAGAGCTGAAAGGCAATTAATTGTTCATGTGAAAAAGATTCAGTTCAACAAACAGTAATTAATATCTACTATGTATAGACATTGTGCACAGGTGACTCAAAGACAAACAAGAAACATTTTCTACCCCCAAAGAGCTTTCATTCAACTGGGAGGGAGAAACAACATGTATATAAATAAGTAATTATAAGATAATTTTGGTAGGGGGCAGTTAGATGGTTAAGTAGATAGAGAGTCAAACCTGGAGATGGGAGGCCCTAGGTTTAATTCTGTCCTCACACATTTCCTACCTGTGTGATCCTTGGTAATTCACTTAACCCCCATTTTCTAGTCCTTACTGCCTTTATGCCCTGGAACCAAAGCACAGAACTGATTATAAGATAGAAGGTAAGGGTTTTTTAAATAATAATTTTAAAATAAAATAATTTTGGAAAAGGAGAGCATTAACAACTGGGTGGATCAGGAAAGACGTCAGCAAGGAGATGGTGCCTGAACTAATACTTGAAGGGAGAGTAGGACTTCAAGAAGTAATTAAGGAGGAACATTCTAGGCAAGAGACTAGCCTCTGCAAAGTATAGAGGCAACAGATGCTTAGTTCAGAGAACAAGAAGGAAGTCAGTTCTGGACATGGAAGTCAGTTCATGGAACATAAAAGAAAAGAAGTAATGTGCAGTTAAGTCTAGAAAAGGAAACTGGAGCAGCAATGTATTAGGCTTTAAATACTGACCTGAGGAATTCATATTTTGCCCTAGAAATATTATAGGGAATCACTCAAGGTTCCTGAGCAGAGGAGTGAAAGGTCTTTTCTTTAAGATTACTTTGGCGGCTAGGCAATGGATGGATTGGAGTTGTAAAAGACTAGAGGCAAGGAAATCATTTAGAAGACAATTGCAATAGCCCACCCAAGAGTGGACGAGGGCCTGAAATAGGGTAGTGGCTGTTAAAGTGGAGAGAAGATCAGACAGATGTGACATGTCGTGGCAGTTGAATTTCTGTTAACTTGGAAGCTCATCTGATATAGGGCGTAAGGAAAGATGGAAAACTGAATATGACATTGAAATGTTGAATGTGGGTGCCTTAGAAGGGTGGTGGGACCTTAGGCAGAAATAAGAGAATTCAGAAGGAGGGATGGAAAGATTTGGTGTAGGGGGACAGATCTATGATTTTATTGGTGTAGGAGACTATCAAAAAAGAAATTCTCCAAACCAATGTAAATCTACAGTTACTCTACAATTTACAGCCTTAGACCAGGAGTTCTTAACCCTTTTTTGTGCCATGGACTCCCTTGGGAATTGGGTAAAGTCTACTAAATCCTCAGAATCATATAAATTTCTGATGGGAGATAGTAAAAATAAAGATGTCAGATTTTTCACCCCCACGCTTATGGACACCCTAAAGTCTATCCCCAGACTTCATGTGGTCTAAGTTAAAAAAAAAAAAAAAAGCAACTCCTGTCTAAAAGAGTAATCTTACAGTGCTGAGAAGTTAAGTAACTAGTGCAGGGTCACCCAGCCAAGAGGTAAAACTTGACCCCAGATCTTCCTACCTGCAGAACTAACTATCCACTGTGCTACATTGCCTCTCAGAGGAGAGTTAATAGGGTTTTAATTAAAGCTCCAAAATTGCCAACAATATGACATAATGGCATACAAAAACAAATACTAAATAGACCTTAAACTATACTGTGAAAAACTGTATCCAGAATGGTCTTGGTGGCGATCTATGCCTGCCTTTTGAAGGCCCAGCTTTCTAAGAATAAGTACATCCATCATCATAGAATAGCCATCTGACAATGGATTCTTTGGCTTTGGCGACCCATGAAATAAAGGGTAATACGCTTACTTCCCTGCGACTCTCCTATTTCCCCAGTAATGGTAGCTGAAGAGCAAAGAAGCAGGAACGACGTACTAAGAATTTACTTTGAAGCCATCTATCTATAAACACTTAATGTGAGGTCCTTACCCAATAACCAATTCAGCACACTTCTGGAGGAACTGAATCATATCAATATTGGCATTCACGATATAAGTGATACTAGATGATCTGAGGAAGCTAAAAGGATGAAATGAAAGGATGGCTCACAGGCAAATAAAGGAGACAGTAGAGTTGGTTTTATCACATGCTCAAAGCCAAAAGGAACATCGTTTCATGGGGCATTTGGTCATCTTGTATCGCATTGTTCCCAATGAGCACTTAGGGAAACACCCCTATGAAGATAATTGTCGCTTCTGCTGCAGAGAACAGGAAGGTAAAAGCATTTTAGTGAAGAACTCAACATATATTTTAGAGCCCTGTGACTTTGATGCACAGGTGGGCATGGAGTGGAAAGTGGTGACAGATATACTGGAAAATAAGTCTCAGAATTACGAGATAAAAGAGACCAAATGTTTATATATTACACAAAAGCCTCATGCCTATAAAACATGAATTCTTTCTTTAATGTAAATACAAGGTAACTGGCAGAAGGGCAGTAGTAATTAATGAAGGGGGTCAAGAAAGACCTGATGTAGGAGGTGGCACTTAAGCTGAGCTTTGAATAGGACCAGGGCTTCCCAGGGGGTTAGGTAAAAGGAGAACATTCCGAACAGGAAGGGTCTGGGGCAGGACCTGGGATAGTGGGGTGGAGGCACACCCTGTGCAAAAGTATAGACATGGGAAATGAGATGTGTTCCCCGGGAAACAGCAGGTAAGGTAATCTGGTTAGTAACATAGAGTGCATAAAGAGGAAAATGTGCAATAGGCCTGAAAACATGAGCCAAGATCAGATTCTGAAGGGCTTTCAAATGTCACTACACCTAAAAAAAAGATAGGAAATTTTTGTAGCCAAGTAAAAATAGAAAGCAAATGATCATCACCATTTTTAAACACCCACAGTGTCCCTAGGGCACAATACTAACCTTAGATTTTTCTATCACTTAAAGATAAAAAGCCCTGTGATCTATCCAAATGCTATGTAAAACTCATTTCTACTAGCTCCTACAAATACCAAAGAAACTGAGTAATAAGGAGAATTGAAAAGGTACATTCTTTCTATGTAATTTTGAAGGACTTAATAACAAGACTCATCCCTGACTCCCCCTCCCACTCACTTAAAAAGGTTTATTGATGTCTTTTGTTTTTGTATCGTAATCATTTCTGAATCTATTCCTAACCCTCCCACTAAGCCTTCCCTTTGAGAGCACAAAAAAAAAAAAAAAAAGTTAAGCAAAACCAACAAAGCTATGGACTAGTTCTAATAGCAGATATAATATTCCACACCCAAGTATAGTCATTTTTCTCAATAGAAGTAAGCTCCTTGAAGGCAGGACTTTTGTTATCGTTGTATTAGCTGGTCCATTATATTGTTAGCCATCGTTTTCAGTCATTCCAACTCTACATGATCCCTTTTAGGATTTTCTTGAAAAAGATACCAGAGTGATTTGCCATTTCTTTCTCCAGCTCATTTTACAGATGGGGAAACTAAGGCAGATGGTGTTAAGTGTCTTGGCTAGGGTCACACAGCAAATCAGTGTCTGAGGCCAGACTAGAATTCAGAAAGTTGAATCTTCCTGACTCTAGGGCCAGCACTCTATCCACTGGGCTACCTAACTGCCCCATAGGTAGTGGCTGATACATAGTAGGAGCTTAATAAATGCTCATGTATTGATTGATTTATTGATTGAAGAAGAGTCAGGAGGTCCTGGATATGGCAAGCACTGGAGAATATGAGAAAAATGAAATTGTATCTTAAATTTCCAAATGCTGATGAACAATACTGGAGGACCTTGATGGCATAATGAATAGAGGGCTAGATAGAATTAGGAAGACCTGAGTTTGGATCTTGCCTCAGACACTTATTAGATGTATGATCTCAGGAAAGTCATTTAGCATCTCCTACCCTCAGTTTCCCAATTTATAATTAGAATTAATATTAGCACTTATCTCTATCAGGCTGTTGTGAAGATGAAATAATATATGTAAAATATTTTACAAACTTTAATGTGCTATTAAACATTAGCTAATATTAATTGGGATAGAAATTCAATTGTAAAATCTAATGAAGAAAGGTGGTAGATTATGAATAGTATCACATTATACAATGATGAGCAGTGAGGAAAAAAAGAAACTGATTTACAGAGAATTTCATTAGATACAATTAAATAGGCTCATACTGGAAGGACAAAAAGACTAAAAATATTAAAGAGATACCAGACTTCCATAAGAAGATATTTTCTCCATTAATGATTATAAAGGCACTATGCTTAAACTCTGGCATAACAGTTGTACCATACAAGGGAATAGAAATGGCACTAAAGGGAATAAAGATTTAAAAAGCAGATGGACTAAACCAAGTATATACAACATCATTCAGTCAATATACACTGATTAACTGCCTACTATGTGCTAGGCACTAGATTAAAAAAAATGTAATTCCCTGCTCTAAAGAAATCCATGAAGTCTACTGAGGGAAAAGATATGCAAGCAGCTATAAAGAAAGAAGAAATGTAAAGGAGAAGTTTGAGATCATCTCAGAGGCAAGCCAGTGATTAAGGAGGATTGGAAATGATTTCTTGTAGAAGACAAGACTTTAGGTAAGACTTGAAGGAACGTAGAGAAGCCAGGAGGTAGAGATAAGGAGGGATAGAGTTCCAGGGATGGGAGATAGCTAAAATGTCCAATAAATACTTGGAAAGAAGGCCTTCCTGGAGTCAACACAATTTCAAGGTTGATAAAGGGCTCATTCTCATCTGTGTTGACAGAAGAAATCATTGGGGGGCAGGGGGAAGTTAACTAAAAAATATCAATAATTATCATCTAATGTGCCTACTTTTCCATTTCTACAAAATCATTATGAAGAAGTCTCCACAAGTACTGAGGGTATCCTTGATGACTATATGAAAAGGGAATAGAGAGAAGGAATAAATAAACTTTTGCAAATAATATTCTCTAGCAAACTGTATCTTTACAGTTGTCTTCTGGGTTATTGTAATAGCCTTCTAATTGACCTCCTTGCCTCTATTCTAGTCCATCCTTTACCTAGCTGCTAAAGTGATTTTACTAAAGCAGAGGCTTAGTGAACTCACTAGACCCAGGATCAAATTTAAAATCCTTTATTTGGTATTTAATGGTTTTCACAACCTGGTCCTTTCCTGCCTTTCAAATCTTGGACTGCTCTTCTCCATGCATTCTGTAACCTAGTCAGACTGTCCTATTTGATGTATTCCTTGTACATAAGACTCCATCTTCTATCCCCATCCTTTGCAGTGGCCATTCCCCATTCCTGGGATGATCTCTCTCCCAACCTTTGAATATTTGGCATCCGTTAAGACTCAGTCACCTTTTCTAGGAAGTCTATCCTAGTCTCCTCAAGTTCTAGTGCCAACACCTCTAAGGTTAGCTTTTAATCTACTCTGTATTTTATCTTATCTGATTTATATATGTTGTCCTTCCTAATACAATGTAAGCTTCCTTGGGGCAGGGACTGTTTTTGCTTTTTCTTTGTAGCCTCGATATTTAGCACAGTGCCTGGCAAACAGAAACTATTTAATAAATTCTTGTTGCTTGATTGTTTCATAATATGTATTATGTGCTTATGTGTACATACTATTATATTATTAATGTGATAGAATGTAATCTCTTACTTTCCAAATTAGAATTTATACTGTGTATTGGTTCTAAGGTAGAAGAGCAGTAATGGGTAGGCAATGGGGGTTAAGTGACTTGCCCAGGGTCACACAGCTAGGAAGAGTCTGAGACCAGATTGGAATCTAGGACCTCCCATCTCTAGGCCTGGCTTCCAAACCACTGAACTACCAGGTGCCCCTAGAATGTAATATCAGTGGTAAGGATTGCTTTTTATTTCTTTTTATCTGCAGTGCTTAACATACTGAGTGCCTGGTACAAAGTTTCACTTGATATTTAGAAATATGTGGTAGATTGATTGATATACTTTAATATATCTGATATTGCAGATGAACTGATGAATTGGGCCCAAAATTGAATAGGAAGGAAAAAGCAAACTGTATTCCATTCCATTCCATTCTATTTTATTGTTCCATCATTTCAGTCATGTCCGACTCTGAGACTCCATTTGGCTTGAGAGGAGAGAAGAGGCAAAGATACTGGAGTAGTTTGCCATTTCTTTCTCCAGCTCATTTTACAGATGAGTATACTGAGGCAAAGAGGGTTGCGTGATTCACCAAGGGTCACACAGCTAGCAAGTGTCGGAGGTCAGATCGAACTCGGAAGGCTGTGTTCTTAACTCCAGGCCCAGCAATCTGTGTATTGGGCTACTTACCTGCCCATTTGAGAAGCTACCCAATGTTTTTTACTGCCCCCAAGATTCTCTCTGGAAGAAAGAATCAGCTTTTAATATGGAAATAGTCTTCCAGGATTGCTATAGGAATGTGCATCATGGGATGTCACAGTTTCCAAAGGACTAAAGTTTCATGCCATTCAAAGAGTGATGGAGACATAGAGGAGCAGGTAATAATCCAACGAGCAGGTTGGGGCATATGATCAACAAGGAATTGCATAGAAGAAGCAGCATAAAAAATATCAACGGCTCTGTGACCATTAAAGGAGGCAGGCTGGTCATATAGCAAGGGCAAGGGATAACAGATGGACAGGCTACAAGCTGCACTGCTACCCAAGTAATATTAGAAGACCTGGAGCAGGGGTTCTTAACCTGTTTTGTGTCATGGTCCCCTTTGGTAGTCTGGTAAAGCCTATAGACCCCTTCCTAGAATAATGTCTTTAAATGTATAAAATAAAACACACAGGATTGCAATGGAAGCTAATTGAATTAACATATAGTTATCTATAGTCATCAAACTATTTTCTAAAACAAGTACTTACCTTCTATATTTGTATCGATTCCAAGACAGAAGAGTGGCAAGGGGTAGGCAACAGGGGTTAAGTGACTTGCCCAGGGTCACACAGCTAGGAAATATCTGAGGTCAGATCTGAACCCGGGACCTCCCATCTCCAAGCCTGGCTCTCTATCCAAAATGCTACCTAGCTGTCCTTATCAAACTATTTTTTTAAACAAGTTCCTAAAACCTAGGTTAAGAACCTCTGGCCTAGAAGAAGATTCACAGAACATTTGGTGACTTCTCATGGCAAATTTATGGGAGGACATGGACAAGAGACATGCAGAATGAGACAATATGGAATAGCTGCTATCTGCATCACTTTAAGAGTAGCCACATTACTGAGATCACAGGTTTCTTACAGCTGAAAGACAGAAGTGTTCCAGGGAGATGAGAGTCAAGCGCTCTTCTGCTTTGGCAGATCATATCTGCAATATTGTACTTAAGGGTGTATAACACTCTTTAGGAAGAGTGTGACAAGCTGATATTCACAATTGGACGTCTCTAATCAGAGGCTGGATCACCACTTATCTGGGTATTGATGGGAGGACTTTTGTTCTAGTACAGATTGTACTAGATGACCGTTGAAATTGCTTCCAACTCTGAGATTCTGCAGTCCTAGGGATGAAGAGGTATAAAAGGTGGGGAAGATTTGAGGAGGGAATTCAGATGAGGTGGAGGACTAGCAGAGGTATAAAAAAGGAGGAGATCTGTGATAGTGTATCACCTCCTACCCTGCCCTCTTACCCCATTGAAACTGAGAAAATAGGTGTCACTCATGATCACAGCATATGAAAAGTTTATTGTCTGTCACCTTTCTCAATTCAGGGATCCATGAAAATACCATGAATCTTCAGTGTGCTGTGTCCATCTAGCAGACTGGAGTAGACACAAAGGTAAGGGAATTCTCTCCAAGTCCTTTTTTCACAGATGCAGCTCAAAAAAATTCCTCATCTTCTAAGATCATATCTCCTTTCTTCTTTGTTGTGTCCACCAGCTAGATCAGGGTCCAACTATTTCTCTCTCCAGAGTGATATGGTAGAAAGGATATTGGATTTCAAATCAGATAACTTAGGGTCAAAGCTAGGGGCCACTTTTCTATTGAGCTTTACTTTCCATATCTGTAAGTTGTGGAGGTTGGAGTAAATGAACTGTAATTATTCTTCTAGTGTCTTCCAGACTCCAAAGATAGAAAACTTAGGATCAAAGAATTAGGGAGAGAGAGAAGAAGGAATTAGAGGGAAGGGAAGAAGTGTTTGCTTAGAAACACACAAGTTGGAGCAACTAGATGACTTAGTGGATTGAAAGCCAGACCTAGAAATTGAAGGTCCTAGGTTCAAATCTAGTCTCAGACACTTCCTAACTGCATGGCCCTGGGCAAGTCACTTAACCTTCATTGCCTAGCCCTTACCACTCTTCTGTCTTGGAACCAATACACAGTATAGATTCTAAGATGGAAGGTAAGGATTTAAAACACATACACACACACACACACACACACAAATAGCTAGCTATATGATTTTATTTGCACAAAATATTTTTATTTCATTTTATTTAAATTTAATTTAAAATTTTTTAATTTAAATTTAATTTTAAATTTTATTGTGCAAATAATTTTCCCTCCCCCTCTGGAAGCCAGTTTCTTTATCAGACAAAAGAAGGGTTTGGAGGAAACAGCTTGGTATAATGAAAAGAATACTGAATTTGGCTTAAAGGAAAAATCCTCTACAACTACTACTATTCATATGATCTTGGGTAATCATTTCCCTTCCCAGGGAAGGAGTTGGTCTAAATCAATAATGGCAAACCTATGGCATGGGTGCCAAAGATGACACACAGAGCACTCTCTATGGGCATGTGAGTGCACCCCTCTCTTACCACCACCCCACCCCACCACCCCAGTTTGTTACTAGAAAGGCAGAGGGACTTGGGTGGAACTGCTCCCTTCCCCTTCTCCACCATGCCTGATGACATTTTTTCACATCACCTGCCCCTCTCCCCAGCAGCCCAATGGGAGTGCTTTCTCCCTTCCCTGTTTAGGGTAAGAGAGGGTTGCCCAGCATTCAGTGGAGGTGGGGGTGGGGCACAGCTCACCATCTCTGGGGGTAGGCATGGCATATGGTCTCTAAAAGGCTCGTCATCACTGGTCTAGATGATTTGAAGGCAGTTTCTAACCCCAAGTCCTATGATATACTCTCTTGGTTTTCTAGGCCAACCCACCCCCACTCCAATTCCAATATTTGCCAATTCCAACTCTGACTCTTCCTTAGCTTAAAGTCCCATCCTCCATCCCACCCATTTCCTTTTCCTAAAGATCAGGTAAAATATTAGAGTTCCTCAGGAGGATTCTAGGAGAGAGACTATCTAAAGACACAAAAAACATAGATCAACAGACACTTAACAAAGGAGAGGTCATAAGCTTATATTCTTGTACCACTCAAAAACATTCTCCGCCCCCAGTTTCCCAACTTAATTTTCATTGAGTACTAAATGAATAGTTTTCCAGGAGGGAGAGGAACATCTTTTAATGCCTTCTACCTTATCCCAAACCTGTAGGGAAGAAGTTAGAGTATGTTTCTACATCTAGGTAAGGCTTGATAGTGACCAACAATAAATAAATAAAGCAGAGACAGAAAGGAAACAAAAGGGATAAGGAGGGCGGATTCCAGGTTCCCCAGCTGTTGGGCAGGAAAAGTCACTTGCTCAAAGGCTCTTTCTTAGACATGACTCATTTCCAAACCCAGGTTTGTGTGGGGAAGGAAGGTGTCCTATCTCTCTCCTCCCTGCCCCCAACTTACTCCTCCCACCCTCTATCAACTTTTCCTCTCCCTTATGTCTTCCATTCCAAATCTCTACCCCTTTCTGCTTCCACAGCTCTCCTTAACTTTACCTTTCTGGGCTCCCTGAAGGTCCCTTTTCTTGACCTCCAATATAGACCTTAGACCCTAGACTTCAACATTCCCTGCATTGCTCAAGAAGCTATTTCCCACAAACCCTCCTGACTAGTCCTCCTTGCCAACTCACTCCAGCCCCTAGTTCTTTCTTTTTAATATCCCTTTTTCTCTACCTAGGTCCAAGATCTGACCAGTCCATGCCTTCCTCTCAGTCTTATTCCAAACTCCCAGGCCTGAGCCCATCTCGGGCTGCTCAGAAGGGCTCAGAAGTGGGACTTGACAACTCAAACATTATCAAAACACTAAGTCTTAGTGACTAAGTGACGGAGGAGTGGGACAAAGAGATTGTTAAGACTGATTTTCAGGCTTTGAGATAACAAAAAAGAAAGAACGTGGAGACAGAGAAAGGATAAATTGAGTAGAGAGAACTGAACTCTAAATGCAGGGAAATGTAATAATAGACATAAAGAGTGACTGATAAACCCCAAATGGAGGCAGAGGGATGAAGTCAAGTCTTTAGCTTTGAGGTCTATGCATCAGGTAGGCCTGGGGTGAACCAGGTGAGAGATGTGGTTAGGGAGGTACAGTGGGAGGAGGTGTGAAGACTGGGATGATGATTGCAGTTATATTGGAGTTGAGGCTAAGGAAAAGTTAAGGTCAAGTAAGGAAGAATTAGAAACCATTTCCAAGTATGGTTATAGTTAGGAAAACTCTGCCTGGATTTAAGGATAAGGATTGGAGCAGTTAGCCCAGTGATTAGAGAACCAGGACTAGAGACAGGAGGGCCTAGGTTCAAGTCTGGTCTCAGATACTTCCTTGCTGTGTATCCTTGGGCAAGTCACTTAACTCCAAATGCCTAGCCTTTACCACTCTTCTGCCTTGTAACTAATATTTAGCATTGATTCTAAGTCAGAAGGTAAGGGTTAAAAAAAGGGGGGGGGGCAGCTGGGTAGCTCAGTGGAGTGAGAGTCAGGCCTAGAGACAGGAGGTCCTAGGTTCAAACCCGGCCTCAGCCACTTCCCAGCTGTGTGACCCTGGGCAAGTCACTTGACCCCCATTGCCCACCCTTACCAATCTTCCACCTATGAGACAATACACCGAAGTACAAGAGTTTAAAAAAAAAAAGATAAGGATTGGGATTGGTGTTACAGGTTAGAAATCAATGTTAAAGTATGGATATTAGTGTCAGGAGTAAAAACTACAGCAACAGCCAGGAGTCCAAATTCGCCAAGATTCCTAGACCAAAATGGCTGCTTCAACCAGACTGAGAAAAGCCTAGGACTCCAGAAGTGATTTCTCATCTGCTCCAGGCTCTAGAGTGTCCTGGGTCTCTGGGTCTTATTCTTGTTTATCTCTACCCTGGTATTTACTAAACTATATTAAGAGGTATCATAATATATAGGGAAGAATATTGAATTGGCAATCATTCAGTGACACAGTGTCAAAGAGGGAAGAGCTGGTCCTGGAGGCCAGTTCTCTTGGATCTTTTGACTCCAAGTCCCCTACACCAAGCTTCCAGTCTCCAATACAATGGTTCTAGGTTTGAATCCTGACTCTGCTACTTCCTATGTGATCCTGAGCAAATTAATTTTTTTTCTTGCCCTCAGTTTCCTCAGGTAAAGATGAAGGGGTTCATGAGCTCTAGGAGGTCCTTCTGGCTCTAAATCTTGTGCTTTTTGAGGGTTTACAACCTCAATGTAGCTAGCAGATACTCGGCCGAGGGCCAACAGTCACCTTGAAAGCTAAGAAGGATGTATGACTAGGTTGGGAGACTCCCCAGTGAGCCTTTCTGGATCCAGCTCCATAGTCCTGACTCCTGGTTTGTTTTTCCTGGTTGCCCTGGCTCCTGGATTAGGGGAGGGAGGAGCTGGGATTGGGACAGAGCCAGAGGAGGTGGGACCTAGAGCAGGTAGGACTATGTTGGGCAGATGGTCCAAATATTTTCTATCATTCTGGATGCGTTAGCCAGGCCCAGCTCAAGGAACTGGCTCTGGGGTAACTGACTGCTGATTACATTGTGAAGGCTAACAGCCTGAGCAAAGATGAAAACAACCAAAGCTCCAAGCAACAAGCAGAGGAAGGGTTGTTGGGCCTGGGCAGTAAGGATACTGCAAAAGGACATCCTTCACTTTTCATAACACTTGTTTACAAAGTGTTTCCCTCATGATGACCCTATAAATTAAGTAAATTAAATTAAGTAACAGTATTTCCATTTAATTCAACTTAATGGGCAGTTATTAAGTACCTACTATGTGCCAGGCACTGCATTAGGTACTGTGGATGGAAAGACAAAAAATGAAACGACTTCTGCTCAAAATTATCCCCATCTTATACATCAGTAGATCTTCGATCTAACTGGTGTATGCCTTCCAATAATGCAGAGGCAATCGTTTTCACCCTGTGTAAGTCTTATCCAGGTCTTCCCATAAGTCCTCCAAAAGGGGTTCACTCTACTTGTTATCCCTTGATACGTGATCAAATTACCTCCATTTTAGGGGATAGCTTTTACATCATTTCTTGCATGCCATTCATTGTTGATAATAGGTTGTAACCTATCCATGCCTACCATACTCCTCTTTTGCCCTCTGAATGACCCACAGTTTTGATTCTTTGAATATTATGGAATTGTGGGTTCATAGCCATATTATCTTATTTTATTATCTTATAGATGGGAAAAAATGAGGTTTATTGAGGCTAAGTGATTTGCCTAAGATTTAAACAGATGGCAAGTGTCAGAGCTGGGACTGAATCCCAGGTCTTCTGACTTGAGGCCTTGAGTTCTTTCCACTATGCCACACCAGCTCCTAGTTCCCAATTCATATATTCATATCATCCAGGGAGCCTGTTACTCCCAGCTCCCCTAGAAAGAAGAAATATACCCAACAGCCATTCAGGACAGAGGCTTTACAGATCTGAAAAGGGAAGAAGAGACCTCTAGCCAAGGCTCTTAGGGGCTCAAGAGCAAATAGTCCTTTACCCATGGTTCCAGGGCAGTTCCCAGAAAAAAGGGAACCAATCTGTTCTCACCCTTTTCCCACTCATTTGTCGTCCCTCATTTCTACCCTCCTAAGTCGCCATTCATGTTTCTCTACAAAAAGCTCCACCAAGATCTCAGATGGCCCTGTCACAATTTCCTACACTTCATGATTTCCAGTGAAATGGATAGTCAGGGACTGGACAGTCTCTCCTGATCACCCAGAATAAATCAGTGAAGAATTCAGGAGGCAGGATTGGAGTTAAATCACAGGAGAACTTTGCAGGCTTATAGAACTGAATGAAGGTATAAAATATTCATCTTGAAAGCTATTTAAATCCAAATATTAGTGGTAGCTAGGGAAAAGGCAGATAGGTGAGCATGGGTGGCCTTTCAGAGAACCGAAATTTCAATGCTTTATGTGAGGACTTTATGGGTATGGCATGCCCTGGAGAATGGTTCTGGCATCTCTTTCATGTGGGTTTTGTAGAGAAGGGAAGAAAAAGGAGTCAGGGAGCCTGATAGTCTCCTACCTAGTGTGACCTATGATCCAAGCTAGTTCTTTCCCATTCATTGTTCCCAATATCCCGCTTTCCTCACAAACATTGGAAAAAGTATTCAGGTGAAAAATATGAACACTTGATGGGCCTGAGAATCTTTCTGTGATCTAATCCAGAGTCCTCCCTCAAACCCAAGGTCCTCTCCAAAAATACCAACAACTTCGCAGCTCGATCCCTCCTCCTCACTCCTGGCTATCATTCCTCCCAGCCCCAGAAATCCTGACTAGCTTTGAACTTCCACAGTCCCTTTCATACCAGCCTAATCAAAGCATAGTTATAGACAGCAATTAATATTCATTTCTGGCACAAGTCACAGATTAGAGAACTGAGACATTTGGAGGGGGGAAAAAGGGTGATGACAGACAACTCCGTTGAGTCAAATGGAAGTTCTGCTCAGGCCACTGAGTCACACCCTTGCCTGAGGCAGCGCCAGTCAGGCTGGCAGCAGCTTCTAGAGCAAGAGTGCTGAGGCCCAGAGAGTGCCTCTAGCAAGGAGTTGGCATAGCACAGGCAGCAAGCACATCTCAGTAGGCAAGGCTGGCCCTCAGCCAGGAGAACTGGAAATACTTACCTAAGACAGCTGCTTGTAGGTCAGGCTAGTTGCCCCAAGATCAAGACCAACCACTAGACTTTCCATCCATTCATTCCAGACTGGCATACCTGGGGCTGGGGAACCCTGACCAGAGGAGATGGGGTTGGAGACTCTAGGGGTAAGGGGCAGGGATTGGAAGATCATAGGCATGAAAAAGCAAGCAGAATATCATGCCAAAGAGTCTACCGCTCATGTTTGTTTTATTTTGATTTTTGGAAGTTCCTACAATTTTGTAGGATTGCTGGATCCTAAGGAAAGCATCATAGCATCTCAGAGTTAAAGCCTCAGAGATCATCCAGTCCAGCTCATAGCTACATTCCCAAAAAATAGTCATCCACCTTCTTCCTTCAATGGAGAGACACCAATGCTTCCCAAAGCAGCCAGCCCCACATTTGGAAGGCTCTGGCTATTCAGAAATCTTTCCTTACGTACAATTAATTGGAAACTGCCTGTCAGCCACTTCATAGAATCATGTTGCCTTCCATCTAAGGATCAATACGATGTATTGGTTCTAAGACAGAAGAGCAGTAAGGGCTAGGCAATGGGGGTTAAGTGATTTGACCAGGGTCACAGAGATAGGAAGTGTCAGAGGCTAGATCTGAACCTAGGAGCTCATATCTCTAGGCCTGGCTCTCAATCCACCGAGCCATCCAGCTGTTCCCTAGCCCCTTCATTTTAAAGATGAGGAATCTAAGTCTTTGGAACAATTAAAACTTGCCCAATCATACAATTAGTAGATGCCTAAGGTGGGTTTGAACCCAGGTTTTTCTGGTTTTATGTCTACCACCATATCCATTTCCCCCTCTGCTTCTCTTTTACCTTTGCTTCTAGATCTATGGGTCAAATAGAGCAAGTCTAATTCCTTTTCCACTGCCTAGCCCCTCAGCTACTTGAAAACAGTTATCACATCCATTCCAGCCCATGTTTCTTACCCTCCCCCTCAATACTGTCTCTTTTCTTCAGGCTTAACTATTCCCAACTCTTTGAGCCAATCCCTAAATAGCCTAGACCCCTTCCTCCAAATGTACAGGTAGAATGGTGCTTCTGGACCAAGAGGTGTTTTTCTCCACTTTCCAATTCTCTAATCCTCTTTCCTGTCCCTAAAATCCCGAAGTCTACATATGCTGACTTCTCGTTAGCTTTGGGGGTTCTTCTTTGATAAGCTAAAAGTTCTCCTATCATGGATGAAGGAAGAACCAAATCCAGTGATAAACTTGGAAGTGGGTGCTAACCATCCCAAGGGATACAACTCCCAGAGCAGCTTGGCCAGGGCAGGAAAAGCATCCAACCAGACATCCTGGTGCCAGAGGGATCCAGATACTCCCTTCACAGCTCACTCAGCAGCATCTTCATGTTGGTGCAACAACAGTAGGCACCCAGGCCACATCTGCCCCCAGCTATAGACAGAGAACGTTCCCTATAATTATCTTCACATCCATCTCTGAATAAGGGGGGAGGGAGGGACAAGAGAAGACTATAGCAAACCTGCCTCCACCCTTAGACTTTATTCCTGTCTTTGGCCAGCACCCTAAATCTGGGACCCTGAATTTCTATTTCTCTGATATTTAGCAACCTGCCCCTGGGCCAGGAGAGTAATCAAAATGGCAACCAAAAAAAGATGAAACAGAGGTCAGTAGGAGTGTGAGGACAAACAGATAGGACAGGGAAACAGAAAGGAAAGGAGGGGGTTTAGGAGGGGAAAGGTGCCCCAGAGTTCACCCACATTTAATATCCCAATTGTATCTATGAAGAGGCATTCACCACAGCCTGCTTTCTCTACCCAAAGGCATAGAGATAGCAAAGAGCAGAGGCACCTTAGTTTTAAATCTCCAAGAGATCTAATTGATTATTATTATCATATTACTTGGCGCATTGTGTGACACTGGGAAAAATAACAGACTGCATCACAGGTGTCAGAACTAGAAGTTTTCTGTATAAAGTGCCACCTTCCTCTTGACCTAAAAGTCAAGGACTCAACATGGCTGATTTAGGGATTCATTTTGTTTGCATATGCATTTTTGATCATTTTTTTTTTGGAGGGTTGGGGGTTCCACATTGGAAAAGAAGGAAAATCAATACTTGAAATTTTTAAAAAGGAAAATAAAACTTACATTTTAGAAAGTTCTTTATGATTAAGTTCTTGGCCTGGGATCTATGAATTTTTTCAAAAATACATGTTTTAAATATATTTCAATATAATTGATTTCTTTTGTGATCCTATATATCTTATGTGTTTAAAAAATGTTATCCTGGGGGGCAGCTGGGTAGCTCAGTGGATTGAGAACCAGGCCTAGAGACGGGAGGTCCTAGGTTCAAATCTAGCCTCAGACACTTCCCAGCTGTGTGTCCCTGGGCAAGTCACTTGACTCCCATTGCCTACCCTTGCTGCTCTTCTGCCTTGGAGCCAATACATAGTAATGACTCCAAGACGGAAGGTAAGGGTTTAGAAAAAAAATGTTATCTTGAAAAGGGGCCTATAGGCTTCACCAGACTGTCAAAGGAGTTCAGGACACATGTAAGGTTAAAAATCCCTGGGTGAGGGGGCAGCTAGGTGGCACAGTGGATAGAGTGCCAGCCTGGAATCAGTAGAACTTGGGTTCAGATTTGGTCTCAGACCTTCCTAGCTGTGTGGCCCTGGGCAAGTCACTTACCCCCATTTGCCTGGCCTTTGTCCTTCAGTCTTAGAATTGTTCCTAAGATACAGTAAGAGTAAAAAAAATTTAACTTAATTTAAAAAGAAACCCTGGGTGAGGCTGTTTGCAAGAGATAAAAGTCCTGGGCTGCCCAGAAGGGTATATTTCTCAGATCTCTGAGGAGGTCTTGAGTTTTGGAAAGGGTACAAAACCCCTACATATGAAATCGAGCCCGGCTCTTTATGCATGGCTGTCTCTAGCACACAGGTGACACATGCTGTCTAAGATAAACATTTCTCCTTTTGTGCCTATGTTCCATCACCCCAACCAGAATGTAAATCTCTGGAGGCCAGGAAAAACATCTTACACATCTTGGGATTCTCCCACAGTGCCTGCATTTGTAAGTACTCAAAAAATATGTGAGGAGGAAAAGTGAAGACAATTAGTTTCTATTCCAAGCCCTGCCATTATACCTAGTCTTTTTTTTTTCTTTTTAAACCCTTACCTTCCATCTTAGAATCAATACCATGTAATGGTTCCAAGGCAGAAGAGTGGTAAGGACTGGGCAATGGGGGTCAAATGACTTGCCCAGGGTCACACAGCTAAGAAGTGTCTGAGGTCAGATTTGAACCCAGGATCTTCCATCTCTAGGCCTGGCTCTCAAACCACTGAGCAACTCAGATGCCCCCCACTATACCTAGTCTTATGACATCACTTTCCTTGTCTAGACCTCAGTTTCCTTATCTTAATACATTATTTGCTATTATTTCTATGATCTCTTCCCTTCTAGTTCTAATATGACTATTATCAAAATGCACAAACTCCCCCGAGGTTCTTGCTTCCATTATTTACTTCACCAGGTGGTTGTGAGAAAAACACTTCATTAATCCCCAAGTGTTATGTGTGTGTGTGTGTACGTAATAAATCCATCGTTATTTTCATAAATACTTCTAGTCTTCCCTGTCCCTTCCCTCTCCCACTTTCCACAGAAGTAGATAGATGGAGCAGTACTGCGCCTGGAGTCAGGAAAATGGGTTCAAATCCAGCTCCAAATGCATGACTGATCCTCAGAGGGATCCTTATGCCCGGATGCCAACAAGTGAAGGGGATGCCAGAGGAACCCCGGGGGCAGAAGGAGCCAACATAAAGAGGGTGAACACTGGCTCGTGGTTCTGGCCTCTCTTCTGCACTGGGGAAGGTGCCTAGAGGAGCCTCTGTGCTGCACCTGAGGAAGCGGAAGCCCGGGAAGCAGCTTGCTGACTCTTGCTAGGCCCTATGAAAAGGGGACTCTTGCCCAAGGCCCTTGTAACATGGCATTGTAAACACCTGGGACGCGCCCAGCAGCCGCCCTCCACCTTGATGGCCGCAGGGCCCATGGGGAGGCAAGGCTGAGCCCCAAACCTGGGAATAGGGCTCCACTGGGTCGTGGGGAGGGGCCCCTCCACAATTAACTCCTCTTCCTCCAGGGGAGGACAGAGTCTCCGGCCAGTGACTCTAGCCCAGGTCTTCAAAATATACTTGAAATCTGGGGGGCCTGGGAAAGGGTTTGTGGAGGAGAGGAGAGAGATCTTGATATTAGCCACATCCTCCAGTCAAAGGAAAAGGGCTGAGGAGGGGCTGAAAGGCAGGAAAAGGGTGGCTCGAATGAACAGAATGAGGAAAACTGAGGCAGATCAATGGGCTGAGGGAAACCATGTTTATTGGGGTGAACTGCATGTGGGGTGGGGTAAGGAGAATGGAGGCAAGCAAACGAGGTAAAGAGAACTGTGTTGGGGTGAGGGAGATGGGGCAGGGTGGGGCGACAAGCACTGGGGCTCTGGGTGTGCCCTGTTATGGGGGACAGGGAGGTGGAAGCAATGCCTGTGTTGTGGTATTGCCTGGAGTTGAAAGGGCTCCAGCAGAGGAGGGCTGAAGGAAGAGGAGTCTGGATTCATCGCCATCCATTCTAGATCACAGATGTGGTCTGATTCATGGGTGTTACCCCAGGCCAAGGCCCTACCTGATCCCTCTTCCTCTCATCCCTCCTGAACACAGCATTTCCATCTCAGCTGCAGGGAACTCTGCCAAGGGGGTATCCTGCTGGATGTCCACATCCCAAAGGAATCAAAACTGTGTCAGGGCATGGTTGTTCCCTGCTCGTTCACCCACACTCAGTGCCACAGGTCTCTCCCATGGTCCAGTTGCCCATGAGGCTCCATCTTTTTCCCATTATGGGGATGAAAAAAGGACATCTGAATTCTTTGGGGGGACCTGAGGATCTGAGGGGGAGGTGACACGAAAGAAACATCCTCTTGCCATCACACCGTTCTACCTCCCTGAGCCCCACTTTGCCCATCGTGGCACTCCTGCCAATGGGTATGGAACAATTTCAGGCCTCAGCCACACTGAGAGAAAATCAGGTACAAACCCTAGTAGTAATATAATGAATCCAATCTCTATTTATAAAAGCTTTGGGTCAGCAGCAATAGTGGAATTCCAGGGGCAAAGCCACAGGCAGTCCCTGAAAGGGGCTCAAGAGGAAGATCCAGCAGCTCCTTCACTTAGCTCACTGGATCCACTTGACTGAATATTGCCTTTTCTCTCTGCCTCAATGCAGTACTTCTCTGGAAGGCCGGTGGCTCTGCAGAAAGAAGGCCAGAGAGGGTCAGAGAGCGGGCAGTTAAAACGTGGCCATAGGCAGCAGGAAATAGGGTTAGGAGCAGGCAGTACTCAGATGGGCCTTAGAAGAGGAGGGCTGACTATGTGCCAGGCACCAAGCTAAGTGCTGGAGCTAGAAAGGCAGAAAGATTGCCCTTGTTCTGAAGGAACTCACAGTCTAAAATACGGAAACACATATGATACACATAGGATGTATGGAAGGGAACCTTAGAGGGAAAGGGACTAGCAGCAAGGGGATAGTGGGAAAGACCTACTAGTAAAGGTGAGATTTAAGCTAAATCTTGAAGGAGTCAGGGCAACAGAGGAAGAAGTAAAGGGACAGAGTACTAGAGGATATCCCAGACAAAGGCATAGAGTAAGGAGATTTGAGTGTGCCTAGGACAAGCTCAGGTTTCCAAGCCCCCCTCCCCCACTAAGACATATCCAAAGAGCCACATACTCACATCCAGAAAGGTCTGGAATGACCCTGACTCCCATCTCCTACTTCCTCAGAAGCAATTCTCCTCCCTCCCCTCCCAGCTCTGGCAAGATTCCTCCCTAACCTTTTCCTCATTCCCCACCTCCCAGTTCTGGAGTAATTCCCGTTTTCATACCTTCCACCTCTGGGGCAATGCCCCATCTCCTTGCCTCTGGGTTCTGGGATAAAGCCCCATGCTCTCAGCTCCTTGTGGATATGAAGGGATTTCCCCCTTCAGCCCCCGTAATGGGGTCACCAAGAATACAGATGACACAGGATTTGGGCTGCCAACTCACCTCAGCTCTTCTATTTTCTTTTTCTTGATTTCATTGATGCGCTCGTGCCGCTTCTGGGCCTCTTCCTTGAGGCGCCGGCCCTCTTCAAACGTGGCGATCCGCTCCTGCACCTGCTTTTGCTGGTTCTCTCGCACCTGACGCCGCAACTCATTGGCATGTTGCAGATTCTCCTTGCCTTTCTTCTCTTCTTCCAAACGCTCCTTCTCGATCTGCTGTCTCTGAGCCCTTAGAATTTGGGGAAGGCAGAGAGAGGACTCATTGGGGGAAGGGGACCTGCCACCAGAGAGCCACTCACTCTCTTAGTCAATTCCCATTTTCTGGCTGTCCCCCCCCCACTCATCCCTGAAATCCATTGCCTATTCATAGAATCCCCCTCCTGTGCTTTAATCTATATGTCTCTTCTATCCACCAGGTCTTCTTGGCTTCTATTACACGTTCGTTCGTTCAATGACCACTTATTAAAGGCCAATTTAGTATAATCCACTGTGCTAGATGGTGGGGGAAATACAGAAATGATGTTAACACTTCACTACTTATTCACATAATAGAATTAAGATTATTTAGCCAAGGAAGGTGAAGAGCAGCAGTAATAATTTAAAGCGGGGAAGCTTGGGAAATACAGGAGGTGGTCCACAAAAAATGGTGGATATAAAGCCTTTTCAAGACAAGTGTGCTTAGATTATCTAAGAGAAGCAATAGAGTATAGGGGGAGCAGGGCAAATCTTGGGAGTCATAAAGAAATGGGTTCGGTACATCCTAAGTAGCCACAGCTAAGGCACTGAAGCTCCCAATCCTCCAGACAACTCTTTGAGGGTAAAGTTACAGAATTGCCACTTTGCCTCAATGGAGTGAATTTGCACAGAGTTCACCATAGGGAAGAAATCACAGGGTCAGGATGAAACAATGTTGAGAAAATGGTTTGGAGGGTTTATGGAATTTCTCTTTGTCCTTGCACATGAGAGAGCACCCAGCTTTCACTCAGAGATTAGTAAAGTCTTAGGATCTCAGCCAGGTCATTTTTCCTCCGATGCCTCAGTTTATTTATCTACAAAAAGAAGGCTCAGATTAAATTATCTCAAAAACCACAATTCAGTTTTAAATCTGATGACCTCTTGATCCTCTGAATCAATGTTTTACAATCCTAAGTGTCATGAGGTTCTTTATGTCTGACTTAAACCTTTTCTGCTAGAATTTCATTCCTTCCTCCCTATGGAAATAAAGAATCATTCTGGCTGCGACAAGTCACCTCCCCTTACCTGTCAACCACCTCTCCTCCCAGGCGAATTATCCTAGTTGCTTTTACTCTCACAGATGCTTGACCAAGAAGAAACTCTGTCACAAAGCTAGGAAGAAATACTTCCTTCCTAGCAGTGTGATCTTGGGCAAGTCACTTAGCCTGTTTGCCTCAGTTTCCTCATATGTAAAATGGGGATAATAACAGCACTTGCCTAATAGGGTTGTGGTGAGGATCAAATGAGATATCTATAAAACATGTAGCACAGTGTAGGCACTTAATAAATGACTATTCCCATCCTGCCCCCTTCTCTCTTTAGAAAACCATTTTATAATCTTAAGATAGTAATGAGACTTAACTTAGACGGATGAAAATTCCACCAGTAGGTGAGAATACTCTATCTTCAACAACACATTTCGGTAAAAAAAAAAAATCTATATAAAAGGTCAAGACTGAATTCAAATCCTAGTTCTCTCACTTATTACCCGTGTGACTATGGGTCAAGCCAATCTTTACTCATCTGTAAAACAGATAATACCTAAGGTAATTTCCCCCTCTAACCTTATCCTCTAGACCAGTGGTTCCCAAACTTTTTTTGGCCTACCACCCCCTTTCCAGAAAAAATATTACTTAGTGCCCCTGGAAATTTTTTTTTAATTTTAATAGCAATTAATAGGAAAGATAAATGCACCTGTGGCCATCACCACTCCCCCCTGGATCAATGCAGCACCCACCAGGGGGCAGTAGCACCCACTTTGGGAATCACTGTTCTAGATGCAGTGCCCTCCTCTCCATTCTCCCTACCCCAGCCTTTGTTTACTTGATTGGCCTTTTTCTGTCATTTCTGTTCAGTTGTGGTGGCTCTTTGGGGTTTTCTTGACAAAGAGAGTGGACTGGTTTGCTGATTCCTTCTCCAGCTTACTTTACAGTTGAGAAAACTAAGGCCAACAGAGTTAAAGTGACTTGTCCAGGGTCACACAGCTAGTAAGTGTCTGAGGCCGAATTTGAACTCAGGAAGATGAGCCTTCCTGATTGCAGCTCAGTGCTCTATCCAATGAGCCATCTAGCTGCCCCGGCCCTTGTGACACCCAGGGGCAAAGCAAAGGCCAGCCCACCTGAGGATCCTCTCAAATTCATCTCGATCCCGCTGCACCTGCACAGCCATTGTATGCTCCTTGTAAGCCACCTGCTCCATCCGGCTCTGTTTCAGCTGGTTGTTGGTTTCCACTTTCTTCTGGGCATCCTCCTTCTCTTTCAGGCGCCATTCTCGTTCTGCTGCTTCCTGATTGCGCCTGGCCCGAAGGGCATGCTGGCAAGAGGGAAGGGGCAGCGAAACAAGGCTGGGTGCTGTGCCAGGTGGCTTATGGGAAGTAGGAAAGTTCCTAAACCCACCCAGTTGAAGCCAGGAGTATGGAGGGGTGGAGGTCAGGGTTCTTGGTGGGACAGGTCTCCTTATACAACCAATTGCCTTGGCAGGAACCAGTTTCCTCAGAGAACTCGGGTTAACTCACCCTTACCACCCTTCCCATGAATAAAGTGGGAGCCCAGTGCCCTATGCCAGTCCCCTAGGCATCACCATCTTATACTTTCCTAATCACCTTCTGCTTTGACAAACCCAGATAATTTCTCTAGCAGTAGGAGATTCTAGGAAAGAATCGATGGCATTTAATGATCTGAAGGGAGCTTGTGAGGTCATCTTGTCCATTTCCCATCCCTGAAGTGATTTTTATTTTAAAATACTATTAATGAGGGGACAGGTAGGTGGCTCAGTAGATGGAGAACCAGGCATAGAGATGGGAGAATCTGGGTTCGAATATGGCCTCAGACACTTCCTAGCTGTGAGACCCTGGGCAAGTCACTTAACTCCCATTGCCCAGCCCTTATCACACTTCTGCCTTGGATCCAATGCACGGTGTTTATTCTAAGACAGAAGGTAAGGGTTTAAAATTTTTTTACTATTAATGAAAGAGTCTACAGCCTCCCTTGGTGGCCTATTTGAGTAGCTGACCTCCCTTCAGAAAGTAATTCTTAATGTGTAGCCTGTCTCCCACCCAAGTAAAGCAGAGGAAGGACACCTCTGTGCTTTGTGATGCCAACAGATAGAAATGTGACTTCTGATAAAAACAAAGGGGATATGTACCCACAAAAATATGGGAATGTGTATATATATATATGTATATATATAAGTATGCATATATATAAGTATATACACACATATGTTTGTATGCATGTCTGAATGTATCCCGCCTGCAGAGAACTGGGGTCTCTTCTGTTAGGCCTTCCCCTGAATTCCACTTCGTAGGTACCTGTTCTGCCTGGTAGTCCTGGGCTTTCTCCTGCATGGCCCTCAGCCGAGCCGTCTCTTTTTCTTTTTCCTTTCGGATTCTTTCTTGTTCAGCCTCATACTCTGCTTCTCGAGCCTAAAAGAGAGAAAAGGCTATGGGAAGCCTGACATAGGATTCCCTCGGTCTTTCAGACAGCCACAAACACCTCCAGATGTGGGGTCAGGCCACTCTTTCAGGAGTGCCTCTTCTCTCAGCCTCAGAAAAAGCACAAAAAGTGCTGGTTTGTCTTTCCCATCACCTGACTGCCCCATGGGGAAATTTCAGCTTGTCTAAGAAACAGCAGGGAATGTAAGCAATGAAAACAACAGGCTTTATCCATTGCTCCTACTATAAAAGTGAACAAAGAGTTAACTGCTCCCCAAGGCCATCTCCCCAGGGCTGCTCATCTTGTGCTGGCAAGGAATAATCTCTGGGCAGGGAACTTCCCTAGTCCCTCTATTCTATCTCTACAGACCTCTATGAATACCTTTATGTCCACACTATCTGTGTCTTAACATGGTTTCTCCAAAATTTCTCCAAATTTGTTGTTTCTCTTTAGCACCTCATTAGGGTTTGCCCACAGCAGGTGTTCACAAATGGTCCACATCAATGGCTGATGAGACTGAAGCAGCTAAATGGTTCAGTGGATAGGGAACCAGGCCTGGAAATGGGAAATCCTGAGTTCCCAGCTGTGTGACCCTGGGCAAGTCACTTAACCCCCCATTGCTTAGCCCTTACTGCTCTTCTGCCTTGGAACCAAAACACAGTATTGATTCTAAGATGGAAGGTAAGGGTTAAAAAAAAAGTCATATTGTGATTTTATGGTACAAGCCACAGTTGTCAGGGTAGAGATTGTTTTGAGGTCAGAGAAAATCTATGATTAATAGACATTTAGGGTGAACTCCAAAAAGGCAGCAGCATGCATATGAGTATGTGCCTTCCTGTGAAACACAAGGAACACATATACATATACACATCCCATTACTCTGCTAGTCTTTAATCTCTTTCCTAACTCCACCTGTTCCCTGATCTTTCTTCTTCCTTTCTTTCATTTTTCTTTCTTTCTCCCTTTCTTTTTTAATTCTTTCTCTTCCTTCCTTCCTTCCTTTCCTCTCCCTTCTTTCCCTTTCTTCCTTCTTTCTTTCTTCCTTCCTTTCCTTCTTTCTCCCTTACCTTCTGTCTTAGAATCAATACTGAGAACAGTGGTAAGGACTAGGCAATTGGGGTTAAGTGACTTGATCGGGATCACACAGCTAAAATTATTTGAGGTTGGATTTGAACTCATAACTTCCTGTCTCAGGCCTGACTCTCTATCCACTGAGCCACCTAGCTGTCTCTTTTCCCATCTTTCTTAAACATAGTAGGCAAGAAGCATAAACAATGAAATTTAGTGGAAAGAACTGAGTTAGAAGGCCTGAATTCAGGTGTAAACTCTGTTACATATTAGCTCTGTGGGTAATTATGTGCAAATAATTTCAGTTCTCTGATCCTCAGTTTCCTCATCTGTGAAATTAGAAGGATAATGATAACAAAAGCAATAATAGCTAGCATTTGTGCAACAACAATGGGGTGCCAGGTACTGTGCTAAATCCTTTAAAATTAAAAAAAAAACATTTTAATCCTTATGTTTCTGTCCTAGTAACAACTCTAAGGCAGAAGAGTGAAAAGAGCTAGGTGATGATGGTTAAGTGACTTTCACAGGGTCAAATAGCTAGAAAGTCTCTGAAGCAAGATTTAAACTCAGATCCTCCCAAAATCCAAACCCAGCACTATCTACACTGTTCCAAAAGCTGCCTGGCGCTGTATAATTATTAACACATTTGATCCTCACAACAACCCTGACAGGTAGGTGCTATTATTATCCCCATTTCACAGTTAAAGAAACTATATCTTTCTGGTGATCTCTTAATCTCACTATCCGACTATGCTAACAGGCAATGTGGCAAGGTACAAAGACAGCCATCCTCAGTGCCAAGAAGTCTCTCCTCTGACATCTACTGACTGTGACCTTTGACAAGCTTTTCAGTCTCTTGGGGCTCTGGGCAGAGAAGGTTGACATTGATAGAAATGAGTCTCCTCATCCCAGAATTCCCTATGTCAATGGAGTTCCAGGTATGGTTCCTATCCCTTACTATGGGTCATCTTTGAAGGATTTTACTATATTTGCAACCTACTCATTTCCAACATTATGCCTCTCCATTGCCCCCTACTGATACTCATTTTAATTATTTTACAGATAGTGGTTTTCTATAACTAGCAGCTACACAAATAACTATTAGTATGAAGAAAGATGGGCATTTGCTTCAGGAAGAAGTTGGGGTTATTAAAAGAAGCTCTGCAACCTTTCTGAACAAAATCCCCACTCCTCTTTCTGTTTAATTTGGGGTCCAATTTGTGATCTATTTATATTGTCTGGCCACAAACATGAAAGAGTGGCAAGAAGGGAGAATGGGTTCCTCATACCTCACCTACAAGGTGTCATCATAGATAACAAAGTGTCATTGTGTTAACACCTGGTGATTCACCAAGAAATGCAACATTTCTATGATGGAATTAAAGGAAGCCTGGCCAATGAAAAAGAAAAAAAATTGGTTATGCCCCTAAAGAATGTAAATCGTTATAACTGTCAACAATACCACTGATAGTTATGGCAGATGCCCATAGATCAAGAGAGTTCAAAGGCATAGCTGAGGAAACAAAGACACAGACTGTACAGACTAAAGATATAGATAAGTATGTGTCTCCCTGTTAGATGTTTCACCTAATATTTATGATCAGAGGTCAATGAACAAGGCTCTGTTGTTTCTATAATTCTTAATGGATCTTGAAGTACGGATGGGAGAAAACTTGTTAGAAGAAAAGCTTTAAGGGGAGCATTTTTCTCTATCAAATCAAAATTTCAAAAGAGAATCAATGAAAAAGTACAGTAAAACCTTTTATTCTTTACATCAATTTGTGATGTTAGAATTGGTGGACTCCCATGGAATATTAGGCTTACAAAAGTTGCCCTGTTCCTTGCCTCATTGGGGGTACATGACTCTCATAAAAATAGGTTAGTAGGCAAAGTAGGTATATGGGTCAGTGGTTATTGATGTTTTCTCAGTCACCTTTTTTCAAGTAGTAAGAGCTGAGATTACACACACACACACACACACACACACACACACACACACACACACACAACTTCAATCTNACACACACACACACACACACACACACACACACACACACACACACACACCACTTCAATCTTTGATATCTTCTTTTTTATTCATACACTTTGGGAATTGATTCTTCAACACCTTTACATAGTGTTGCCTCCAGCACAGATCTCCTCTGTATACACACTTGGTCTAATAGATCAGGCTTTTCCATCTTTATTCTCTTTGCTGCAATTTCTAGAGCCTCCACAAACATATCCTGGGCTGTGATTCTGAGTCCAAATGTGGTGGATCTAACATCTTTGATGATGAAAAGAAGTCAATTGTAAAAATCATTGCAAATCTTTTCCAATTTTCTATTTGTTGCACTCCTTTCATTTTCATCTTTGTATGTCCACATGAGTGTTTTGCTTAGTTGAATCTTTTGGTAAGTTTTCTTTAAGCTGGTCTTGCCTTTACGGCTTTTTTTGTTTTATGAGGCAACAGTTCACAATCTTCCATCTTTCTTCTTTGTAATATTGTACAAATATGTTTCTATTCTAAGCCAATATGCCTTTAAGGAGCTACAATTCTTCTTTACCGAGCACATAAGTCATGTTTGTTGAATGAGGTGCTTTTTAGGCTCTTTTAGTCACTTTGTTACGGCAATTGATTTACGTGGATCAGGCATCTTAATCAATCAATCCATAAACATTTAAGTGTCTACTATGTGCCAGGCACTGTACTAAGCACTGGGCATAGAATGAAAGGCAAAACACAGTCTTGGTATTCAAAGACCTCAGAGTCTACCAGGAGAGACAACTTGTAAATAACAATGTAACCAAGCTAGGTAAAGGTTAAGTTGAAAATAATCAACAGAGAGAAGGAACTAGAATTACCTGTATAAAAAAACCTACAGATCTGTGTCTATATACTTTCTATTTGCCATCTTCCATTTCCTGGGATATGAATAGTTAATAGTTGGAAGGTTCATTTGAATGAGTAAGGATTGAGCTATTTTCAACCATACAGTTTTCTAATTTTTCTTCCTTTTTTTCTGTATTTGCTTCGATTTTTATCTTTGCTCAAATTAATCAGTAGTCTGTACACAAATACCAGCTTCAAAAAATGACACTCACATGAGTAACAAGGCATTTCCTATCAGTTAAAACATAATCAGTTTTCTTTTAATGATATTCTTCAGTGCTCTCCTTGTCTAGTGCCTACAGATTCTTTTTATGAAGAAAATATTCACAATATATAGAGGTGGAGTGTCTTTGTAACCTACAAGTCTTTCATCTTTCTCAACTGTTATTCCTGATCTATATTTTCAAATACATTTCTTAACATCTTTATCTATTCCTACTTCTGCATTGAGGTCACCAAATATCAAATATAGGTTGATTTAATGGGAAAGTCTCATTGAGTTATTGGTAGAATTTCTCTACCTCTTCATCCTATGCAAAAGATGTTGGCAGAAAGAGGGAAATTATTTTTATGGAGATCTCTTTGCAAATACTCATAATGAACCCTGTAATACAAGGTGACCATATGTCCATAGATTTTTTTCTGGCTGCCTTTGAGTGTATGATAAAAACAGATGATCCTGACTCATTTATTTGCCTCTCAAAGGAGACTATGTAAGCCATCCTTCCATTTAGCTTCAACTTCCTTCTTCCTGGTTTCACTTATATCAAGTTATCAAGACTAATATGAGACAGTTCCTTCAGTAGTATCTCCATTTGCTGGTCACTGAATTGATTTCACATGTGAAGTTGTCAGTGGTCAAGGCAAAGTTTAGAGATGGCTTGTGTGACTCACTACCCCCTGCTTGCCTTTCTCCCCTGCTGCCATAGTCACTGAGGAGAAGGAGGCAGCACAAAAAGTGAGGGCTAATTTGTGAGGAGTTTTCATGTTTATTTGTTTGTTTCATAGTTATCATGGCCAAAACATTCATCACCAAAGTGGCCAGTCTCCTGGTGAAGATCTTCCCATACTTAGCTAGGCTGGTCCTCAAAAAACAAATGCAGCCTACTGTCAGGACCATATCTGAGGGATAGAGAAAGCTCAGAAGAATTAAACCCATATAGAAAGATAGTAAAGTTTTTAGAAGACCAGAATACAGTTAAAAAAAAAAATAAGCTTCTCTTTTTAATGGAAGATATTCATCATAAAGGCAGAAATGTGAACCAGTAAGGTGAAGGATGACACTTTTGTCTTCTTAGTTTTTGTTCTTACTTGGATTAATTTGCATGCCAGTCCAGAAAGGCTCTTGGAAGAAAGATGGGTTTCCTTAACCTAGCTTCATTACAATTCCCATGGATTTTCTGGGGACAGACTTCCCAAAGTGTGTTGAGGGGGAGAGGGGCCCAGGAAATTTGGATATGAATTTCAGCTCTGCTTTTTACTATATATTTGACCTTAAGAAAATGATTTAATTTTCTCTGGGACTTAGTTTACTCACCTAAAAGAAGGGGAGGTTGAACCTAATGAACTTGAAACTTTAATAATATGCTATAATATTTTTATAATACTTATGTATTTTCTTTTTTAACTGTACCTCTGCTTGGCTAGTAAAATACAAACAAATCCATGGGATTTATTCAATATGTTTTTAAATGAGTGTTGACCCATAGAGTTCCATAAAACTGGGGTAATTTTTCTGAGATACCTCCAGGTACTATACTCTCAGAAGCAAGTAAAAAAACTTCATTTCCATCAAAAGTCTAAACCACTATTCTCTCTCCTCCTCCCATTTAAATCTCCCCATTCAAGATACTCACAAAGATATTAAGAGAATAACCAATTAATCTGATTTTTTCCCATACTTTCTTTTCCCTGCCACTGTTAGTGAGCAAATGGACCATCTAAAATGGATGGAGTACTTAGGCACTCTTCAAAATTGATTCCTACAGAATCAAGAAGTAGCTATCTCCTATCTGAAGGGGCTTTTATCCCGACTTGTCTTCCTGATGTAGAATTGGCAAAACTGTTCCTGAGAAGAAGCTACAAGCTGCTCTCACTTTACCCCTCCACCTCCATCATTTCACCACCTCTATGTGTTAATATTGTCTATTGTGTTCCAGATAAGCAAACCTACTTACCATCCCCTTCTCACAACTCACCCATTCCCACTTTTGAGCCTCCCTCCTAATTCTGACTCCTCTTGTCCCTCTCTAGGCCCCTGTCATCTCACCATTTTCTTCTTGGTGAACTCCATCACCAACTGATCCGCGAGCTTCTCCTGGGCCAGCAATTCCTCCTTTCGCCTTTGGTTTTCGTCATTGATGCGCTTGATCTCAGCCTGCATTTTTATCTTATCCTGGTGCCTTTGTTCCATATTCTTCCATGTGGGGAGAAACAAAGGCACAATATGAGACAGACATAAATAACTCAGAGAATAATAAAAGAAAGATAGAGACAGAAAGTGAAATGCACTCTACTATCTTCTTAACTCAATGAACCCTTCTCTACTGAAAATAGTCTCTTAGGAGTTGTTAATAGCCTCTCTTCCAACCAAATTCAATGACCTTTCCTAAGTGGACATCTTATTTTCTCTCTCTGCAGACTGGACAGTGCTATAGAGTGCATCAAGAAGTAGGTGTCTCCCAATAGGAAAAATCACCAGGGACAAAACTGATGGTTTTGATTTTGTGTGTGTGTGTGTGTGTGTGTGTGTGTGTGTGTGTGTGTGTGTGTAAATATATATATATACGTATATATATATATTGTACATTATTTTGTGTTTGGTATTTTCAGTTGTGTCCAACTTTTTATCATTCCATTTGAGTTTTTTTTTTTGGCAAAAATACTGAATTAGTTTGGCATTTCCCTCTTCAGATTTATGTGAATATATACATATGTGTATTTATACAAATTAAATTATATATTTGCATATATGCAATTATATATTTGTATTATGTACATATTAAATACATATATATCAATTTAATTTGAATATAATAAATCTAAAATAAAGAGAAAAGCAAGTGACTGGGGGAAGGTGTTCCTGTCAAATAGATATATCAGACAGCAATCTGGTTCTTGAGTTTAGGAACTTGACAGAATGAATTTTTACTAAATGAATAAGTGAATATCTCTTCTCCTACAAGGTAATCTCTGAACTTTTTGGGAGAGGAAGAACATATTGTTCTGAAGTCACACTGTCAGTAGCAGGGCCAGGGTCAGAAGCAGAACTAAGGTCTCCTAGCTAATGGTCTAATGTTCTTTCGCTTATACTGAGACAACTTTCTCCTCACTAACTGTATAACTTTGGGAAGTTCACAGAGCTTGATTTCCTTCTCCCACTCTCTAAAATACTTCCTATCTCTAAGATCCTATTCTAGGATGAAAGCCCCATGAATGAACCACTAGGGCAGTATCCTTCTGTTATTTCTCACAATGGTGGGAAATGATCCAGTCACTAACATGGAGCCTCCTCCGAATAATAAACCAATTCTCAGTTGTTTAGAGCAGCTCTAAACCCTGCCATTCTTTTAATGACATCCTCCCCCTGACCCTTCTCAATAATGTCTTGTGTCCTTTTTCTTTCTTTTAAAAAAACACTTACTTTCTGTCAGAAGATAGATACAGGTATCAGTTGCAAGACAGAAAAGTGGTAAGGTCTGTGCAATTGGGGTTGAGTTACTTGCCTGGGGTCATCCAGCTGGGAAGGGTCTGAGGTCAGATTTGAACCCAGGTCCTTCTGCCTTCAGGTCTATCACTCTATCCACTGAGCCACCTGGCTGTCCCTAAGGGGTACATTTTTCAATGAAAGTAAACTAAATATAAATTGATGTGTCAATTAATTGCTTTATGTCAATCTGAGGATTCTCTAGGGAAGTGTCACTAAAGTTTTGTTGAACATTTTTGTTAGTGACTTGGATGAAGACATAGATGGTCTGCTAATTATCAATTAATTGCTCATCAAATTTGCAGGTAACAAAGCCATTAAGGTAACTAAAATGTAAGAAAGAACACTGAACCTAGAGTAAGAAGATTCAAGTTTGAACCCCAGCTTCAACACTTGCTGTGTAAACATAGGATGCTGCTTAATCTCAGAGACTCCTTTTTCTCATCTGTAAAATGGGGATAATACTTGCACTACTCATTTGGAAGTGTTATTGTAAGGAAAACACCCAGAGCAATCTTAATTTGTGGAGGAGTTGTTATTATTATAAATATGTTAAATAGCAAACAGAATCAGGGTCCAAATCATCTTGACGGGCGAGAACCTAATGAGACCACTTTTATCTTTATTAAACTTCAAACCCTGTACTTATGTTAAGAAAAATAAATTATCCAAGAACAGGATGTAGGAGATGTGGCTAAACA
Organism: Gracilinanus agilis; assembly: GCF_016433145.1. NCBI lineage: Eukaryota > Metazoa > Chordata > Mammalia > Didelphimorphia > Didelphidae > Gracilinanus > Gracilinanus agilis. The sequence continues at coordinate 162,257,154 of NC_058133.1, read as the reverse complement.
GCGTTAATGTGAGAAGGACGTGAGAATTTTAATAGGCAGGCTGCAAGATCAATGTGAGTAAACAGTGTTACAAGGCAGCCTAAAACACTAATCCACCGTATCCACTGGTGAAGGAAATGGCAAACCACTCTAGTATCCTTGCCAAGAAAAGCCCACGGATAGCTATGGTCCATGGGGTCACAAAAAGTCAGACATGACTGAATGACTGAACAACAACAAAATGCTAATGTGATTAAAGGCAACATTAACAAGGGGCTGATTTCCAGCATCCAGATGATGCTATTGTCTTCCAACCTGTCACACTACATTTAGGGTTCTACGTTGAGTGCTCAGTCTTGAGTCCCACATCCTGGAAAGAATACGGACAAGCTGGAGTTCAGTCAGAGGAGGGTGACCAGGACGGTGAGGAGACTAGACACAATGCCATCAAAGGTTTGGGTTGGCAAACTGGGAATGTTTAAACTAGAGATAAAAAAGATGTGGGAAGAATGTGATCATGTGGGAAAGGGGAGCAGACTTTGCCAACTTGGTCCCTGAGAGAAGAATTAGCACCTGGGAGTTAGGGAGGAGAGTTGAGGAAAGGATCAGGGAAATATCAATTTAAAAGAAGTAATAGAGTTATACAATAGTGGAACTGGCTTCCCATCGTTGGAGGTCTTCAAGAAGGACCTGGCTAACTGCTTAGAGGTATTATAGAGAGAATTTCTATTTTAGGGATAAGTTGGGCTAAACCATTTCTGAGGTGACCCTTCCAGCTCTGAATGACAATGAATATAATAATCATGATTAATACTCACATTCTCTGGCACTTAAAGGTTCACAAAAGACTTTTGTCATAACAATCCCTATGAGGTAAGTTGTATAAACATTATGATTCCCATTTTGCACACGAAGAAGCTGCTCATTTCCATCTCTGGTTCTATTGATGCTGTTTTCTTCAATCTAGAACAGGGGTCGGCAACCTTTTTGGTCGTGAGAGCCATAAACGCCACATTTTTTAAAATGTAATTTCATGAGAGCCGTACAGTGCTCACAGTGCGCGCTCCTGTAACAGTGCGCACTCTTGTAACAGCGCCTGAAAAAAAATTGACTTTATGGCTCCTGCAGAAAGGGCCATACGTTGCCAACCCCTGATCTAGAAGGTCCTTTATCCTTCCCAAACAAACTTTACTCATCTTCCTACTCAGCACAAATCTCATTTCTCCAATGAAATCATAACTCTTCTTAAAATTCAACTTAAATCATTCATTTCTTCAGATTCCTAGTACCCTTAAAGTCAGTAATATTCTTTAATTAAATGCTGTTTCGAATGACTTTCTAATTGTTGTGTGTGCGTTTAGTCTCCCAAATGGCCTGCAAATCCTAATTAAAAGTAGAGGTTAAGGGGCAGCTGGGTAGCTCAGTGGATTGAAAGTCAGGCCTAGAGATGGGAGGTCCTAGGTTCAAATCCAGCCTCAGACACTTCCCAGCTGTGTGACCCTGGGCAAGTCACTTGACCCCCATTGCCCACCCTTACCACTCTTCCACCAAGGAGCCAACACACAGAAGTTAAGGGTTTAAAAAAAAAAGTAGGTGTTAAGAGTAAAGCTTCCCTTGTATTCTTTTAGATGCTATGGCAGAGGGCTGAGTGGAGCTCAGTTAATATTCATGATCAGCCTATTATGAAGAGGAACTACAAGGACAAAAATAGGGTATATACTCCTAAGATTGAGAAGAGTTCAGAAAATGCCACCCTATCACACCGAAATGGATGAATTACATTATACAAAGAAATGACATAAAAATGTCTGAGCCTAGGAAGGAGAGAAGCCAGAAACTCTAAGATAACACCATGAGGCTGCTAACCTCTTGGCAACTCATTGTTTAAACTAATTATTCTTGATAATGATGTACCAAAGTCCCTTACTTCTTCATTGGCATCCAAAATGCCTGGGGTATGGGAAATGGTATGGCAACCCCAAAAGCAAATAATCATATGCTCTTTGGAAAGGAGCTGAAAGAGGATTTGCAGTCAATCACTTCTTCTGCCCTCTCCCTTCAAAAAGAACCCTTAAAATATGATCTTAGAACTTGATGTGCCTCTGGGATCAGACAAGGTAATTCCTTGATTTCACAGAAGAGGAAACTAAGATCTTGCTCAAGGTCTCATTCAATTGATACTGAAATTAAGGCTAAGCTGAGTTGGGCTCAAATGGAACCCATTATGAACTCATAAATGATGGGACCTTGGAGCTAGTTTTGTCCAACCACTCTCTTAAATTACAAATAAAACTGAGACTCTGGGTCAATGTCATAGTAGATAATAGGACCCACTTCTCTTGACAACTCATCCAGCATTTGGCCTCCATCCAGGAGAAGAGTACTCAGAAGTATGGGGACACCAGAACAATGCGTCTTGGACTTATGACTTGAAAAAAGCAGCTACCAGGGGAAAGGGACCTCTGCCTCACTCCAACCTAGAACTGGCCTCCCAGAAGGCCCTTTACTACCCCAGCTCCACCATCAACCCCCATTCCTACTATCTTCAGTCAGCAGTCCTTCAGGTCTCTAGTACTGCAAATAATTGGAAACTGAGAAAGTGCCCATTAATTGGGGAATAGCCAAACAAATTTTGGTATGTGTATGTGATTAAATACTATTACACTGTAAGAAATAATGAAGAGATAACTTTGGGAAAACCTGGGAAAACTTGAATGAACTGATACAGAGTGAGCAGAACCAGAAAAACATAATTACACTAGTATTATAATGAGAAACAACTCTGACTCAGGAACCCTAATTACAATTTCAGAAGACCCAAAAAGAAAAACATGTTATCTACTACCTGATAGAGAGGTAATGGACTCTGAGTTCAGACTGAGACATTTGGGGGGAGGGGGCATGGCCAATGTATTGATTTGTTTGCTTGACTATGCATGTTTATAACAAAGATTTTATTTTTTTGTTTTCTCAATTTGTGGGGAAAGAATGTGGGAGGTAGAGGATGTGAATCTGAAAATAAGCTAAAATTTAATTTAATAAGTTAATAAATCCCCAGCCCTGGAGCAAATGTCCCCACTTGAGGGAACTAACTGCCATTGGTCCTGCCCTAATTACAGTTTTGGCAAGCAAGATGAACTTAGAGGTTGTAAAGCAAAATTGAGCTCAAAGTTATTCCTGATAGTAGGGAAGGTACCATGATTGGAGATGAGTATACATTTTTTTAAAAGAGGGATAAGTAAAGAAAGACAGTAGCATTGCTTATTAGGAAGGTATACTAATGGAAGAAAACTAGGAACTAAAGGGAAGAAGCATAATAAAGTCTGATCTTCATTCTGGTGGTGAAGAGCAATAAATTAGATGAATAAAGAAGAAGAAAAAAAGCATTTTAAACCCTTACCTTCAATGCTAGAATCAATATTAAATATTGATATTTAGAAAGAGCAGTAAGTGCTCAACAATTGGGGTTAAATAACTAGAGACAGCTAGGAAGTATCTCAAGCCAAATTTGAATTCAGGACCTCCTGTGGTCAGCTGGTTCTCTATCTACTGAGCCACCTAGCTGCCCCTCAAAAAAACCCATTGATTAAGTATTTCCTATGCCCTGGATACTATGCTAAGGGTCAGGGACACACACACACACACAAAAAGAAATGTGAGCAATTTCATCCCAGAATGTACTGTTATTGTACATCCTTGATTTTCAGAAGACCAGTGACATCACTGAATGATGTCTTCACTTGCATGTGAATTGGATTTAAGTGAGAAAGAGTTATATAAAATTATGAACTTCACTTTCTCTTCCACAATCATCAAAATCCAGTAGAAAGACAAAGTCAAGATGACTTTGTCATCTTGTATGTAGTAGATGAGTCTTGGATACCTGACCAAGCTCTAAGTGCCTTCATAGTCATTGAGACAAACTAGTCTCATCTGCCCAGTCTGCAGGGGGAAATCTTCACAAGCTTGGGGCAGATAACCTCCCTAACTCCACAGTGGGTTTCAGGCTGATCAGCTACCCTCAACTTGGTTTAGCCCATCTCCAAGACAGTTTTACTGGAATGTGGCTCCTACAACTTCTTGGAGCCACATGAAAAGTAGACACCAAAAGTGGATGAGCAGCCTTGAAAATAGCTCATTGAGCCCTCAGATCAAAGCTGCTTGTCCTCCCAGAACACCTCATACCCCTTATAGACTATTATAGATTACCCAGACAAAAAGAAAAATAGATGAATTTGGGAAATAGATGACGTCTGGCACGGAACATGATATAATAATGGAGCATTCAATCAAACAAACATGCCTGAAGTCTCTCTGCCTTACTCAAGAGCACCTAATAACTTCTTGACTTGCCTTAATGATAATTTCATTCTTCAAAAGGCTGAGGAAACAAGGGGAAATTTTATTCCAGATCTAGTTTTCATTAACAGGGGGAACCAGTTGCTGAGCTGGAAATGATATGATCCTCAGGGGGAAGTGACCCCTCCTTCTTAGACTTTACAATAGAGAAACAAAGGAGAGCTAGGCATAATATATTATGCACTCTAGATTTGGGCAGAATCAATTTCAAAGGGAGCAGAGGAAGGATAGTTGGATCCCATAAACTAAAATTATACAGGGAAAGTCAGAACAAGATGGACAGGAAGCTCTCAAGAATGATATTCAAAAGACAAAGGAAAAAACAGGTGTTTTCTAAAGATACTTGTGTAGATGTAATACAGAGAATAAAACAAAATTGGATTTTCTTGGGAAGATAAGATCAACAAGACTTGGCAACCAATTGAATAGGTGATATTACAAAAAGTGAAGAGATAAAATTACTCCATGATCGAGGGCCTAGATGACTAGGATGGTGATGCCCTCATCAGAAACAAGGAAGTTCAGAACAGCTCTATAGATCTTCAGTTTGGTGTGCAGCCTAATACCTCTTCTCTCCCACACATTCCTCTAGAGTCTTCCAAATGCTGAGCTAGCTCTGGCAATATGTACATCAACTTCATCATCATACTGGAAAGTATATTGCCAAGGTAAATGAATTTATCCATAGCATTTGAAATTTCTCCATTTGAGGTAACCAGTGGTGGCTTATGGTATTTGTGGTGCTGGATAGTGGAGAACCTCTGTTTTCTCAGTGTTAATTGTCAGGCCAAAATTAGCACAAATGGTAGAGAAATGACCATACTCTTGCATATCAGCCTTGGAAACTGCATTGAGTGTGCAATCTTTTCGAATAGAAAGTTGTGCAACCAACTCTCCCTCTTCTTTAGTCTTGTCTTGTAGCCTTTTCAAGTGAAATAATTTACCATCGGTGCAGTAACTGATTTAATGTCATTTTTGTCCTCATTGAAGGTGTCTCATATCATCACTGAAAAACATCATGCTAAAAATCATGGGAGCACACAGCCCTGCCTCTCTCCATTGGTGACTGGAAAGCAAGAAAACATCATCTTTTATCTGGGACCCAAGCAAGTATGCTGCCATGAAAATGATGTACAATACTGATGAATTTCTCTAGACAACCAAATTTTGTCATGATCTTCCATAAGCCCGCATAAATGACAGTATCAAAGGCCTTGGTTAAATCAACAAATGTTGTGTACATACCTCTGTCCTACTTTTGGAATTTCTCCTGGAGTTGTTAGATAGAAAACACCATATCATCATTCATTGACCCTTTTTGAAGCCACACTAGCTCTAGAGATGTCCATCCTCCAGGAGAAGGATATGCTAATTAAGGAAAACGCTGGCAAGAATCTTACAGGCAGTGACTAAGAGAAAGACCCCCCTGTGATTGTCGGAAGCAGCCTATTTCCTTTTCCTTTATAAAAGTGGACAATGGAGACACCTTTGATCTCCTAGGGCAGTGATGGGCAAACTACAGCCTGTGACAGGCCAGATGGGGGAGGGGGGTCCTGAAATGTTCTGTCGGGCTGCACAACATTATTCCTAATCTGACAAATACAGTGAGTAGGATTCAATACAATGAAACTTCGAAAGAGTTGCCTTAGAAACAGACTGACAGATGAGCATTTCCTTTCCTTTGGCCCCCTCTTTAAAAAGTTTGCCTATCAGGTATGAGCAAAATCTTTTGGGCATCAAATGAGAAAAAGAAGGCAGGAGTGGCTATCATGATCTCTGACAAAGCCAAAGTAAAAATAGATATGATTAAAAAAGACAGGGAAGGTCATTACATCCTGATTAAAGGCAGTATAAACAATGAGGAAATAACACTGCTCAATATATATGCACCAAGTGGCATAGCACCCAAATTCATAAAGGAGAAACTGGCAGAGCTCAAGAAGGAAATAGATAGTAAAACCATACTAGTGGGAGATCTAAATATTCCTCTGTCAGATCTAGATAAATCAAACCGAAAAATAAATAAGAAAGAGGTAAGAGAGGTGAATGAAGTCCTAGAAAAATTAGATTTAATTGATATGTGGAGAAAAATAAATAGGGACAAAAAGGAATACACCTTCTTTTCAGCTGCACATGGTACATTTACAAAGATTGACCATGTAATAGGGCATAGAATCATGGCAAACAAATGCAAAAGAGCAGATATAATAAATGTAACCTTCTCAGATCATAATGCGATAAAACTAATAATCAGTAAGGGCACCTGGACAGGCAAGTCAAAAACCAATTGGAAATTAAACAATATGATTCTCCAAAACCAAATTGTCAAAGAAGAAATCATAGAAACAATCAACAATTTCATTGAAGAGAATGACAATGATAAGACATCCTACCAAACTCTGTGGGATGCAGCCAAGGCAGTACTCAGGGGGAAATTTATATCCTTGAGTGCATATATTAACAAATTAAGGAGGGCAGAGATTAATGAATTGGGCATGCAACTCAAAAAATTAGAAAGCGAACAAATAAAAAACCCCCAGATGAAAACTAAATTAGAAATACTAAAAATTAAGGGAGAAATTAATAAAATCAAAAGTAAAAGAACTATTGAATTAATAAATAAGACTAGAAGCTGGTATTTTGAAAAAACCGATAAAATAGACAAAGTACTAGTCAATCTAATAAGAAAAAGGAAAGAAGAAAACCAAATTGACAGTATTAGAGATGAAAAGGGAGACCTCACCTATAAGGAAGGGGAAATTAAGGCAATCATTAAGAACTATTTCACCCAATTATATGGCAACAAATATAACAATTTAGGAGATATGGATGAATATTTACAAAAATATAAATTGCCTAGATTAACAGCAAAAGAAATAGAATACCTAAATAATCCCATATCAGAAATAGAAATTTAACAAGCCATCAAAGAACTCCCTAAGAAAAAATCACCAGGACCTGATGGATTCACAAGTGAATTCTGTCAGACATTCAAAGAGCAACTAATCCCAATACTATATAAATTATTTGATATGATAAGCAAAGAAGGAGTCCTACCAAATTCATTTTATGACACAAATATGGTACTGATTCCAAAGCCAGGTAGACCAAAAACAGAGAAAGAAAACTATAGACCAATCTCCCTAATGAACATAGATGCAAAAATCTTAAATAGAATATTAGCAAAAAGACTCCAGCAAGTAATTAAGAAGGTCATCCACCATGATGATCAGGTGGGATTTATACCAGGAATGCAAGGATGGTTCAACATTAGGAAAACCATCCACATAATTGACCATATCAACAGTCTAACAAACAAAAATCACATGATTGTCTCAATAGATGCTGAAAAAGCCTTTGACAAAATACAGCATCCATTCCTATTGAAAACACTGGAAAGTATAGGAATAGAAGGACCTTTCCTAAAAATAATAAACAGTATATACCTAAAACCATCAACAAACATCATATGCAATGGGGATAAATTAGAAGCCTTCCCAATAAGATCAGGAGTAAAACAAGGATGCCCATTGTCACCTCTATTATTTAACATTGTACTAGAAACACTAGCAGTTGCAATTAGAGA
>NC_058133.1:162148908-162248830 GCF_016433145.1 Gracilinanus agilis | reverse complement strand
ATAAATAAGTTAAGTGAACACAAAATAGTATACCTGTCAGATCTCTGGGAAAGGAAAGATTTTAAAACCAAGCAAGAGTTAGAGAAAATTACAAAATGTAAATTTAATGGTTTTGATTATATTAAGCTAAAAAGCTTTTGTACAAACAAAAACAATGTAGTCAAAATCAGAAGGGAAACAACAAATTGGGAAAAAATCTTTATAATGAAAAACTCTGACAGGGGTCTAATCACTCAAATATACAAGGAGTTAAAGCAATTGTATAAAAAAATCAAGCCATTCCCCAATTGATAAATGGGCAAGAGACATGAATAGGCAATTTTCAGATAAAGAAATCAAAAGTATCAAAAAGCACATGAGAAAGTGTTCTAAATCTCTAATAATTAGAGAAATGCAAATCAAAACAACTCTGAGGTATCACCTCACACCTAGCAGATTGGCTAAAATGAAAGAAGGGGAGAGTAATGAATGTTGGAGGGGATGTGGCAAAATCGGGACATTGATGCATTGCTGGTGGAGTTGTGAAATAATCCGGCCATTCTGGCTGGCAATTTGGAACTATGCCCAAAGGGCTATAAAAGACTGCCTGCCCTTTGATCCAGCCATACCATTGCTGGGTTTGTACCCCAAACAGATCATAGATAAAAAGACTTGTACGAAAATATTTATAGCTGCGCTTTTTGTAGTGGCAAAAAACTGGAAAATGAGGGGATGTCCTTCAATTGGGGAATGGCTGAACAAATTGTGGTATATGCGGGTGATGGAATACTATTGTGCTAAAAGGAATAATAAACTGGAGGAATTCCATGCAAATTGGAGAGACCTCCAGGAAGTGATGCAGAGCGAAAGGAGCAGAGCCAGAAGAACATTGTACACAGAGACTGATATACTGTGGTAAAATCGAATGTAATGGGCTCCTGTACCAGCAGCACTGCAATGACACAGGACAGCTCTGAGGGATTTATGGTAAAGATGCTACCCACATTCAGAGGAAGGACTGCAGGAGAGGAAACATATAAGATAAACAATTGCTTGAATGCATGGGCTGAGGCAGACATGAATGGGAAATAAACCCTAACAAGGACACGTTACACAACCAGTGGAAATGTGCGTTGGCCATGAGTGGGGGGAGAGCGGGGGGTGAAGGGGAAAGTAGGGGCATAAAGTATGTAAACAGATTAAAAACGAATATTAATAAATGTCTAATAAAAAAAAAAGTTTGCCTATCACTGCCCTAGAGGATAATCTCCTCTTGCCATGTAACCCAGAAGATTTCAGTCAGCTTTTGTATGACCAATGGACCCCTGCCTTGTAAATATCTTCTGGAATGGAATCGCCAAAAGGCACCTTATCACAGAAGAGGAGTTTAATGGCATTCAAAACATTTTATTCAGTTGGAATTTGGGCTACAGAAAGATTTGCTTCAACCTGAAGTCAATGGCTTCAGCACTGATTCATAGTGGTCTGGTGACAATATTATGGAAGTGTGTTCAGCCCTTCTCTCCAGGATCATGCCTTATTACTGATCAGTGTAGCTCCATCAGCACTGAGTAGTTGAGATACCCCATAGGTCTTTGGTCCATGAATAGTCTTCAGAGCATCATTGAAGCACTTGGGGTTGTTACCATCAGGATAAAGCTGAATTTCATCGGCTTTCTTACTGAGCTAAGAACCCTACATCTCTCTAAACTTCATTTGCACTCTACTTTTAATGGAGTTAAGTGCTGGCTTCTTTGTCATGGATGAACTATCCTGCTGATAAACCCTGTTTAGTTCTCATCTTTCATTTAGTAGCTTCTGAATATCCTTATCATTTTCATCAAACCCATCTGATGTTTACACGAGTATGAGTAAATGTGATGTTATACACCAAATCTCTGAAAAATGCCCAGTCTTTCTCAGCTACGTTGTTACCAACTCTCTGTTGGTTCAACTTTCCCTCCAGATCAACAAAAGATTGTTTGCTCATGGAGAAGAGCTCTAATCTGTTGACTTTAAGTCTTCTAGTAGTCATCTTGCCATGGGGCTGCAACTTCTGCAGCATGCAAATGTTTAGAGAGGATGAGATTCTGATGGTCCAGCAATGTGTACCACGCTTTTCCTTCACCAGTCTCACATCCTGTCTGTTTCTTCTCCTCACAATAAGAGGTTTTTAAATGCCAATGTTTGCTGTAAGGATGCATCCATGAAGTTGTATTGTGTTTAGGTAAACGGAAGACAGACAGTGTTAGTGATGAAATCATGAAATACATGAAATACAAGTCTTCAGTAATAAATAACCATTGCTGTTGATGTTTCCAACTGGATTGCTCCCAAGGACTCCCTTCTATGTCTGATAGTCTGTGCCTTTATTTAGCATTAAAGTCACTTAGAATTTTAAGCTTGTTCTCTTTTGACACATTGCTGATAAGGATCCCTAGATCTTTATGAAATTTTTCTTTGACAAAGGATATGGACACACAGTTTTCAGATGAAGAAATAAAAGCTATCAATAATGTAAGGAAATGCTCTACATCACTCTTTTTTTAACCCTAATATTTTTATACATATCCTTCTATATTAATTTTATTTGTTACAGGGCTAGGCAATGGGGTTAAGTGACTTGCTCAGGGTCAGACAGCTAGTCTACATCACTCTTAATTAGAGAAATGTACATTTTAAAAACTCTGAGGTATCACCTCACACCTATCAGATTGGCCAATATGACAGTAAAGGCAAGTGATAAATATTAGAGAGAATGTAGCAAAATTGGGACATTAAAGCATTGCTGGTGCAGTTGTGAACTGATCCTACCATTCTGGTAGTCAATTTTGAACTATGTCCAAAGTGCGATAAAATTACATATACTCTTTGATCCTGTAATACCACTACTAGATCTGTATCCCAAAGAGATTTTTTTAAAAGGGGGAGAAAGGGCTTGTACAAAAAATATTTATAGCAGCCCTTTCTGTGGTAGCAAAGAATTGGAAATTAAGGGGATGACCATCAATTGGGGAATGGCTGAACAAATTATGGTATATGATGGTGATGGATTATTATTGTGAATTAAGAAATGATGAAGAGGATGATTTTAGAAAGAGCTGGAAAAAATACATGAACTGATGCAGAGCAAAATCAGAAGAACAGGGAGAACAGTGTACACAGTAATAGCAATACTGTATGATGGTCAACTGTGAAAGACTTGGCTTCTGTCAGCAATACAGTGATCCAGGACAATTCTGAAGGACAAAGAATGCTATCCACCTCTAGAGAAAGAACTGCTGGAGTTGGAATGCAGTTCAAAGCATATGATTTTCCACATTAAGTTTATTTGACTTTTCATTTGGGGGTTTTATATAATTATTTTCTTACAAAAATGAACAATAAAGAAATGTTTTACATGATAATACATGTATAACTCAGAACAAATTGCTTATCATCTCTGGAGAGGAGGAAAGAAGGGAGGGAGAGAGACAATTCAGATCATATAACTTCAGAAAACTTGTGTGGGAAAATGTTATTACATGTAGTTGGTAAAATAAAATATATTTGCAAAAAAACTTTTTCTTTGACATCATCAGGGTTCATCATGGTGGGAGTACACACACTAATGATGGTGGTGTGGCAATTTCCTGCAAGTGATAATTTCATTATTTTCATGAACTTGTCATTCACTCTTTTGGAGAGGCATACAAGCTTGTTGACTAGATTACATTTGATTGCAAATCAAATTTGCCACCTTCACAGCATTCCTCATCACAGCAACCTCTCCAGAAGAATGTGTCTCTAGCTCCAACTTTGGTAAGCTGGTCTTTATTTGCCAGCCTTGCTTCACTCAGGACTGCTTTTTGATTATAGTACCAGCTGAGTTCTCTTGAGACAAGAGCCATTCACCTTTCAGGGCTCCTGGATTTCATGCTGTCCATAACTGCATGCATATTCCAAGTACCAATGATGAGAAGAATCATCTTCACAAAGTTTTTGTACTTTTTTTTGTGTTTTAACCTCAAGGTAAGATCCCCTTCTGCTGCAATAAGCAAGTCAGGCTTGGGAAAACTAGACAATTCTTAGGGCACCTTTTCTAACACCTTCCTCACACCAAGAAGTGAGGAGTTAAAAGGTTGCTCAAACATCCAGAGGGTTGCCAAATTCCATTACTATGTCGGTCCAGTGAGAAGATGACCCCGTGCCTTGGACTGCCTGAGTACAGAGTTATGATTACAATTCCAAATGTATCCACACTTTCTATTTCATCCCTGGCCTATCACCACAGGACTTTGAGATAAGTAAAAATAGTGAAATAGTAACAGAATAAAATAAAATAGTAAAATGGTTGAGTAGCAGAATAATAAAATTACAAAATGTAAACTATTAAAATGATATAGGTGATGTCTTTTTCCTCAAATGTAAATTGGATTTAAATGAGGCGGAGTTGCACAAAGTCATCAGCCTCACTCTCTCTTCTAGAGTCATTGAAGTCCAGGGATGAGCTAAAAGTCAGAATGACTGGCTATGGTCAAAGATGTAATGGATGCCCTTAGAATCAGTCTTCGATGTCTGGCCAAACTTTAAGTGCTCCACAGTGCCTGCTTCAGCTGCCTTCATGGCCTTTGGAGCAAATTATTCTTATCTGACCATTCTCCAGGAGGAAGTCTTCACATGCTTGGGGTAGACATCCCCCTGAGTCACTGATGAGATTAAGGCCTGTCAGTTATCCTCAATCTCCTTTAGCCTCCAGTGGAGTGGCTGCAGTGAATGCTACAGTCTGTTACAGGAAAGTTTGGTGACACAAAGGTGGCCACGAAAGGTGGATGAACAGCCCTGAAAGGGCTCAGTGGACTCTCACATCAGAAGTGCTAGTCCTCTGGGAATGCCCCATATACCCCCAATAAAGATGTTGACAGAATAAAAGAAGAGGGAGGAACCAGAGGCCATGAAGAATGGAAAGAACAGATTTCATAGGTGTGAGACAGATGGAAAAGTGCAAGGTTTAGGGAGATGGTATTTAAAATGAATTTCCAAGCCCATCATTTTGAAAGCAGAACAGTTTTGGGTGTCCATTTAGTCCACTTAGCAGGTCCATTCTCACAGCAAAGAAGGTACCACCAACTATTAGAGCCTTAGGACAACATCCTTGATAGTCACTCAAAACCTTTGATCTAGATCCATTTCTTTAGCTTTCCAAGAAGCCCTCCCCATTGAGAAAGTAATGCACTGATCAGATGATGTAAGAACTTGGCAAATATTTTCAATTGTATTTTTCATTATAAATTAATCAATTGGGTTTCTGGTTCAGACTGACCAAATTCCTAACCAGTCTCTTGTGAGTTTGGCTGGTATGAGACAGTTCAGTAATTTGATTATCCTCTGGAGGAAATGAGGAAATTAAGTTCCTGAGCTTGAGAAGTTGAAGGTCAGGCTGGAAACCAGAGGCCATCTCTCCAAGGTCCTACATAAGTTTTACATAAGTCTCTTCTCCTATGGTTGCCCAAAGACAGGAGTAGCAAGGTCTGCTGCTAAATATAGATCACTCAAGCTAAGCTTTCTCTATGATTCCACTTAAATAATTCTACTTTCCTATAATAATCCTCTTCCCTGCCCCAGACTGACAAGTCTCCTTTGTCATTCAAATAGCTCATGAAATCCCACCTCCTTCATAAGGCCTGAAAAAGGTGACGTAGGGCAAGCCGAAAATACCTGGTTTGAATCCCAACACTTCCTAGTTGTGTGACTGTAAGTAAGACATAGGCTCTTCCTATTTCCTTACATGTAAAATGGATATAAAACTTGCCCTACCTCCCTCACAGGCTTTTCCTGAAATGCTTTTTAAACCTTTAAGCACTATTTGAACGTGAGCCAATCTGACTGTAGGCTGCCTGGTCATGGGACTCTTCCCATTCCCTCCTTCATTTAGCACCAAAAAATTCACTTACCCTGGGCATGAACACAGTCAACTGAATGATCTTTGCAAATAGTACAAGGCACTAAAAGAGGTAATCCGAATAGCAGAGACTCCAAAAAGTCTGTCTAGTTAGCTATGGCATGCATTTAATCATTTTTTGCACTATATACACCCTCCTAATTGTTTCATAATGGCTAAAGGTAAAAAGAGTTTTTCCCACCTGAGTACATATCAACTAAAGATAGAGAGAGGCCACTGAACAGCATGGAAGGTGATAGGGGGAAACAGGTCCCTAAACAATAATACTTTCACTTAATCCACCAAGAGGATAATCCACCCACAGATAACTGAGGGGTGATTTATAGCAAAAGCTGCATTGCTGCCTCCAATCATTCCCAATTAAAATGTAATTGGGAAATATTTAACAAAATAAATAAAAATACAGTATAGCATAGATAATGTTAACATGTGGTTTTCTAAGTAAACTTCTGGGTCTCTGTAGTCCATCTTTTCTGTTTGAGTTTGATGCCACTAATTTGTAGCACTACTATCATTTACTGGCTACAAATACAAACTCTTCAGCATGACCTGCCCATCTGGCCTTTGACTGTAAACCTCCAGAAGGCAGACTTATGTCACTCAGTTCAGCATGGTACTATGTGTAAAGAACTATTTAAAATGATAGTAAACACTGATGAGGATGAGGATGAGGATGATGTTAAATGTACATGTAGTTGATGAATAATTTGCCTGTAATTGAGGTAAAACATACTTCCTTTCTATTAGGAAATGTCAAATCTGAAAAGTAGAAAGTTAAATATGTGCTATCAGTCATAACCAATTTGCTGACCAGTTTTGATTAACTTTTCTTTATGAGAAGTTCAGTGATAGGGATGGGGTGGGCTGTTGTTTACTGGGAAGTGATCAATGTGGTCCAAAAATATATCAATTTTTTTAAAAGTCTGTTTGTACCCTCCAGTCCCAGAGTAGCAACCCTCTCAGAGTTGATAGGAGGCAGGGGAAGAAAGGGTAAAGGATAGGTTATCTTGTAAGATGTGGCAGTCTTTCTCACCCTCTGTTACCTTTATGTCTTCTTCCTGGAGCTGCTCCATATATTGTAGCATCTGCTGGATCTCCTGCTCCCGGACCTCAGCCTGCAGTGAACGCTCTTCCTGGTTCTTTTCAATCTGATGGATAATATGCCGTCTTCCTCTACAAATCATAGAAACCATCCAGTCCAAACCCAACTTTTAACACCTTAGCATCTTAGAAATGAATGGTCGCCATCTCTCTTCTTTAGCCCCTCCCATAAGATGATAAGAAAATGGTTTGGAAAAAAATCCCTTTTTCTAAAATAAAGAGAATTCAGGGGTAGGACTGATATTTACTGTCTGTTTCACAGTATTCTTCCAGGCTGTCTCAGGTGACCTCACTAACCTTGAATCTTCTACCCCAGCTTGCCTCTTTGCTTCTCACAAGCAAATACACTAGGTTATCTTGGTTGACAGCCTGGATGAGTGGAAAGAACATTGGTCTTAGAATCAGAAGATTCCTGGGGTTTATCATCCTGTCCTTGACAGGCCAGGAAAAGTAATGAAATCCAACTACCTCAGGGTGCCAAGGAAAGACTGGTATCAATTATGATGTTAAAACAGTTCCACCAAGGTAAATCTCCAGGGTCCAGGTGTCAATGTTATCTCTCTTCCCTTCTGGGGAATTTCTTTATTGCACTTAATAAAGATTTTATGATAACAATATTTGCTAATGATGAAAATAAGTCTCCCATGTCTTCTTTCACTGGTATCCAGCATGGATTTAAAGGGGATTATGAGTGGTCTGAACAGGGAGATGCCAACTCAGATAGTTTACCGTATTCTTTCCTCTTTCCGCTTATTGTCTATCTCTTCCTGCCTCTGTATAGATTTCTGCCGTTCTATTTCCATCATCTGGTCCAGTCGCTTGTCCTCTGTGTCCAGTTCCTTTTGGATTAATCGCTTCTCCAGGATCTGAGCATCCCGGATGGCATGACACCTGGCATTTCGGATTATCTGGGGAGTGAATAAGAGGTTATATGAAATACTAGGTTTAGGGATGAAAGTAATGACTAGGGGTACCTAATAGCTATAGAGAAATAGTTTGGAAAGGATGAGAGAAAATGAGAGCCAAATGTTGATTCCCCTCCAAAGACCAGTAGGAATCTCTAGCACTAATAAATTAGAAGCCAGAAAAGCAAATATAATAATAGGATCTTAAAGGCCATCTAATCTAAATCTCTCATTTTACAGAGACCCATTTTTACTGTACAATTTTACATTTTACTGAGACCCATTGACTTGCCCCCAAACACAAAGTAATCATCAGAAGTAGAATTTGAACTCAGATCTTCTAACCTAAAAGCCAACATTGTTATTCTCCCTTACTTATAGATGTGTATATAGCGTATGCTAGAGGACTCACACATACTTGTTTCAAAAAAAATTTAGTAGTTAATGCCTCATTTTTTCAAGCTTGCATTTTAAAATAAAGTTGAGTTTTTAATTTTTTAAGAAAGCTAAATTTAGTTGTTTTAGTT
The DNA here is from genome assembly GCF_016433145.1 of Gracilinanus agilis. Classification (NCBI taxonomy): domain Eukaryota; kingdom Metazoa; phylum Chordata; class Mammalia; order Didelphimorphia; family Didelphidae; genus Gracilinanus; species Gracilinanus agilis. The sequence goes on along the minus strand of NC_058133.1, from coordinate 162,240,377 downwards.
TATTTAGTGTGATAAAAATTTTACACTTAAATATTCACCTTTATAAATGTATGCACATCCTGATTAAACGGGTATATGTCTTCTCTCAGGCCACATTTTCAATCAGTTACCAAATCTTGTCCGCAATATGTCCCATATCTGTCCTCTTCTCTGGCCATCACATGGCCATCACCCTAGGTTCAAGCCTTCATCACTACTTGCCTTGACTACTGCAACAGCCTCTTAATAGGCTTCCTTGCCTCTGGTCTCTCCCCTTTCCAATCCATCCTCTATATAGCTGCCAAAGTAATTTTACTAAAATATAAGTTTGACTGCATCACTCCCCTAACTCAATAAACTCTAATGGCTCCCTATTGCCTCTTGGATCAAATATAAGTTCCTCTGTTTAGCTTTTAAAGCCATTCACAACCTGGCCCCAACCCATCTTTCTAAGCTTACTATACTCTACACCAGAGGTGTCAAAACCGGGCCAGCATCTAGCAGCACTCCCATATGCTGCTGCCCAAATCAGATTAAAATCTAATTGGGAAATAGTTAACAAAATAAAAATATGAAAAAACAGGAAATTTAATATGTAGTTTTCTAAGTCAATATGTGCCCTGAAGGAATCATTGCATACATTTCCTATTACATGCTATTCTTATTTGAGTTTGACACCAATACTATTTACGACTTCTCTTTCTATACTCTGCTGTCCAGTCAAACTGGGCTTCTGGCTGTTCCTCACACACATTGTTTGATCTCTCACCTCTTTACCTTTGGGTAGCCTATCCCCCATATCATGACTGTTACGCGCTCCCATTTCACACTGACCTCTTACATTCCCTTGTTGCCTTTAAACCTGGGCTCTTGTGAAATCTTCTACATGAGACCTTCCCAGATCCCTCCTCCTTCCCCACTCACTTCTGCTTCTCCCCACTCACACTGCCTTCTCCCCCAAACTGTACCTCGTACATTCTTAATCATGTACACGTTAGCCTCCCTGATAGAATGGAAGCTCCTTGAGAAGAGGAACTGTTCTACTGTCTTTGTATGGCCAGGACCTAGCATATATTAGGTACTTAACAGATTCTTATTGAAAGATTGACTGAGTGCAGAGCATAGAATGTGAATCACAAATCTGAGCAAAGGGTCCCCTATGGCGTCTGGTAAAAATGAGCACACTTGGGTAAACCTCAATCCCTCCCTTGACTTGATAGCCAAGGGATGGAGATCTCTAGAAATAATTATGGGGAAAAGGAACAAGGAGTTAGAGGCCCTGGAAGAGGGGAGAGGAAGAAGAACTTATAGCGTCAGAGGTAAAGGAACTGAAATTAGAGCTACTGGGAAGTGGTAAACTCTTTGCATTTATTCATGACCAAAGAGAAACAGAATGTAAACAGCTAGAGCACTACTAGACCAAGAGAGCAATGCCAACTTTCCTTTTTCTCGACAAAAGAATCTCACTGCCTGGGCCAGCAACTACAGTAATAACAGAAAGGGCAGGACCAAATCTTAGGCATCTGGTCTCCATGGCATGTATATGTATCATGGGAACAGCCTGGGCTTCACCTCCCATCTTCAGCTCACTATCTCTTCACAAGCCTACAGTGCCCTTGAATCCTTTCTTTGACCTTATCAGGTATCTCTAGCTGAGGACCAATACTGCACAAGGTGAGGATACAAATATTGGCAGGAGACAACCAACAGCCTCACTTGGCCCCCTACCTGGCTCATGTCTTTGATCTCAACATCTTGCTCCATCCTCATTGCATTGGCTTTCTCCAGGAGATTATGTTCCCTTTCCTTGGCATCCTCCTCCAGGTCACTGAGCTTCCTATTCTTCCTCCGAACCATCTCCTTCTGTTGCATCACCTGCTTTCGAAGAGTCACTGCAGTCTGGAAGAGATCAGTCCATCTCAGCAGGGTGTGTAGAGGGATGTTTGATCCATTTTTTAATATCATAAAGGTGGAAAGGATCTTGGAGTCCCATTGAGGCTGGGACTATTCCCTAAATATTTTGTTCTGGAGCTGATCTCTCAAATTTGCTCCAGTGAGATTTCTACTCCTCACTCCACACCTCATTACTAAGAAGCGAAAAGTTCCATCTCTTAGCTCCATCCTCACCATTGCCCTTACCACACATTGCTGCCCACCTCCCTGCCCTCTACTTTGTAGTTTCTTTGGTCATCATTCTAATCAATTTTTTAAAAATTGGTTTCTGCCAAAGTTTTTAAAAAGTAATGTTCTTGAGGATTCAGTCTAACATTCCACCCCCTCCTTCTTTTAGTCTGAGTTCCCATTTATCTGAGGAGAAGCCAACCTCTCCTCCAACACATCCCCAAGCCACCAGTGGATCCACAGAGTTCAAAGTTGACAAGATTAGCTACCAAGATATCAGTCTTCTCCTTCTTGTAAGCCTCCTCAATAGCATCTCGTTCTTCCTTGGTGAGGACACGGGAAGCAAACTTGATCCGTTCAAACTCCTCAGGGCTGATGATAAGAGACTCCCCTGAAGGATCTTCTGAGGGGATACTAAGGGGAGGTATGACCAAAAGTAGAGACAAAAATCAAAAGGGAAGGGGGGGAGGGAAGAAGAAAATAAAAGAGTGAGTATCTCATAAACACACAGAGAAAACTCTAACACATCTTGGGTTTCCCTGCTCCTTTCTCAGTCCTTACTACATAGCCCACCCCCCTGGCACACAGCCAACTCAACATGAAATGTTTCCACCTAAGCCAACCGGACCCAATAGAGAAAATATGTGAATATCATTTATCACATGAAATTAATACAGAACATTTTTAAGGGATGGATGTCTCACTAAGTGGGCAGACAGAAGCAGGATGAAGGCCTGCAGAGAAACACCTAAACATCCCTGTTCACCCAGCCTAGACAAGCTTTGAACACTAAATATTAATTAAAATCTCTGATCAACAACAGCAGCTGACATGTCCATAGACCTCTCCTTCCCAGCTGCCCAACGCACTCAACAAACCAATAACTAATTATAATGATTACAAACAAATGACATACATTAAAGGTGGGGGAGAGAGTTGGGGGGGGCACCTAAGGAATGAAGCTGCTTCTGGGTGAGGCATTTTAACAGGCACACAGGAATAAGACGCAGTTGGTCTGAGACAGGAAGTGAAACCTCATCTAATAAAACCAGTGGGGGGATTCCAGGAGGCAGACAGAATGAGAAAGCAAATTTGGGATCTGGCCAAGACACTGAGGTTAACCAAGTGGCGCAACCCAATGGAGCCTTGCATCTGGAATGGCCAAATAGAATCAGAACATAAGAAAGCATGCCGCAGGCCCTGGGCATGGATCAGTACCAGGTTAACATGTCTCTTGATGCTTTCTATGGCCCTAAAACAATAACAAACAGTCACCTTACATAACTGCCCCAGACCTGAGCCCCAAGGATGGACCTCAGGACTGCTGAATGGGAATGTGATGGTCTTGACCTAAGTCAGGATAAGGTTATCTCAGAGCTATGACCAAGAATAACCAAAGAGACAGTTCCTGGGGCAGCATTTTCCTGGCCCCTCACTTCTTGGGGCAGTAGGGAGGGAAGGGAATGGCCAGTTACCAAGTCAGTTAAGCACAAAAATTCATCTACCTCAGAGAAGTGGCTCATCTCCAGATTCCTAGTCAGGCCCAGATCTAGGAGGAAGGGACCAAGACAAAAAGGGAGCCACTAGGAAACAGCGCTGAGCTAATCCCAAAGGAACCCAGCATTTCCCATTTGTGGCCAGCCATTCTGGGAGGAAGCCAAGAGGTTAATTAGGCAGCTGGTCAGTTTTCCTTTGCATCAGACTCTTAAGGCACCAGAAAGGAACTGACTCATCCAGCTAATTTCCCTTCACCAAGAGCACCAGTGGGAAGGGAGGGATAGGAGAGGGGAGGGCCCAATCATCTCATGAGTCCTTCTCCTCTACTAAATCCTAAGCCTAGGAGAAAGCTGAAGGAAGTGAGAAAGAAGAAACATAGAACCAGGGGACAAGCGGAGAAAACAATGATATATAAAGTAGGGATGAAAAAGAAAAAGAGAAAGTTAAAAGGAAAACTCCAAACCCTAAAACAAAAAGGAAAAACCGAGGAGCACAGGATTGGGAAGAGAAGTGATGAGATGAGATAAACCAGAAGGGCTCCTCTTCTCATCTCAATCTAGCTCCCTAGTCCTTTCCTAAGAGGAAAACTGGAAAAGGGAAGGGCAACTGGGCTTAACTACTTACACAAGATCCCGGATCATGTCTCGAGTGATAAGCTGGATGGTCTCCGGCTTGTGAGTCCAGCCCAGGCTCTTCTGGATACTTTGCTTATCCCTCAGAATCACAATGGGGCTTTCACAGCGGTTCTGCTGGGAGGGCTGCAAGGCCAGAAGAGGCAGCTCATTAGCTAGCCGCACAAAATTCCCAACTTTTTTTTTTAAAACCAATTTCAGTCTTAGGTAGTCATCTCACCTAGGGTCTTCACCTACCCAACAACCAGTCACTAAAAGAAAAATTAAGTTGCAATGTGTTGAACACTGGATAAAATTTAGCCATGTTCTCTATTTGGAAATGGCCAAAAATGTTAACATTTTTCCTCTCCTCCTTTATCTCTTTCTCCCCACCCTCCCATAATATTCCTATCAATAGCTGCTGGAGAAGAAAGAGTACCTAACCTCATAACACACTTTTCTACCTCATAACATAATTCTTCCCAAAGGACAGGTGAGATATTATCTTCTGCCCATGTAACTAATGTCTGCAGTATTCCACAGTTTGGGAGGAGAAGAAGAATACTGAGGAGCTGGAGAGAACTTTAGAGATCATCTAGTCCAACATTCTCATTTTCTATTTTTTTTTAAACCCTTACCTTCCATCTTGGAATTAATACATTGTATTGGTTCCAAGGCAAAAGATGTTAAGGACTAGGCAATGGGGGTTAAGTGACCTGCCCAGAGTCACACAACTAGGAAGTGTCTGAGGCCAGATTTGAACCCAGGACCTCCCATCTCTGAGCTTGGCTCTCAATCTACTGAGCCACCCAGCTGCCCCCTTCTCATTTTCTAGATGAGGAAACCAAGCCCCAGAATTGTTGAGTGACTTTCCCAAGGTCATACCACAAGATGATTTGGACCAAGGGTCTTTTAATAGCCAATCACATTTTTTTTTTCTTCTACATGCTCTGGGTTTGGTGACAAAGTGAATGTAATATCTTGAACCACTAAATTAACTTGATTTCTATTTTCTTTCCTCAATGATCCAAGAAAATAATTGTCCTATTTACATTGTGTGGTGTTAAATCAACCGATCTAAACTGGGAGAATTCCTTAGTAGCTTCTTTGAACATTTGTCAAATCAAAGACATAGATTTGGAAAGGAATTTAGAGATTAGCCTCATTTTCCAGATGAAGAAACTCAGACTTAGAATCATATAGTGGGAAGGATAAAGATCAGACATGAGAATTTTCCTGACATTATAGGCTAAGAGAAGCTGTGGGAGCTTTGCTCCTTTGCCTAAAAAAATAGGAGAAATGTTCACTTGTATGAAATGCTATTGGTATGGCTCCGCCCAGCAGAAGAGAGTGTTGGATTAGATACTCTCTCAGGGGCCTTTCCAGCCATAGGAATCTCTCTCCAAATGCTTACTCTAAGATGCTACTGCCACCTGGTGCCTGGCCTAGGCTTCTGTGGGAATCACACAGACTGCAGGAAACTCCTGCCACCTACTGCCAAATCAGAGCCTTCTGTGGATTCCAATATGTTTTTCCACCCCCAGGTATTCAGTTCAAGGAAATAAACCAGAAGGCAAGACGTTCTCCTTATTGTTCCATTCTCTTACCAGAAGAGATTGTTCACTGAGGACTTAGCCAGGTCCAGACTTGGCCAAGTCCCATTGGGCAAAGACCAGGTGCAGGTTTGATTTTTTATCAAGCGCCAACTACAGCCCCTTTTTTCTCATCAGTAAGGCACATTGACAAATGCTGGGTGGAAATGTGATGAACTTCTAAAAGGAGGCATGCCTATGCCTGAAAAAATCTGGAAAGATTTTCAGAATTCCACTGTGGATGGTTTAGGTCAGTGGCTTTGATGCTAAGTGGGGCAATTATTAGGGGCCTTCTTCTGCTCCCCACCTGAGGTAGCCCTTTCATAGTTTCCCTTCCCTCCCTTTCCCTTTTTCTTCTATTTTCCCAATCTCTTCTCTTCCCCTATGTTTGCTTTAGACCTCACAGAAATAAATGCTCATGGGCAATGCTAATTCTGCTAGAGGCACTTGGGACTAAAGAAACTGGTGACCATTCGTTTAGATAGTATTTGCAAATAGTCACTGGCCCAAGCTCCTGATAATTTCACAAAATCAAAGTATATCACAGCTGGATGAGAGAATTAGAAAACCATAGAGGCGAACAAAATGCCATTCTGTGCCTGCACAATTGGTTTCTATCAGTTCTTCTCAAACATCTTCATCCCAGGACCTGCCCACCAGTCCACCTCCTTCCTCAAAAATGAGGAGATCTGAAATGCACTCATAGGCACCTAATAAGCTCCTGGGTATGCTGTGGCTCCAGCATTCCTGTTGGCATCACGGCTCTTCTTAAAGGCTAGAAGCAGGGGAGGGCTTGGGGTGCAAAAAAACAAGTCACCCTGTTCACAGGCCCACAGTTTATTGCTGGCACAGCTCTGCCACTCTGGCCTCAGTGACTACTGCAGAACTTCTCCTGTATTAGAAGGTGGCATCATGAGCACTAATTGGCAGCAAGCCAGGCACTGCCTCAAGGGTAATCGACATATCTCAAAAAGAAGATCACAGAAGGGGTTTTGTACAGGAGCAGGAAGTTACCTTGCCAACTCCAAAGAGGCTCTCATCAACCTCAGAGTTCATGGCCTTGGTCCGGTAGCGGGTCCGGTTCCTTGACCTGTTGGAAGTGCTAGAGGAGGAGCTCAGGAGACCAGCTGTGCTTAATGGCTGAGGGGGGTCAGAGAGAAGTGAGGAGGTAGGAAGATCATTTCACAGTCACAATTATAATGGCATATGAACTTAGATCAAGGCAATTAAACATTCAACTAACAAAGAGATTCTTAAACATTTTTTTGGCATCACAGACCCCCTTTTAATAGGAGATGAAGGAAAATTCTCCTTGTGAAATTGCTGGGCCCTGCAAAATCCCCAAGAAAAATAAATGTATCCTATGAGGTGCAGGTGCAAAGAGGTGATCCACCAGGCTGGGGGTGCCCCCCACTAGAACAAAGGACTTGATGAGTCAGAGAAGGCACCTCACTGGCTCTAAAGAAGCCCACCACGAGTTCTATATGAGAAGACTAGGGTATTTCTTTCATAATCAAGGGGAATCCAGAGTTATTTATTTGGTCAGTTTTATCTACCAAAATATGGTGTGGGAGAAACACACCCAAGTTTGTAGCAGGGTCTCACCCCAAGAATAGGAGACTCAAACTCTGTTCAATGCAGAAGTGTGAAAAGAATTTTATTTGAAGTAGAAATGGGTTTTGGTGGTATAATAGCCTAATAGCTGGTGGAATGTGAGAGGCACTGAAGCCTAATGGATAGAGTGCTAGCCATGAAGTCCAGCAGATCTGGGTTCTAATCAAATCTCTGGCATTAATGATGTGCACACTGATCTGCCAGTCACTCTTTGTCTATAAGCCTCAATTAGTCCATCTCTAAACTGGGAATAATAATGCCTGTCATACTTATATTAATCTTAAAGGCTTATTATGAGACTTGGGAAGATTAAAATTAACATACAATAACTAAGTATTATATTTTATAAAGTTTACTAATAATAACTAAAGTTTAAAAAAAGCTAGTTAATAACCCAGTTGCGAAAGAAGAGAGCAAGAGGAAAGAGTTAAAGAACTTATAGATGAACAATGTAAGCATACAGGTAAATGAAAGGAAAAGGATGCTGGGTAATACAGAAAGGAATTCTGGGGAACATAGTTCAAAGGTACAAAATTCCTAATTAATACAGACTCCAAAAAGATTATATGGGTAATGTGTTATGTAACTGTCAGTTATTATTATTACTATCTTCTAGGTAATTCTGGTCATCTCACTTCCCTACCACCTGCCATATGCAGTGCCAGCTCCCCAGACTGAGCTTCAAGACCCCTTTTACCAGGGGCAGATAGACGGTTCAGTAAATAGAGAGCCAGGCCTGGAGATGAGAGGTCTGGGTTCAAATCCGGTCTCAGACACTTTCTAGTTGTGTGACCTTGGGCAAGTCACCTACTCCCTGTTGCTTACCCCTTACTGCTCTTGTGCCTTAGGACCAACACTTAGGATTGATTCTAAGACAGAAGGTAAGGGCTTAAAAAAAGAAAAGACCCTTCACCAACAGTAAGCCCCCATCTTACCATCCTTGTTTCTTAAGCAAATCTGTTTACATCCACTCCTACTTCCAAATGCCAGCCATTCCTTCCACCTAGCATGCATTAGTCTAAATCCTGCCTCACTCCAAACGCCTTTCCAAACTCCAAGAAGCTTTCTTTAAATAAGTTACCAAAGTGAAAACTAAATAAACCTTGGCATAAAACCACAGACCAGAGCAGAGCAAACAACTTCTATGATAGAGTATCAGGAGCTTGGCCAGCCTCAATGTGATTAATCCCACCTATTTATGATGACGCCATCATTCAATAACATTTAGGTAGTTGGTCAGACAACAAGCATTTATTAAATAATTACTGTGTGCCAAGGACAACGCTGAGCACTCAGGACACAAAGAAGGCAAAAATCCTCTCTGCTTGAAAGAATCTCATGGTCTGGGGAGTGGAGAACACTATGTGAAAAACTGGGAATGTGTGCAATCCATGCAGCGCAGATGGGAGATCATCTCAAAGGGGAGAGGTGGGGGATGACTGGACGAGGTCTCTGGGAGAAGGTGACTTCTGAGCTGAGGCCTTTTGTTCTCATTCTTGTTTTTAAACCCTTACCTCGTGTCTCAGGGTCAATACTAAGTGTATTGGTTTTAAGAGTTAGTTAGACAAATAGGGTTAAGTGACTTGCTTAGGGTCATCAGTCTAGGAAGTGTCTGAGGCCAGACCCTGGGGCTTCCCCTCTCCAGGCCTGGCTGCCCCTTTACCCTTGAGCTGGGTTTAGAATTAAAACAGGGAAGCCAGGAGGTGGAAGTAAAGAGGGGGAGCATTCCAGGCAGCAGGGAACAAATAGGGCAAAAAAATACAACACAGAGTCAGGAAATGGAGGGTCATGGGGGAAGGCCAATTTCACTAGATTATATATACATAGAGAAGGGCAACATGTAAAAAATCTTAAAATGTAGGAAAGTATCTTAAGTGCCAAACAGAAGACTATTCTATTTAATCCTGGAGGAAATAGGGAGCTCCTGAAGTTTATCGAGTCATTCTGGGATGGCATGATCAGACCTGTGCCTTGGTAACAGTTTGGCCTAAAGACAGGAGGTCTTGGCCTAGAGAACAAGTGGTCTTAAGTTCCAATATGGCCTCAGACACTTCCTGGCTGTGTGACCCTGGACAAGTCATATAAACTCAATTGCAAGATTTTGAAAAGGAAGGAAGGAAGAAGGAAAGAAGGAATGAAAAAGGAAGGAAGGAAGGAAGGAAGGAAGGAAGGAAGGAAGGAAGGAAGAGAGGGAGGGAGGAAAGAAGAAGAGAAGAGAAGAGACAGAACAGTTTGGGTTTTTTTCTTAGACAAACAATTTTTAAGATTTATATTCCTTCCATTGCACATTCATGGGTTATATACAAATTAGCAACACAAGTTACTGCTTAAATTCCATATATTTTCTGAATTATTCTTACAACAGGTGCTTAGTATACTAAAACATCAAGTTGGAAATCATAACCTAAAGAGTTAAATATGACACTGAAAATACTGCACATTTTAATTGGAGGGTTAAAGTGACTGACTTTAAAGTGAAGATGAGTTCAAATCTGACTTCAGACACTTAACTTCTATATGCCTCAGTAATGAGAATAATCATAGCACCTACCTCACAGCGCTATTTTGAGGATAAAATGAAATTTTTGCAAAGCACTTTGTAAAAGTTTATGACGAAAGCGAAGTGATAGGTGTAAGTAGTAGTAAAATTACTTTAGCAAACTGAGCAGAGGATAGATTGGAATGGGAAGAGACTCAAGGCAGTTTCCACTATAGAAGGAGGCCAATCAAAAGTTAGGTTTCAGAAGTTTTAGCATTTAAAGGAATGGAACTAGAGACACTGAGTATAGGCAGCTTCCTCCAGAAAATTGGCCACTGGGAGGAAAAGGGCTACAGCAAGAGCTAGCAGGGGTGGTTGGAGCAAATGGGCATAGTTATAAGAAGCAGGAAAGGATTAGAGAGGGAAAGATGGAAGATCTCCACACTTCTCTCTAGAGCTTCTCTCTTGATCTGTAATCCTGTTGTCCCTCCTTTAGAGCAGCCATGGGGGAAATTTCCTTCCCCTCTTTCTCATACCCTAGGAGTAATGGTGTCTTAACCTGACTCAGTCATCTTTGACTCATCTTCTATAGGCACGGGAACCAAATGAGCAATTGGGAGTTGTTGTTGGGTCATGCATATCCTTTTAGGCATGTTTGGGAAACTGAGGGGAGAAGCAGGAAAGGCCAAGGTAATGACAGGGCTTGCAAACAAAGAGTCAGAGGACCTGGGCTAAGATCTTGGGCAAGTCACTGTAATGGGGAACTGGCCAGTGAGCTCAGCCCTTGTGAGCATGCACCAAGTATTTGGCAGACCCAGTCCCCACATAGATTTTAAAGCATGCACAGATATTATTTAACTGAGTCCTGCCTGGTGGCCATGTGGTAAAGAAGAGCTTGATTGAATGGCCCTGGAGCTGGAAGTAAAATTCATTCAAAAGCCACTAGTCAACCCTGGCCTCTACCTTTTGGTCTGACTCCTTCCTACTTGGCAATGGTCTAGTGAGAGAAGAAAAATCATGCATTAAGAGGAGAGGCCCCAGCTGCAGGGATGTAGCCTGAGAATACAGGCCTGGGTTCTTTGCCTCTGCCTTTGTTCTCTCTTATGTTAGATAAAAGAGATTAGTGATGGCTTTGACCTCATGATCTTCAATAGGTCAGGAGAGCATTCCACCAAGAAGTCTTGGAATAAAGTCCAGAGCAGGTTTTTTTAGTAGATATTTGAGTACTGAGACTCTGAAGAGAGACCTTCAGGAGCCAGCCACAGGCACTGAAAAAAGACATTCCTTCCCCATCTGCCCTCTAGTACCTAGAACCCCCTGAAAGTGCCATGTAGTATCCAGACATCCATTCAAAAAATGTCTATTGTCATTAATGCATTGCTGGTGGAGTTGTGAATTGATCCATCCATTCTGGAAGGCAATTTGGAACTATGCCCAAAGGGCGCTAAAAGACTGCCTGCCCTTTGATCCAGCCATACCACTGTTGGGTTTATACCCCAAAGAGATCATAGGGAAAAAGACTTGTACAAAAATATTTATAGCCATGCTCTTTGTGGTGGCAAAAAAAAAATTGGAAAATGAGGGGATGCCCTTTGACTGGGGAATGGCTGAAGAAATTGTGGCATCTATTGGTGATGGAATACTATTGTGCTAAAAGGAATAATAAACTGGAAGAATTCCATGTGAACTGGAAAGACCTCCAGGAATTGATGCAGAGTGAAAGGAGCAGAGCCAGAAGAACATTGTACACACACACAGTTACGCTGTGGCACAATCAAATATAATGGACTTCTCTGCTAGCAGCAATGCAATGATCCAGGGCATTTCTGAGGGAATTATAAGATAGAACGCTATCCACATCCAGAGGAAGAACTGTGGGAGTAGAAACACAGAAGAAAAACAACTACTTGATCACATGGTTTGATGGGGATATGATTGGGGATGTAGACTTTAAGAGATCACCCTAATGCAAATATTAATAATATCGAAATAAGTCTTGAACAATGACACATGTAAAATCCAGTGGAATTGCTCGTTGGTTACAGGAAGGGGGTGAGAGGAGGGGAGGGAAAGAACATGAATCATGTAACCATGGGAAAATTTTCTAAATTAATTAATTAAATAAAAATTTTCATATTAAAAAAATGTCTATTGTGGGGTAAAGGAGGGACATGAGGAAGGGAGAAAATCTGGAACTCAGAAAAATTTTTAAATGAATGTTAACAAATATTTTTAATGTAAATGGGAAATATTTCACATCATAAAAATATGATTTTAAAGGTATGTTTATTAAGTATCTACTATGTACAAGCATTTCTCTGCTATCACCTGGGTCAGACTAGACCGCAAATCAGGTGGTAACCTGTAACTGAAACTCTCGGCAGCACCCAGTCCTCTGGATCCAATCAGCACTGTAGAAAGTGCCCTTTTCCTTACTTCCTGGCTCAGTCAGAGAAAGGGCCTGATGAGGGCAAAAGAGCAGTCAGAATCAACCCAAATCTAACAAAATGGAATTCTTTGTTTTCATTAAAAGATAAAGGCCAGAAAACTGTTTTAAGATAAGTGGGAAGCAGCTGTCCTCAGCTCCAATACCGCTTCTGCTGTCAGTCCAAGAGAGAGAAAACGTAATGAAAAAATGAGCTGAAATTGTCTAAGGTGGGATTGAATTTCAGCATCAGAATTAATTTCCCAACTGGAAGAGACAGAAAACGATGGAACATGAAGGAAGTGGTGAATTTTTGTTGTCTGGAGCCCTTTAAGAAAAAGGGATTGAAAAGATGGGGCAAAAACAACTTGATGTCCTTCAGAATAGGAACTGAACATCATTAATTGAGTTCAATGAAGGTTACTTGATGGAAAAAAAAACGCACAAGGGGTAGCTAGGCAACATAGTGGATAGAGTGCTAGGCTTAGAGTCAGGAGGACCTGGGTTCAAATTTGACTTCCTAGGTGCATAACTTTGGGCAAGTCACTTAACCCCAATTGCCTAGTCCTTACCACTCTTCTGTCTTAAGAGTCCAGGGATCTCTGGAAATGAATGTGATATAAAACAAAATGAAAAATATTTATCAATAAAATATTTTTAAAGTAAAAATCAAATTTCATCTTGATGGCCCAATTTAATCTCTTTTCCTCTGAACCCCTCATGCTCTAGAGAACAAGAATTAGAACCATATCCAAAGGCTTTGAGAAGCATTCTGGAGCTCTCTGTAACTGCAAGGAAGTTCAAATTTGGGAGTCTAACTTCTGGAAATCTTGGCAGGACCAGCACTTAAAGTGCCAAGACATTGTCTTTCCAGAGTGTTCAGCCAGTACAGAGCAAGACAAAGCTGGAAAGGGTTGGTTTGTAGTTTCTCTGACGTAACCACAACACCTGTCAGCTGAGCAAAAACAAAGAAATGTTCTTTTCCTGAACACCCTTGTCTAGGCCCAGACCTATTTCCTCTTTACGAATGTCAGATCCCTTGAAGGTTAGGATCTCCAATGAGCAAGCTCAGAGCCCTTAGCTCAAGTAGTGGCTCCCTCTGCCCTGAAACAAGGAAGGCACATTCCAAATCACGGGTCAGACTCTACTTCCCCCAAATCCAGCGTTGATTTTTTAGGAGGATCACTTCGAGAAACATCAAAGAATGTCAGAATAGAAGGATCAGACTTGATTCATTTGTTCCAGAAGTTTTGAAAGTGTGGATGATGGACCCAAAGAGAATCCCTGAAACTCTCAAGGATCCAAAAGGTAAAAAACTATATTCATGAGAATATTAACATATTATTTGCCTATTCAATTTGGCTTTTAAAATTGCCTATTAAAATACTCCTCCCTTTTGCAACTACATATGTGTGGGGCCAGATTTTCTCATATACTTCAACCAAAACAACATATCTCAACAAATTGAATGCAGAAGCAGAGATGAGAATTTGTTTTCTATTAAACTAGATAGCAAAAAGATTTGCAAAAAATACATACATAAAACAATTCCATACTTCTCACTAATTGTTTTTTGTAGAAATTATAACTTTTTCATTTTTAAAAATGGCATTTATTTTAACATGTAATGAGTTTATTATTATGTTTAATTAATTGATAATTTTTAAAAATTGGAGCAGCAAGGTGAAATAGTGGATAGAATTTTGGAAAAACTGGTGTGAAATAAAGCATGTTTAGGGCAGCTAAGTGGCACAGTACATAGATTACTGGGTCTGGAATCAGAAAGACTCATCTTCTTGAGTTCAAATCTGACCTCAGACACTTACTAGCTATATGACCCTGAGGAAGTCACTTTGCCCTTTTACCTCAGTTTCCTCATCTATAAAAAGAGCTGGAGAAGGAAACGGCAAACCACTTTGATATCTTTTCCACAAAAATTCCAAAAGGGGTCACAAAAAGTCAGATGTGATGGAAACAACTAAATGACAAATTTTAAAATTTTATCCATTTTAATTTCTAATGTGGTAAATAGCAATAAATATAATCCACATAAACAAAAACTCTTTGGGATCTTCATTAAATTTTAGGTGTAAAAGTTTCTTGAGATTAAAAATTTTGAGAACCACTGATCCAGTTCCATTCCTTCATTTTACAGATGAAGAAACTAGTCCATCCATGATAGATGCTGTCCATGGTCCAAGCACAAGCTTCACTAGGTTTAAAAAGGTTCATGAATTTGAGGGATATAGCAAATATCCAAGACCTTACTAAGTCACAGTGGATTGCAATAGACATTAGTGGAAGAACCCACGCTAAAAATAAATTACAGATCCTTGAAGTACTTGCATGTTAAAAGATAATTTACTTGATTTATGAAGACTTAGGTTATTCATCTAATGACACTTCTGAAATTGGTGACATGTTTTGATTTTGAATATATTTAAGAAGTTGGTTTAACTGTAGGATGATAACCTTATACAAATTATCTAATCCTGGATGATTTCTATATTTGTTATCTAACATATAATTATAATGAATTATATAATAAATGTGGGTTGGTATGATTGGAAAAAAAAGAAAAGAAACTGGTACTTGATAGAGGTTGTTCCCTCAGTTTCTTCATCTGTAAAATAAGGATAATAACAGCACCTATTTTCCCAGGGTTTTTGTGAGGATCAAATGAAATAATATTCATAAAGACCTATCACAGTGCCTGGTACAAAGTAGATGCTTCTGCTTTAATTAAATGCTTGTCTCCTTCCTTTACCCCCTAAGTGGCAGACCTATGGTCACAGAAATAATAGCAGAGATGCAACTAAGAAGCTGGTCAATAAGCTTCTTGAAGGCAGGAACAGCATCTCATTCATCTTTGTGGATGCATGTTGCCTAATTCAGTATCTTGCACACAAATATGTACTTCATTGTCTATCTGGTAGGGTTGTTGTGAGAAAAGAAAAAAAAATTTAAAATGGCATATAAATACAAGCTGTTAGAGGGTCAACAAATCTTGTTGAGTAGATGAAATAGTGATCAAAGATGTCTGTCTCTGGAAGAATTCTATTGTTGTTGTTATTATTATTTTTTTTCTCCCAGATCTATGATTTCATTACTGTGGAGTTCCCAGGGAGGAATTCCCTCTACCAATATAGATCTGTACCTGCAATACAATTTCATCTTAGATGGCTGCCTGAAGCATTGAGAGATAAACGAACTTGCCCAGGATTTGAACCTCTTCTAGTGGTTTTCCTGATCCTAAAGTCAGATCTCCACCCACTATGCAGAGCTGCTTCTCCCCTTAGTAGAACTCAAAAAGAAGAGAGAGCTAGGTGATTTGGTAGATTGAGAGCCAGGAAATCTGAACTCAGAAACTTTCTAGTTGTGTGAACCTGGGCAAGTCACTTAACCCCATTCTTCTGCCTTGGAACTAATACACTATATTGATTCTAAGATGGAAGGTAAGATTTTAAAAAATTTCATGAAGAATATATTCACACATAGAAGTAAAAAATTAGGAAAGTATACATAGAAATATATTAACTAATAAAGGGCTATAAATTGAACTTGAATATCCCACCAGCATTAAAAATTCCAAAACACACACACACACACACACACACACACACACACACACACACACACATTCCCTTCCCAAAAACTCTATTTCTGGTGGGGGCACCACCATTCTTATTCTTGATTTTCTAGCTCAGAACCTCAGTTTCCTCTTGGACTACCTCAATCCCAACATAAAATCAATTGTTGAGTCTCTTATCAATTCTGTCTTGGCAACAACTTTCAAACCTGTTCCTTCCTTTCCATTCCCACAGCAATCACTCTAGTTCTGGTTCTCATCACTCCTCAAATGAAATTCTATAAAAATCTCTAAAATGGTCTCTTTGGCTACCCTAACAGGAAACTTTCTGATACACCATTCTATCATGTTGCTCCTCTAGTCAAAAGCCCATCTCTCACTCTCTATAAACTGCTATATTGGGAGACCGGATTATCGGGAAAGTCTGACAAAGCAACCGGGGCAAATTGTAAATTGAAAGGAATTTTCTCACCCTAAATTCAAAGAGAAACAGCTGAGGCAGAAAAAATGGCAATTGCAGTGGCAATCCTAAAGGATTCTCTGGCTATCTGACTTTATCTATGTGTCTGAATCACAAAAGAGTTGAAATAGACCCTGGGGCTTTGATTTAAGAAGTGAGATTCTTCTATTACAAGAGAAAGGTCAAATGTCTGTAGCTATTCAGCAAAGGACCAACAGATAATAAAAAGCAGCATAAAGAGCAAAAGATGTCATTCCAGAGGAAAGAAGGGGCAGGAGGAGTGAGAAGGGCTTGGAGGAGGGAAAAAGATAGATGAAACTGGCAGTTTGGTGGAAGCAAGAAGCAGCATGACAGGTCAACAAGGGTCCCAGTGGAGACTTGGTCCTAGGAATGAGATTCACCCTGTTTATGCATGGCTCCTAGCCTCTCCTGTCTCTTTACAAGTATGCCTTTTCCCACAAATGTTCCATGATCACACCTACTTATATATCTCTTCCAAAGTGTGTGGCCTTTCAACATATTCTTTGGCCAACTATGTTCATGAGGACCTATGTTTCCTATGTATGCTCCCTCTCCATTGAGAGGTTGTATCTCAGTATGTATATTATTTCTCTTATTTATTTTTCCCTGCAATTTAATTAAATATCTTTGCTTCTAGGTACTGTATTCTCTAATTGTAGTTTTTTTTTTTTAATTACTATGGGCTTGTGAGCTGTAGTTGGATAGATGCTGACTGAAAACAGATCTGGGATGGGTGCTAGCAGGCCCATTCAGAACCAGGGGAGGACAGATGGAGAGGAAAGAAAAGGGAAGTAGGCTATGCTAGCATTCAAGATTATCTTCAATCTGCCTCTAATATACATTTCCACCTATTTAACATTCCAAAGTGACCTACTCACTCTGCTCCATTCTCACCCTGCCCTTGTCTGGAAGCCCTCACTTATGTCATGCCCATCCTGGAATGGACTTCGAGCCACCGGAACCCCCAATATCTCCCTATTAAGATCCTCCCTTGAGGCCTTATTTCATGGACTACCACCAGCCATAAAGCATTTCCTAATAGAAGCCCACTATCCACACTCCACAATCCATGCTGAAATTGGCAACTATTTCCTCAAATTTCCCAGTGGTTTGTTTGGGCACACAAGTGGATTTAGAATTGGAAAATTCACATTTATATCCTAGCTCTGTCATTGCCTGTGGGATACTGGGTACCTAACCAACCTGTCTGGGCTTCAGGACCATTGGGAAAAATTAGATGATTTTTCATATGATTCTTAAACCCACAAATCCCATGGCTGGATTTCTCCCTTGCTCTTATCATAGTTTTGTCTTGAATCACATCTGTGTCCAAGCTGCATACCTCACCTCAAAGTATAGCCTCCTTGAGGAAATAAAACATTGTATAACTCCCCAGTACTCTGGAGGAAGGATGGACCCATCAGATTTCTTGATTCCCTTGGGTAATATAAATGTGGAGAATTGTAGGATTCTCCAGGGAAAGGGAGGTTTACCAAATTGTAGGGTTGTTTTATATCCTAGCAACCCTAAATTATTTCCCCTAGAAGAAAAGAGGAACCTACTAAGAACAGTACTATAAGTCTTAAAGATAGAGTAAGTCCTTGAGGGGGGGTGGAGGCCCCCTAGGAAGAGAAGAAAGTTTGTGTCATTCTTGGCATAATCCTGTAGATTTTTCTGATGAGTTAAACATAATCTATTACGCAGTTAATATTTCATTAATCTGAGGGTCTGAATAGAAACTGAAAGCTTTTAGAGGGCCAGAAACCAAAGACCAGGTTTCATAGCAAAAAACACTAGATAGCATATACCAGATACTGATATTCCCCAAGAGAGATTCTAGATGGGTATAAAATTAGCCATGAATATAATTCTAGAAAGAAACCTACAAGAGAGAACATGGTCCTTGTGAGATTGGAGCTATTATAGAGACATGGGTTATAATTGGCTTTTGAACCATGACACTGAGGCCCAGAACCCCTCTAAGGTATCTTCTAATTCTGCAGCTATGTGGTTGTAAAAGCCAGAATCATTTAACTTCTCAGGACCTTAGTTTGTTTCCTCATTTATCAAATGAAGACAGAGAAACCTGTTCATAGGAACCCTGTATCCATAAGTACATCTCAGTGCCCATTGATATAGTTGGCAAATCCCTGGAAGATTTGCATACTTTGGCTAATATAGAAATAAATATGTTTTGCATGACCGCACATATAGAATCCAAACCAAATTGTTTCCCTTTTCAAGGAAAGGGAAAGGGCAGGGGGAGGGAGAGAATTTGGAACTCAATATTGTTTAAAATAATTGTTAAATATTTTTACATGTGCTTGGGAAACATTTAACTAATCAGTGGTTCCCAAACTTTTTTGGCCTACCGCCCCCTTTCCAGAAAAAATATTACTTAGCGCCCCCTGGAAATTATGAAACTATTGAACTCAGAATAGAATGTAATACAAAAAAAGTGTGGCCATCATTGTTCCCCTGGATTGCTGCAGCACCTACAAGGGGGCAGTAGCGCCCACTTTGGGAATCACTGAACTAAATGAATAAAAATAATTTTTAAAAATAAAGTTAATGATAAGTTTTTAAAGAATTCACATCTTAGATCAAACACCATCCCCAGACTCAGACTATTCCATCTTTTGCCCAGCCACATCACCCTACTTTACCTTTGTCCTAAAGATGGTCCAACCCCCATCTCCCTGCTTACAGTTGGAAGGATTTATGTTAAATGGAAGATTAAAGTACACATCAACTCCCCTATTGTGAAAATGTTTAAATGATGACCTCCCAAAGAAGGCTGGAGAATTCACTTATCTATTATCTAGGATTTTTAAGCAAAAACTGTTATACTAGAAACCAACCCAAATCTTAGGTCCTGCTCCCTTTTCCAGACTGAAATATGTACCCAGCAGTGCAACAAGTTTCAGTGATATCCTCTGATTCTGGGCCCTGTGGCCTAATAGCTAGCACATTACATATGTTACCTTGTTTAATCCTCACAATAATCCTGGGAGGGAAGGAGGAAATGAGGGAGGGAGGTACTATTATAAGTGGTGCAGTATTTAGAATGCCAGGTCTATCTAGTCAGGAAGACCTCTGTTCAAATTTGACCTGAGATACTAGTTGTGATCCTGGGGAAGTCACTTTAACCTCTATTTGCCTCAGTTTCCTCATCTGTAAAATAGGGATAATAATAACACCTAATTGCCAGAATTGTTGTGAGAATCAAATGAGAAAATAAATGTAAAGCTCTTAGCACAGTGTCTGATACAAAGTAAGTGCTATATAAATGTTTGTTGTTGTTGTTGTTGTTGTTGTTGTTGTTGTTGTTTTGAACAGGAGGAAACTGAGGCTAAGGTTAAATCACTTGCCCAAGATCACAAAACTATAAAGTGTCTGATGCAAGATCTGAACTCACATCTTACTGACTCTACCTCTCTGTCCAGTGCACTACAGTGTTGCCTTACAGTAATAATGTCTTATATTTGTAGGATACTCTATACTTTCACACATTTATTCCCAGCTGAGAGAAGGAAAAACCAAGGCTCAGAAGAGTTAGAGCCATTGCCCCAAAGCAAGGTGATGATTGTTTAAGATATGTTAGAACCTAAATCTCCTAGAAGTTACTAAGGCTCTTTTCCTCCAAACCCCACACGTGTGCATCCCATTCTTAGCACCACACCTAAGAAGTATCTCCTCCTAGAGGTTTAGCACCACCTTCTGGATTTCTAGTCCCTACACCTACCTCATAGACATAATGGAATCATAAATTCATATCTATCAAGGACCTTGTTGTTCAGTCATTTTCAGTCTTGTCTGACTCTTCATGACCTCCTCCCCACCCCAATTTGGGTTTTCTTAGCAAAGATATTAGAGTAGTTTGCCATTTCCTTCTCTATCTCATTTTACAGATAAGGAAACCAAGGCAAACAGAGTTAAGTGACTTACCCAGGATCACACAGCTGGTAAGTGTCTGAGGCCACATTTGAACTCAGAAAGATAAGTTTTCCTGACTCTAAGTCCAGTGCTCTGGCCACTTCACCACCTAGCTGCCCCCATCAAGGGTGTTAGTGCTATCAACTAACCTCCATCGCCTTCATTTCACATTTATAAAGCATCTTACAAACTTATAACTGTGAGTTAAAACATAGCAATTATTATCACTCTCCATTTATAGTTGAGGAATCTGATAGAGTGTCTTGCTCAAATTCACACAACTGCTAGTTAGTATAATGAACTGAACTTGGAGGCAAGAAGACATGCCATATATTACTTATGAGATCTGGGGCAGGGATTCTTCCTGTAGTGTCTGCTGATCAAAACTCATCTGAAGTAAAGTGTATAGTTCTGGCAACAATGCTTTGGTTGTTTGGGTTTTTTTAAACAATCTTTTGGAAGAGTCACTGATAAGTTGGAGGAAAACCAGATGGGGAGGGGACTCAAAATCATGCCATGCAAACTGTGTGACCTAAAGTCACTTCTTCTCTGAGCCTCAGCTTGTGAGAACTGGAGCTGCTTCACCTGGAGAAGAGAAGCCTTGCAAAGAATATGAGGGCTGCTTTCAAATACTTAGAGGGCTGCCATGTGGAAAAGGGATTAGACTTGTTTTGCTTGGCCCCTGAGAAAAGACTTGGACCAATGGGTGGAAGTTACAGGGAGGGAAATTTTATTCAGCTCAGCATAAGGGAAAACTTCCTAATAATTACAGCTTTCCAAAAATAGAATGGGCTGACTGGGGGATAGTGAGTTCCCTGTAACTAGAGGTCTTTAAATGGAGGCTACATGAAGCCCACTTGTGCCAAAGGGGTAAATGGAGACAGGATTCCTAATTTAGGTATGGTTTGTACTAAATGCCCTCTAAAGTCTCTACCAATGCTGGGGCTCTGTGATTAAGCCTAAGTCATTTAACTTCTCGTGACCTCAGTTTCCTCATCTATAAAATGGGAGTAAAGATAGCTGTACTTTCTACTTCATAGGGTGGTTGTGGAAATTACATTAGATAGAATATGTCCATATAAGTATTAATCCTAAATTAACTTTGCTGCTAGTAAGAGATATAGCCGAGCTGACTCATTTTCACTTCCTTCAGGTTAATGACCCTCTCTGGGCCTCAGTATCCTCAGGCTGTAAAATGAGGATATAGTGACCTCTAGGATCCCTTGTGCCTCCAATCCTGTGAATTAACAAGCTTGGCTCAGATCCTCCCCAGCTGAGTCTACACTCAATCTCCCATCTGTGGGCCTTTGCACTAGCTGTGCCTAGAATACCCTTTCCTACAAAACTTTTATCCCCCAGTTTCCTTCAAGACCCAGCTCATTACCTTCTGCACGAAAACTATCTTAATTCCAATTCTCCCCCCACAGATTTCCTTGCATTTATTTCGTACCTGTTTCCCCCATAAAACGTAAACTTCTTGAAGGCAGGAACTGATTCTTTTTTGTCTTTGCATCCCTAGCGCCTAGTATATAGTAGGCGCTTAATAAATGCTTCTTGACTTAATGGTATTCCCCCCACCCCAGACTCATCCGTTTCCCTTTATGCCGACTCCACCCTCACCCCACCCCCTCTCCCGCCCTCCACTTCATTGGGAGGCTGACCCTGACTGCTTCTCCCGGTCGCTGCCCCGGACACACATAACGGGCCCACCATAAATCCCCTCACCACCGCGAGACCTCACCATCTTGGCAGCACCCACGGCCTCCGGGGCCTCTCGGGCCTCCCGGGCGGAGCCACAGCCGCTACAGCCACACAGCTGCCACTTGCCGCTGGCTGGGGGTGTTGACGCGTCACCCTGACAACCGAGAGCCAGGCCTCGCTCCACCCCCTGGCGTGACCGCTCAGTTCTCTGCCCTGCCCTGCCTATCCGGGTCCGGCCTGGCGCCGGTCCCCAGGGTGGGTTGCCATGGAATCCAGGAGCCCCGCCCCGCCTCCCCCTTCCGTCTTAGCACTCTGGGCGGCAAAAGGAGGTGGAGAATAATTAGATGGATTTTCAGAGTGGTGCCCCTTCGCCCTGGGGCAGGTAGTCCCCAAGAGAGTGTGGCCTAATAGCCAGTGCCTCGGACTTGGCCCTGGACTTTTGGCTTTAATTGCTCTCTTTCTGTGACCTTAGGTCATTTGACCTCTTTTAAAAAACCTCAGTTTCCTCCTTTGTAACATTGGCAGAATAATACTTGCAAATTGCCAACACGAATAGCGCGAGGAAAGCCTTAGAGCTTTAATTAGAGCTACCTCTCACCTCGAATTTATCTTGCTCATGCCTGGGTAAGAGTAACGACCCTTCCTCTGCCCCACCTCCCACTTAGTTTCCCCACTGCCCTAGCACAAAGCCTTACATAGAGCAATTACTTAATAAATCCTTGAATGAATTATGTGTTTTATTCTGATACTCCAATATTTCCTCTTACGAACGGTTTTAAACTCAGAATTGGGGTGCAACGGTCAGGGGAGGGAATGGGGTGTAGCAAGAAAAAAAGAAGAGGAAATACATTTCAGGTGGATGCTTTCAAGGAGCATCTCCCTCACTCACACCCAGTCTACAACAGGGGGACAATAACTGAATTCAGATTGTGAACCTGCGACTATTTTCGTCACCCTTTCTTGGCAAAGTAAGTCGTCCTACCTCGGGTCCTCAGTTCTCTCCTCTTTAAAGTCCCTACCAGTCCTAAAACCTATAAACTATAAATGGTCTTATTCTCCTTAGAAGCATGAGTAAGGGCAGACAGAGGGTTAGATAAGGAGCCAGAAGACCAGGGTTCCGAGTTGAATCTGACTTCTTAAAAGCTGAGGGGGAGACTGGAAAGGGCTAAACCATTATCAGCAAAGCAAGTTTCCAAGATAATCACCAGGGACTCATGATGAAAATATTATCCACAGCCAAAGAAGGAATTGTTGGAGTCTGAGTGCAGATCAAAGCATTTCATAGTCCACTTTATTTCCTTCATGAGGTTTTTTTTTTAATTGTACGTGTGATACGGGTCTTCTATCAAGACATGAACAACATGGAAATATGTATTGCATAAAAGTGTTGCTATAACCAATATCAGACTACTTACTGCCTCAGGAAGGGGGAGGGGAAGAGAAAAGGAAAGGAGGAGGGGAATCGAAATCCTAAAATGTCAGAAAACAATTGTCAAACATTGCTTCTTCATGTAACTGGAAAATAATTAACGGGGAAAACTGAGGGAGAGAGCAGCTAGTTCAGTGGATTGAAAGCCAAATCTAGAGATAGTAGGTCCTGGGTTCAAATTTGACCTCAAACACTTTCTAGCTGAGTCACCCTGGGCAAGTCACTTAACCCTCATTGGCATTCTTCTGCCTTGGAACCAATACACAGTATTGATTCTAAGACAAATGATAAAGGTTAAAAAAAAAAAAGCTGAGGGAAAGTGGATATGCCTTTTCACTTTTCAGGATGCTTCAGTGTGGGAGGCCAATAAGAGAAACAGAGTCTTAAATAGATGAAAATCTGAGATTCCTCTTTTGACTCCTTTTCAGATCCACACCTTTTCTTAATAACATTTTAAGTCCCATTGGAAAGCTTTAAACAAACCAGCAGTTACTGGGTTAACAATTTCTCTACAAGAAAATTAATATCCCTAAACTCTAAGAATATTCCTAAGTCAGCCAAGGTCAGAGCTAGGCAAAACTATATCCAACCAGGTGCAGTCCTCTCGGTAAAAAAATACAAAACTCAATTCATTTATGATATCTATAGAATATATTTACAATTCTCAGAATTTGCTTGCTGATATCCAGGCAGCTAGAATTTGGCCTTGGACCCTGTTCTATCTTCTTTCTTTCTTTTTTTTTTTTTTAAACCCTTAACTTCTACATATTGACTTATAGGTGGAAGAGTGGTAAGGGTAGGCAATAGGGGTCAAGTGACTTGCCCAGGGTCACACAGCTGGGAAGTGTCTGAGGCCCTGTTCTATCTTTACTTTGAAGCCTCCAAGGATTTTCTTTTGTATGATTTGTAACCTCTATCAGCTGTAAAGTTTTTCTTTCTGTTCTTTTTGTGAAATTAGTATATAATAAACTCCATGCTCCTGGAGCCAGAGCTGGAAGCATGAGCTGAGGAAAAGATCTTCCAGGTCCTTTACTTCCTTATCAACTAAACTGTCCTTATCAGATTATCTGAGATGATAAAGAGATCTCAACACTTCAGTTTTAAATCTGTAGAATTGCTAGCATTTCTATAGTACTAAGATTTGCAAAGCAAAGTGGACAAATACATCTTTTGAACTTCAAAATATCTCTAGAAAATGCGTGCTATTATTATCCCCATTTTGCAAATGAGAAAAACTGAGGCTGAGAGAGGTTAAGTGCAGGGGTCATAGAGCCAGTAAGTCATAGAGTTAGTGTCTGAGACAGGATCTGGAAGAAGGTCTTCTGGACTGCTTTTTCCACTGCCACAGTTAGACTAACCCCCACCCCCACCCCATGATATAATAACATTTGGCTTATGTCAGCTTAGTCTCTGCAGGGGAGAAATGTGCACAAATAGACCTGGGACCTCATTGATTTGTATGTTCTCTCCACTAAGTCGAGCACAACTTGCCCATATCCTCCAACTCTCTACTGCTTTTGTCCATTCTTTCTCATAACACCAGAGATAACCTTGCTCCATGACCCTTTGATCATTAATATCAGATGTCTCATAAAACAAGGAGGCATGATGACCAGCAGTGTTCTTTACAGTGGTGGAGGAGAGATCAATTTGAAAAGAGACACTAGGGATGGTGAGTTCTCCAGAGCATCATCCAAAAGCTCCTGTTTGCTTGGGTGGAATCAATCCCTGGCCAATGTGGAAAATTTGGTGTGGGAAAGCAATTCATAAACTGAAAAGTGCTCCAGAAATGCTTTTATTATGCCCACCTGGATGCTGCCATCACTTTCTCAGATGCCTTCCCTGAGGTTGCCTTTTCCCTCCTGGACACACCCTGGGCTGAGGCAGACCCTAGTGAGGTAGGCTGAAGAGGACAGAAATAAATATAATGTGGCAGGCAAAAAGAAATAAGTTTAGGCCTCTAGTCGTTTTGTGGTGTGGCAGAAAAAAATAAATGGTTTTGGATTCAGAGGGCCTGGGATCAAATTCTAAATTTGCTACTTATTTGCTAGTTGCATGCATTTGGGTCTCACTTTTCTTGAATATAAAATGGGGCTGGGGGAGGGATTTGGAGTCGGGTCACATCTTTCTGGTATAAAATGGGAGGATATGGTTTCTAAGTTCCCCTAAGGGTAGGAAGGGATAAAACCTGTGAACTCCCTATTCTGGAGAACTCAGAGATGCAGCTTTTCTGAAATTCAATCTTAGAGAGTTGTCCCAAGCTTTAAGAGGTTAAAGACTAGCTCGTGATCTGTTTGAAATGTATTAAAAGCAGAACTGGAACCCAGGTCTTCCTGATTCCAAGACTTGCAGTCTTCTATCCACCAAGACACATTCTTTGCTTTCAAGGTCTAAAATTCAGGGTGTACATCCTAGAATGAGGCATTTCTTATTCAGAAGACTTATTTTGTTTTGGTCTTAAAACTCTAGCTTAATTCTCATTCTTGATCTGCTTAAGATGAATTAATGCACAGGAGATGTTTTAATGTCTCTACAAATCCCTAGGGGTTCTTGATTTTATGATTTTCCCTGAACAGTCATCCCTGCCCTGGCTGTTCCCTTTCAAGGGGCGGAGCCCCACTGTGAGGCCCCTGCCCCGCTCTGAGCCTGCTCCTGGAGGCTCCCCACCCCCTCCGACTGGCCAAATTAGACTCCTTCCTCCCATACCAGCTGGTTGACCACATCCCATCCCCCTTCTCCAGAAAGTCTAGAGAAAAGGCCAGAAAGAAGTCATGGAGTTAGGATTCTGTGAAATGTCCTTCTCCCTCACCCTGTTCACGAGCATTGCTCTCCCACCCACTGCCCTATCCCTTTACACCCATTCCCTGAGGTCACTCCATTCCTCTTCCCGTACCCAGAGTGACCCTCATTACTCCTCTTCCCAGCCCTGTAACTCTCCCGCTGCTTCCTTCAACTGGGGGAGATGAGAGGTCAGGGCTAGACTAGCTAGAGGCTGACAGAATAGCTGAATGATGTTATTAGTCCCCTGGGGTGTGGGGAGAAAGGAATGGGTCACCTCCTGCTGATAGCCACTCTGTTTTTGTAACAAGACTGAGCCTGTAGCTGCTCCCACCGATTCCACATCCCTTCTCTGGTTTTCCCAGCCCTTATCTCTTCCTGGATTTCCTAGCCTGGAAGATTGTGTCCCCTCTACCCATGATCACTCGGGCTCCCCACATGTGGAAAGAGGGAGGGAGCTACCATATTGGAAAGAAGCCCAGAGGAGGGAAGCTATGAGGGGGAAAGGAGGGTGGGGACTGGAGAGAAGGAGAATAAGGCAGCTTGTCGCCTGGCTTTTTTTCCTCTGCAGCTTTATCGAACCTTTAACTTATGCCTTAAGTCAGTGGCATCAAAATCAAATAGAAATGAGGGCCACTAAACCAACCTAAGGATCATTCCAGGTACATATTGACTTAGAAAACCACATATTAACATTATCTATGTTCTCGTGTATTTTTATTTATTTTTGTTAAATGTTTCCCAATTATATTTTAATTTAGTTTGGTCTGTACTCCCAGGTTTGACACCTGGCCCTGGCTTGGACTCATTCGCCCTCTTAACCTAACATTCCTGCCCATCCTGCAAAGTTTACTTCAAATGTCATCTCTTTCCCATAATTCCACTCACCTCCATTTTGTTCTATTCCCCTCCGCCTCACATAGCAATTCATTCTGCCCTCTATTGCACTTATATAATAATAATTTCATAGCCCTTGCTATGTGCCAGGTATTATGCTAAGCACTTTACAATTATTATCTCATTCAATCCTCACAACAACCCTGGAAGGTAGATGCTCTCAATATATTAATATTTTATATTATAGTTATCTATATGAGTCTTATTTCTCTATTAAATTTTGTGAAGGTACCCAGTGAATCTTACAAGACTTTTGTATCTTCCCCAGTCCCTAGCATAGAGCCATGTAATTAGTTAGTTAACAAAGGATTTAATGTTACTCTGTTGTGGGTTTTTTCCCCTATAATTTCGAATCATTTCCTTTTTCTGATATTCCCCATTATCTAGCTACTAAAGACAAGGAATTCATATGCCCTCAGTATTAAAACCAGGGGGAGAAACCACAGTCTTGCCCTTCCATGGGGAGCTCACTCCAAACCCTAGTCAGCTGCTAGATCTCTCTCTCTCTCTCTGCCTGTCTCTCTCAGTCTCTATCTCTCAGTCTCTCTGTCTCTTTCTCCGTCCATCTCTCTGTCTCTCTGTCTCTCCTCTCTCTGTTTCCTTAAGCTTCTCTGGCGGTAAAGCTGCTTTGAAGCTTTCTAATTACATCATCTACCCCAGGGCCATAACTAACAAAGTTGAGCAACTGGGGCTTTGTCCTAGGGTGCCAACAATTGTGGGGGGGGGGGGGGGTGAACTTCCTTCCCACAGGCAGCTTTCCAGTCTGACAACACCTCCTGGAGCTGTCTCTTCTCTCCACTGCTTCATCCAAAGTACAGCCAAGACCTTTAGGGGAGGCGCTGCCCCCTCTCTTGGCACAACTGCACCCGACTTGCAAAATGAGACATATATTTTCAGACATTGTCAATGAGGAAATTTGTTTTGTTTAACTATGCATATTTGTTACTAGGACTTTGCTTCTCCCCCAACCCATAACAGGAAGAAGGAGATGGAAGGGATGGAAAATAGATTTAAATTTTTAAATTAGAAAAAAAAATTAATGACTGCACTCAATTGTGGTGGATGGAGACTGGTTACCATTTTTTCTACTGAGTCTCTCTGGGGGACAGGATTTCCTCTCTCCAAAACTACCAAAAAGTTAGCAGTTCTTGAAACCTGCTACCTATCCCCAGCTGAATTTTCCCCAACTCAAGAATCCTGATATAACTGTCACCCACTCATCGTCATTCACATTCTGCCCCTACACAATAATAACTCACATTTGCTTAGTGCTAATATAATTGTCTCACTCTTTTGAGGGAGGCAATGCAAGGACCACCATCCCTGTTGTATAAGTGACCAGATAGAGATTTGGAGGTTAATTAATTTGCTTATAGTTCTAATTTTAATCTTTGTACTTTGAGCTTTTTCCACACCCTTGTGTTCCTGAGGTGAGCCTTCCTTTATTCCTTCTGCAGTACTTCAAAGATCTGTGGTTTCATCAATGGGAGAAAAGTTCTCCACTAAGGAAGTTTGATGGATGGTTTTATGAAGGGCTGTGGCTAAAAAAAGAAAGAAAGAAATTGTCACTCAGGGGCCAACCTTCTGGTGATAGGTAAGCTGCCACATTCTTGGCTAGGCTGGTCCTCGGGCTGGAACTCTACACTTTGGTAGGACTTAAGCTCCATTGCAATAACCTTAAGGCACCCAGAATCTCTTCCATAGAACCATGAGGCATCTGAGCATAACTTTTTTGGAGGCGTCCATTCATAGGAATAGAGAATGTTATTAATTAGTGTTCTGTAATTTCCTGTCCCCAACTCTCCACCCCATTTGGAAAGTTGGTTGCTAGAAAAACACTCCTTTAGGGAGTAGAAAGTCAGTAGTGAATCCCTTACCTTGGACTACTGAGTAAAGTAAGTAGAGCCTCCTTAGACAAATATGAGAAGTCAACCAGATTCATTAAGTGAAGTCTTCTCAGCCTTTCATATAAACCATGGAAAGTTGGAATTTTGATAGGGAATGCCAGAGAAGATATACCAGAAAAAGACAATTAGTTTGTTGAATGATGCGGACAGCTTCAGACCCTTAATAGATGTGTGACCCTGGGCAAGTCACTTCACCTCTGTCTGCCTTAGTTTCTTCAGCTATTAAATGAGGATCATAATAACACCTACTTCCCAGGATTGTTCTAAAAATCAAATGAGATAGTATGAATGTAATATAATACTATTTTACTGTAGGAAATGATGAAGCACACTGTTTCAGAAGAATTAAGAATTCCTTTATAAACTTATGAACAATGAAATGAGCAGAACCAGGAGAATAATTTATACAATGACAACATTATGAAGAAAAACAGCTTTGAAAGACTAGAACTCTGATCAGTGCAATGACAAACTACAATTTTAGAGTAATCATCTTCTATGAGAAGAAAGATGGGCTTCAAAGGCAAAAAGAGACATATGTCATGGCCAGTCCAATGTGGGAATTTGTTTTGCTTGACCCTTTTTATGAGAGCTTTCCTTCTTTATTCTTCCTTTCTTCCTTCCTCCTTTCCTTCCTTCCTTCCTTCCTTCCTTCCTTCCTTCTTTCTTTCTTCTGTCTACCATTTCTCAGCCTTTTGGCTAAGATGAAGTTTAATATCTTTCTTTTTTCCTTCTTCCTTTCTCTCTCTCTCTTTCTTTCCTTCTTTCTGTCTTTTTTTCATTGTTCATTTAGGGAGAAGGAAAGTGAGTTACAAAGAATATAAATGTTTATAAATTGGAAAAAATAATTTAAAAAATATAAATGCCAACCAGAAAAAACAATAATTGAAAATAGTTAGGTTAGACTGTAATGCTGTAATGAAAGTTAAGCTGAGAAGTTATCTAATAACAGAGTAGATGAGTATCACTTAAGGAAAGAACTAGCTGTTATACCAGAGAATGTCTGTTTGACACTACCCTGAAAGAGAGATAGGCTAGGGCAATGATGTTGAACCTTTTGGAGCTGGAGTGCAGGGCCCTGCCCCCACCCCACCCCCCAGACTGAGTACTTTTACTGCCCCCCCAAGACTGAGTCCAAGGCATGCCCTACCCCACTTCACCCCACACAGGGGAGGGAGAAAGTGCTCTCATTGGACTGCTGGATGGAAAGAACAGGTGAAGTGAGGAATGTCCTCAGTCAGTGTAGAGAGGGAGAGGGGAGTGTACTGAGCATTCTGCTCCCCTCCTGTGAGTTGCCCACCATAATTCCTGTGCACTCCCATTGGGCTGCTAGGCAGAGGGGGAAAGGTGTGTGAAAAAATTTCATCAGGCATGGTGTAGAGGGGTAGAGGAGCAGCTCCCCTGGAGTCCCTCTGCCTTTCTAGTAATGAACTGGGGGGGGAGGGTGGCCCCATGCCCACAGAGTGTGCCATCTTTGGCGCCTGTGCCATAGGCTCACTATCACTGGGCTAGGAGCAGCTTTAGTTCTCTGGAGACCAGAGCATTAGTTATTTAAAAGATTCCCCTCTGGGGAATCCTAATAATAAGCTGACTTCCTCTGGTTTAATGTGTTAAATAAAATATATTTATTGTGCATTCATTATAGATTTGGCCCTAGAAAGGATCTTAGAGATTAACTAGACCAGCCCTATCATTTAAAGATGAGGAAACTGAGGCAAGAAGTTATCCATTTACCCCGTGTCATAAAGCAAGTGTCTCAGGAAGAATTTGAACCTAGGTCTTCCCAATTCAAAGTGCAGTATCCTAAACAGAGTGTCAAGAAGATTATGCCAGGATGTTGTAATTCAGCATTTTTTACAGTTTTAGCAATTTATTTTCCAAAAACATTTCCTTAGTAAAAATTTTAATTCTTGTTCTTGTCAAAGTTGAATTGAAGTCAGATTTGCTAACAAGTTACAAGAGGTCATATAGAATGCTTAGGCCCTATTGTGCAATGGGGAATAATAGCACCTACCTCCCAGGATTGTTGTGAGCATCAGATGTAATAATATTTGTAAAATGCCTAGCACATAGGAAGTGCTAAATAAATACTTCCCTTCTCTTCCCCTTAAATATTGCCTGCCTGCTTGAACTAACACAACCACCTCCAAACAGGTTTTCACATTGTTAATCTAGATTTTTTTTTCCTTCAATTTTCCTTCATGCTCCAATCTAGCATTCCCTGTTAGCTGCCAAATTAACCTTCATAGGTCAGGTTATATCCCTCCTTTGCTGAAAATCCTAAAATAAGTCCCTATTGCCTATGAAGTAAAATTTAGATTCCGATTAATCAAGGCTTTCTCTAATCAAACACCCAACCTTGTCACCATATGCCATGTTATTCCCTAATTTCTCAACCCTCCCACTGGACTATTCCTAGTCCTCCAAACACACCAGGTTCTTTCCTGCCTCTCCCAGTGCCTGGAATGTCAAGCTTCTCCTCTTCCCCTTATGAATTCTTTCCTAGCTTTTTAAGCCTATCTAAAGAAGCCTTTTCTGATGTCCTCTTGCCATTAGTAAATGATCCCTTCCCCCTCTCAGAAAACATTTTGTTCTGCACTTATCTGATGCACTTATATAATATTGTGAATTCTTTGTGCCTTATGTCACATCACCTAATTAAACTATTAATCTCCAGCAAAGCAGGAATCCCAAACTAACTCATCTTTGTATCTCACCCAAGGTCTAGTACCTAGGCTCAGGACCTTGCACATAATAGGTTGAAAAGATGGACGAATAAATGGTTGAATAAAAAATATTAAGCACTTACTATGTGCTAAACACAGTAGTAGAGATACAAATCAATGAAAAAGAAACTGAATTCATGCCCTGGAAGAGCTTGTATTCTAATAAGGAGAAACCACATACATAAGCAAGTGATGACTAGGGAAGAATATTCTACTTTGGGAAGTCACAGTCTGGAGAGTAGAGCCATAAGGCAGTGGACTGACAGGCCCTTTCCGGAAGCAACGTGAATAAATATTTACTGAATTGAATTGAACTGCCTCAGGGGTCTGGTACAAGCTAATTGAAATAGGAAAGATAAATGAAACTTTTTGGAAAAGGGCTTTGGGTCTCAGTGGTGAAACTGTCTCCCTACAAAGGACTTTTTTCACCCTCATCCCTTAACATATCTCCTTCTCTGGACCTATGCCTTCCCACCTAAATCCTGTTACCTTGTCTCTTCTCTCTTCTTTCATTTCTATTTGGCTTTGTCTCTCTAAAGCTCCAGGGGACTTCCTCCCTCCAAGTTCCACTCTCAAAAAATCTCAGGAAATTGAGTTCTGTCCCTTTAATGAGCCTATTCTGTACCGCCCCCACCCCACCCCCTCATCCTCCTCCTATGTTATGGGCTAGGGGTTGGAGTTAAGGGGTTGGGGGTGATAAGGCTGGGAGGGAGGGTCCAAATGGATAGCAAGAAGAGAGAGTTGGTAGGAAGCATCCTTCTGTCCTAACCCCTACTGCCCTGCCCAGCTTCCCTCTTCTCGTGCAGTAAGTCCCATCCATTGCCTGTCTCCACCCTCTGAAAAGCAAAGGAATGAAGCCCCAGAGGGGCTATATTCTTGGATCGTTGGCTGGAAGGGGAGATGTAGCCTGGCTGGAGTTAAGGCTGTAGTTGTGGGTTTGGGAAGGGGGGCAGTGGCGTCAGCTGGCAGGTCCTAAAGTAGGGTGCGGTGAGGGGAGGATGGAAAGAGGTGGGGAGGTGCTGCCCTTGTTTTACTCCCACTTATATCCCTCATGGACTTTTCCAAACCTTGCCCCAAGTCAAGAACAACACCTAGCTTCTGATTGAGTTCTCCCCCAACTTTGGCTGAGGTCAGGATTTGAATTCTAACTGTGTTCGAAAGCCACACATTCAAAAGGGAGGATACTGGCAGACTAACTTTGGCAATTAATTTGCTCATAAGGAAAAGCACTGTGGCTCATAGCCAGCCTCCTGGCTTAGCACAGAGCCCCCAGGGTGTCCTGCAATATGGTGGGCTGAAGGGTGAGGTAGGTGGAGATGCATTTAATGTGCAGGAGTAAACTTTCTGGAGAGAAGAGAGATGCTTCAGTAGAGACCCAGTAAGCACATTCCAGGAGTAATCAGAGGAGAGATTGTAGAGCACTAAGCCAATGGGAGCCTCAGGTGTGGGAGGAAAGGAAAATCAGAGGGAAGATAAGAGGTTTGGTAGAGCTGGGGCCGAAGGATGTGGTTTCTTTGTTGACTGTCAAAGTTTTGTTTAAGTGATAGTTCTAGTGATACTTATTTGCACAAGGAGGAGGGTGGGGGGAAGCCTTCTATGTAACCATCCTAAAGCAACTTCCTCTCCTGGGCCTCAGTTTCCACAGATGTAAAATGAGCAAGTTAGTCTAGATAGGGGTCTTCTAGCTACTCTGTCATCAATTAGGCTTGCAGGTATTTTCTTGTCTTTTATTTTCTGTGAGTGCCCCATCTTTCTTATTATTCTGAGAGTTTTCCAGGGGCTATAACTCTTCTGTCCTCCAGATCAAGGATTCTTAACCTTGGGGTCCTTGAAGTTTGTTTTTTCTTAACAGTTTGATAATTGTATCAATAGCATTGTTTTCCTTTGTAATCTTCACATATTTTATTTTATGCATTTAAAAACATTATTCTGAGAAGGGATCCATGGCCTTCACCACATGACCGAAGGAGTATATGTGCCAAAGTACACAGAAAAAAAATTTGAAAACCCCTAGCCTAGATTATTCTTTTCACACTCTCCACCCCAAACCCCAACCAGTCCAGGTTCTTTCCAAAGTAAGGTCTCTGACTGAATCATCTGAGGGAAGTTCCAAAGAATAGTTAAGGTCCCCGTTATATCTAAATTCTATCCTGGGAGCCCAAGTTCAATTCCCTATTCTCTTAATTATGTGATTTGGAGTCTCAGTTTGATCCATTATATAATGAAGGGATTGGACCAGAGATGTACATTAAGACACTGATATATCTGAAAGGAAGGAAGGTCACTTCTCATTTGGATCTTCCTGAGGGGCATCTCAGTCAAGACTAGTTTCCATAGCCCCCATGACTTATCTCTCTTCTACATGACAACTCTTCAAATATTTGAGAACCACCCCGATCAGAAGCCACCCTTGTCCATCCACCCTGAGTCTTCTTTTCTCCAGACTAAAATATCTCTATTTCTTTCAGCCATAGCACAATCCAATTCAACCAATGTCCTCCTTGCACTTAAACTTGGGCTTACAGATCTGAGTGCAATATCAAACCCTGGACTGATGAGGACAGAGAACAGAGGAATGATCAGTTCCTAACTTCTAAAAGCTATGCCTTCCTTAATGGAGCCCAAGATCATATTAACCACCATATCACACTGCTGACTCACCTTTAAACTTGCAGTCCAAAAACCCCACCCCCATCCAGAACTCTGATCTTTTATAGACAAATTCCTCTTCCCAGGCCTTCCCATCTTGTACTTGGGAGGTAGATTTTCTGAACTCTATAAGAGTTTATATTTTTCTCTACTGAATTTCCTCTTACTGGATCCAGTCCCATGCCTGTAAAGACCTTTTGGGATCCTGACTTTGTCATCCAGTGGACAAGCCCTCCTTTCTATCTTTCATGCCATCTGCCTATCTGATGAGCTTGCCATGATGCCTTTCTCCAAGTCACTGACAAACACAGTAGCTTTCATCAAGTCAAGAACAGATTCCTTCGCTGGAGACCTCCTGCTGAAAAACTGTTAAGGATTAGTGTGACCAGCTAGTTCAGAATCTATCTGGATTGTATGGGATCTCTCCTATATTCCTTCCATTGGAAGGACACTAATGCCCTGCCTCTTACCCCAAAGTGTCCTGAAACTCTGTTCTGAAATTGTATTTGAAAAGAAATTACTGTCTCCTCCCAACTCCCCACCCTTAGAAATCACCTACTATTACCCACTGGAGCACTTTAAAACTTTCAGGGTTGGAAGTTGCACCTTATGCCTCCTTTAAATCCTTCCTGAAGCTGCCTAAAAACATAGTCCTGGGAAACAATTCTTAGGGGGACAGTGTAATATCCTTGTGGTCTGACAAGGAGTAGAGAGGAGACCAAGAAGACAGAAGAGACTAAGGTGTGGGACAAGGCAACCAGGAAAGAATAGGGATTTCCAGGAAGGAATAGAAACGTTTAGAGAAAGAGACAGAAAAAGGAAGATGATGGGGACTGAGAAACTAAAGCTGGATATGAGAGAAACAGAAGAATGTGCAGTTATCACAAAGGCAATAAAGCCAGAGGAAAGAAGACATGGGTGGAAGAAAGAGAGAGAGACAGAGAGACAGAGACAGAGAGACAGAGGAGAGAAAGTGAAAGAGGAAAGAGAGAGGGGGAGAGAAGAAAAAAAAATTGAAGGATGCAAAAAAGAGAGGGTTCTGATTTTAGAGGTGGGAGACTGCAGAGCAGAGTTTCTCCATGTGTCCTGAAAAATCGTTTCCACATGGTCTGCCTGTGTCCATGGGGTGGTAACCCAGCTTGGCTGCTCCCCAGTTTCTCTGCTCCACCTTCACTCCAACAAGCCTCAAAGCTTCTCAATAGGCCAGTTGGGTAAACTAAACCCCACCTCCACATGCCTGGCACACACTTGCTTCCCTTACCCAGTCTACGTGACCAGCTTGAGCCCAGGGGCTGGGACACTGTCGCTGAGATAAGGGCAACAAGGGAAAACCGCCGAAGTCAGGAAATTGCATAGCCTGTTTCCCCTGGCAACCCAAACTCAGTCCCCAAACAGCAGTGGGTGGGGAAGCTCCCAGCTCAGTTCTCACTTTCCTCTGAGGAGGCCTCAGTCCCCAGCTTCCTTCCAGACCTTGGTCTCTCCATCTGAAAGCTGGAGGGCATTCTCCTAAGAATTACCCTGAGCCTTCTCTTCTTCTAGAATAGATCATAAACTCTAGGCCAATGTATTAGTTCCTGATCGTCCCTGTTCCTGGTAAACTTGAGGGAGAGTTCTGCATTCCCTAACAGATGACAGCTCAGCTCGTTGGGTGGGGAGGATTAGGGATTGGGGTGCCTATTGATGGGAATGGAGAGGCCCAACCTGACTTGGTGCCCTTCTTCCTCTCTTCTCCAAATCAAAACGAAATCCCAGGGGGCTCGAACCAATCTCATCCCGGGGAGTTCTTGGCTGGACCACCCCATATACAAAGGCAAGGCATCTGGGAATGATTTCATGGAACACAGGCAGGGAATCCCCTCCCCCAGCTGCTCTTCTTGTGTCTCTATTACCTTCTATCTCCCATTTCCCACCAAAGAAGCCAACTGTCTTGGCACCACCACCACCACTGTCACCAAACCCTTCCCTTCAATGGTTCCCTCCTCAAAAAGCAACCACCCTGCTGTTTATCCCAGCCTTCTCACTTTCCCTTCTTCCCCTCCTGTGGCCTCAACTTCCACCCATTAAAAAAAAAATTACATTCAGTTCAGCTGAAAACTGAACTCCTGCTAGTCATTGTGCAATAAGGTCCAGGGTCTTGAGAGGGCAAGATGGTGGCTGGTGCAAACCCGCAACTGCTAGAACATTAATTCAGCACTGACCTGGGAGTCAGGAGAGCAGAGCTCTAGTCCTGGTTGTTGCAGCTATTCTAGAAAGGTGAAGGTGACTATCTGGACCCCATTTTCCTGACCTCTAACCAACCAACAAGGATTTATCAACTACTACCTATGTGCTAGGCGCTGGGCTCAGTGCTGGGTTTATAAACCCTGCCCTCAGGGAGCAAACATTCTAATGGGGAGGCAATGGACAACCATATATAAATTATCATCAGAAACTCTTTAAGTTTCCTGCCAGCTTAGATCATATGAAAATGCTATGATAGTGGACCACTGAAAATAAGAACCAACATTTACAATGGAGAAAGCACTAGCTCTGGAGTCTGAAGATAAAGGTTCAAGTCCTCCCTCTGACGATCACTCCCTGTGTGATGTTCAGCCTCACTTTTCCTCTCCTATAAAACCAGGAGATTGGAGTAGATTTCCTAGGAGGCCCTTTCCTCTCCAGAACCCCGAATCTTCCCATACCTTGCTTCAGGGGAGCCTCCCGACTCAGTTACCTCCATTACTGTTATTCCCATTTTGTACATAAAGCAACTGAGCTTCATAGACATGAACAATTCCAGACCTTCTTGACCACAAGTACAACACTCAGTATAGTCACCTTTTGCATATATAGGCAGGACAGGGCCATCCATGTTTGAATGAATGAGTGAATAAAGCGTTTATTAAGTGATTACTATTTGTAAATAAAAAAGCCAAACATTCTGCCATGTATATAACATTCAGTTGGAAACCACAGCCTCCTTTCTGGAGAGACATTTTAGAAGAATGAAAATTTAACGACTGCCCTTGCATTTCCTTTTACTTGGGGACATTCTGGACAAATAACATGAAGTATGTTAATACTTAAGGCAGCTGGATGAACCAGCCTAAAGCATGTAAAAGGAGAGAAGAAAGGGGAAAAGAAAAAAAAAAAAGATTTTGCCCAGTTAATCCTTTACCTTTAGGGATCAGTATGAGTTAACCAAGATAATGTGATAATTGCAAACAAATCTTTAATAGAAAATGCAGTTTTAAGGGGAAAAAAAAGCAAAACATTTCCTGCTTTCAAGGGGTCCATATTCTAATGGGAGAGACAGCACATATATTGTGGGTTTCCTCTGTATTGGACAGCAAAGCCCTTTCCTTCTTAGTGTGTAGTAGCAAAGATGTTTATGCCTCTTCTACAATGACATTTAGGCAGCTGGGTGGCTCAGTGAAGAGCACTGAGCCTGGAGTCAGGAAAACTGGAGTTCAAATATAGCCTAGTTGAGTGACCTTGGGCAAGTCATTTAAATTTCTATCTGCCTCAGTTTCCTTATCTGTAAAACAAGGATAATAAACAAGGGTTGGGGGGAGGATTGAATGAGATAAACATTTGTAATCACCTGGCACATAATAAACTCTTAATAAATTCTTGTTCCCCTCTCCCTATCCCCTTCCCTTCAAGTGGATGCTGCTCAGTTCTTAAGTAGGTTGTAAGGGTGATTTATGATTAGGTCAGAGTTGGACTAATCAATAGGTACCTTCTGTATTCTACACTGATGTGACTACGTAGCTCTGTGAATGTCAGGGCTAGGGTCCGAGACAGTGCAAGAAGAACATTTATTTCTTCAGCTCCCCTCTTCCCTATGTTGTCCTCTATAGAAATGTTTTTGCCTTGCCCCATCATTCCTCTCTTCCAAGATGGCCAAGGGATGGTTAGTTCCAACGGAATGATCACAATTGCTCAGATTTCTCCAGAACTTTTAAGTTTACAGAGTTCTTTCCTTTCAACAATAATTTATTATTAATATCAAGTGAGGCATAAAAAAGGGAGACATCGATGCCAAAGATGTTACTTCTGTTATGGAGGACATCCAAGATAGATCTGGCACCAATGAGGAATTCTTAGAGACTGGTCAATCCATCAGCAAACATTTGGTAAGCTCCTCCTATGTGCAAGATTAATAGGCATGCCAGGAGTTGAAGACATAAAAAGAAAAATTAAAGTTACTACCCCAAAGGATTTATATCCTACAGAAAGAGCAACTAGGTGTCACAGTGGATAGGGCATAGGACTTGGAATCAGGAAGATTCGATTTCATATCTGGCCTCAGACAAACTCTACTTCTATAACTCTGGGCAAATCACTCACTTGCCAAATGCTTCTGTTTCCCTGTCTGTAAAATGGGGATAATGATAGCATCTCCCTCCTGGGGGCGTTGTAAAGATTAAATGAGTAAAATTTGTAAAGTGCTTTGCCAAACTCTAAAGCAAAATGATAAATGCTAGCAAATGACATGCTCGCCCATATACAAAATAATTACAATGTCATTATGGAGGAAAGGCACAAGGAACGGGTGGAATCTGGGAAGGTTTCATGGTACAAACCAAATTTAAGCTGAGCAATACCATTTTGGAGTTTTCTTGGCAAAGATGCAGGAATGATTTGCCATTTCCTTCTCCAGCTCATTTTACAGATGAGGAATTCAAGCCAACAGGGTTAAGTGATTTGCCCAGGCTCACACAGATGTTAGATCCTGAGGACAGATTTGAACTCATGAAGGTGAGTCTCCCTGATGGCAAGCCCAGCCCTCTATCTACTCTGTCATCCAGCTGCCCTCATATATTTTATACTAGAGGTCAGGTCATAAGGAGCCACCAGACCAGGGGTCGGCAACCTTTTTGGCCGTGAGAGCCATAAACGCCACATTTTTTAAAATGTAATTTCGTGAGAGCTGTACAGTGCTCACAGTGCGTGCTCCTGTAACAGTGCCTGAAAAAAAATTGACTTTATGGCTCCTGCAGAAAGAGCCATATCTGGCCCTCAAAAGAGCCAGATATGGCTCGAGAGCCATACGTTGCTGACCCCTGCACTAGAGCATGGTTAGATCTGCCATTTTGGAAGCTGGATAGAGAATTAATTGGAAAGGGAAGGCACTTATAACAGGCAGGTCTATTAGGAGGCTGTCTCAATAACCCAGTTAAGAAGGACTGAATAGGGCAATGGTCATGTGAATAGAGAGAAGGGATGGGTATAGGAGACAGGATAGAGTTAAATCAACCTGACTTAACAACTGAGCAGATACGCCAGGTAAGGAAGAGTAGTCTAGAACAGCTATGAGTCTGAAAACTTGGTTGACTAGAAAGATGGCAGTACCTTCAATGGAAGTAAGGAAGTTGTGGAGGGCAGCTGGGTGGTTCAATGGACTGAGAGCCAGACTTAGAGATGGGTCCTGCATTCAAATTTGGCCTCAGACTCTTCCCAGTTGTATGACCCTGGGCAAGTCACTTAACCCCCATCGCCTCACCCTTACTGCTCTTTTGTCTTGGAACCAACACACAGTATTGATTCTAAGATGAAACATAGGTTTGTTTTGTTATTGTTTTTTAAATAGGAAATTTGAGAAGGTGGATGATTTGGAATTGGAAGTTGAGGGAAATAATGGAAGTCTGGGGAAAATAGAGTGAGATATACAGATTCTGGAGTCTTCTACATCAAGATGATCATTAAATCCATGTTACCTGATGATATCACTGGGAGAGCATGTATGCAGAAAGAAGAGGACACAGTATAGACCCTTGGTGTACACTCATAGATGAAGGAAAGTTTGTTAATAGGGATCCTAAAGGACACAATGGAGGATAAAGTATTTTCGGTGTTCTTGATTGAACTCATTGCATCAAACCTCCAAACAATACAGAACTTCCTAAATAATATCCATAATCATTCAAAAGAATTTGACCTAACTATGTACATAGGAAAAACCAAGTGGATGAAGAATGTCCTGTGTACAAACTATGTTATACAATTGGATGGATAGTCAAGAGAGCTTATATATCACTATATTTATGTATATTTTATATGTGTGTATATATACAGATAAATACATATATACACAGATATATATAAGTATATGCATAGGGTACATATAAATGTGATTCTTTCCAAAACAAAGCCTCATTTTTTTCACAACAGTATTTTTCCAGTGATATTATGTGGTCTTAACTCATGGAAAACCAGAGCCTCTTAAGAATTAAAATTGAAAATGACCCAATTAGTGATGTTCATAGTGGGTATGAGAAGCTACTGTATTTTACAAATGAAAATTACATTTGAGAAACTGTGAAGGATGACTTAAAATATGATTAAGGGAAAAAAAGATGGGCTCACTCACAAGAGTGAGGACTATACACATATTGAATCAGTTTCATAGGACTATAAGGTTAGAGTGGATTTCATCTAGCCTAACCCCTTTATTTTACAGATGTGAAAACTGATGGGTCCTAGTCTAGAAAGTCTAGAAAGGTTAATTGACTGGTCCAAGGTCAAACAATAAGTAGTTCTAGGAAGGATTTGAACCCAGGTTCTCTGACTCCAAATCCAGGACATCTTTTAATTCATTCTGATGCCTCCCTCAGATCAGTACATTGGGTCCCAAAGAAGGGAAAAGACTTTCCAGGACCAGCTAGTTAGCAAATGGCAGAGCTGAGACTTCATCAAGGGCTTTTGACATGATCAAGCACTGTTTCCATTACATTCCTTCTGCCTCTCACCTCCTATGGTCTCTCTCTGCCACCTTCTATAGCTCATTCTCCCCTCTCCTATGCTTAATAACTCTCTTATTCAGAAAGTTACTTTTTCCTTATATTGAACCTAATTTTTCCTAGTTACAACTTCAATCCATTTCCTTCTAATTTGTCTGGTTAGAACATTTGTCTGGTTAGACATTTCACTGCCAGCTGACAACCTTTGCATCATCAAGTTTAATCTCAAGTACCCTAACTCTCCCTCCTGGATCTGCCCCTCCCAGCTCTGTTCTGCTTTTTGCTGTGACTTGGGTCGTTTGCCAAGTTCTCCACACCCTTCATAAACTCTGTGTGGTCACTGGAAGGGGACACATTGTTCTATGGAGAACCATGCGGAAATATACACAGAGACCTGCTTACAGGTCCATATATACATCTACATATGGACACATGAGCCACACACTGCACTTGGACAATGCACAGTCCTCAGAAGACACATATAGATCACTTTTCATCCCCTCCCTCTCTACCCCATACCTTACTCCTCGAACACCAGCCCAATGTATTCATCAGCACATGTATTCTGCTTCTCTCCTAGAGGTGCACTTGGCTCAAATCTTATTCCTGCTTCACCACCAAAATGTGGTTTTTCTACTTTTTAGGAGTAGAAAGGGAATCTATGGGCTAGAGTGGATGATTCCTAACCTAGCCCTCTGCTTCCTTCTCTCCTTTCTTTTCTCTTAGCCTCTAGGTTCTGCTGTTCACATCTGCTGAAGCCTCTGTACACACACAAATGTATATCCAAAATGCATACAAATACCTTGAATACACATGCACATATCCCTCACACACATGTTCATCATTGTCTTTTCCTCTACTTATTCAGTTCCTTGAAGGCAGAGACTGTGTTACTCTTCATTTTTTTTTGCCCCCAATCTCTAGTAGGATTCCTTGCCATAGTAGGTATTAAAGAAATACTTCTTGAAGGGGACACAGCCAAGGGGACAGAGCCAAGATGGCAGAGAAAGGGTAAGTACTCGCTTAACTCTGAATTTCCTTCCAAACAACTTTAAAATAGTAGCTCAAGAAAAATTCTGAAGGGGCAGAACCTATAAAAGGACGAAGTAAAACAAATTTCCATCCTAAAACAACTTAGAAGATTGGCCAGAAAGGTCTCCTAGAGCTCAGACTAGTACAGGCAATGCCCTGGCAACACAATAGCGATTCTGTGACCTTAGGCAGTCCAGAAGACAAAGCACAGACCAGCAGCAAAGCCCCCAAGCCCATACACCAGTCAGCAGTGCAGGCTAGCAGCAAGGTTGTGAGCCCCACCAAAAGCCAGTGATAGGCTTTGGGGTCAACAGAATCAGCAGCAGTGATTTCTGGAGGTATCAGCCCATAGATAGTAAGGGGTTTAGACAACTGGTCAGAAGGAGATTACAGGGATCCCTTTGTTGGCATTTGGGTATAAGACTCTCTTAAATTGCAAATATGCTAATTTGGTAGATCATAGAGGAGTGGGTATCCTGGTCACAGTTCCAGGTAGAAAAGGGTACTTATGGTTACTCACTCCAAGACCAGAGCACAGGCCAGGAGAGCAGTGGCCACACTTCTTCTTAGATCATGCCACCTTGGAAGAACTGAAAAATTACAGACCCCAAGACCTACCTCTGAAAGACAGATACACAAAGAACTTGACACTTGGGAGAGTGCTTCCATCCCAGGAGCAGAGCCCAACTTCAGGATAAAGTTAAAACTGGAAAAATGAGCAAAAAACAACAACAACAAAAGAACTTTCCATAGAAAGTTACTATGGAGATGGGGAAGATCAAAACACAAACTCAGAAGACAACAACAAAGTTAAAAAACTGTACATCCAAAGCCTCAAAGAAAAAGTGTGAATTGATATCAGACCCCAAAAGAATTCCTGGAAAAGCTCAAAAAGAATTTTGAAAATCAAATAAGAAATGTAAAGGGAAAATTGAGAAAAGAAATGAAAGTAATGCTAGAAAATAATGAAAAAAGAGTCAATAGCTTAATTATGGTGGCACAAAAAAAATGAAGACAATAACACCTAAAAAATCAGAAGAGGCCAAATGGTAAAAGAGACACAAAATCCACTAAAGAGAAGAACTTCTTAAACAGCAGAATTGACTGACTGGAAAAAGAGTTACAAAAGTTCGCCGAAGAAAATAATTTTCTAAAAATTAGAATTGGGCCACTAGAAGCTAATGAATCCATAAGATATCAGGAAACAATGAAAACAAAGTCAAGCATGTGAAAAAAAATAGAACATGGGAAATATTTCTTCAGAAAAACAACAGTTCTAGGAAATAGATAAAGGAGAAATCATTTAAGAACTATTGTGCTACCTGAAAGCCAAGATCAAAAAAAGAACTTAGACATCAAATTTCAAAAAATTGTCAAGGAGGGACAGCTAGGTGGTTCAGTGGTGAGAGAGACAAACCTAGAGATGGGAGGTCCTGGGTTCAACTATGACCTCAAATACTTCCTAGCTATGTGAACCTGAGCAACTAACTTAACCTCAATTGCCTCAACCTTCCTCTACTTCTGCCTTGGAAATGATACTTAGTAAAGATTCTAAGGCAGAAGATAAAGAAGATAAATTTTTTTAATTATCAAGGAAAATTTCCTCTGATGTCTTAGAACCAGAGGGTAAAATAGAAATTGAAAGAAAGCATTGTTCCTGAAAGAGAACAAAA
Organism: Gracilinanus agilis; assembly: GCF_016433145.1. Classification (NCBI taxonomy): domain Eukaryota; kingdom Metazoa; phylum Chordata; class Mammalia; order Didelphimorphia; family Didelphidae; genus Gracilinanus; species Gracilinanus agilis. Next base: position 162,196,536 of record NC_058133.1, on the reverse strand, counting down.
CTCCCAGGAATACTTTAGCCAAATTCCAGAGCTCCCAGATCAAGGAGAAAATATTATTGTAAGCAGACAAAAAAGAAACAATTAAAATATTATGGAATCATACTCAGGGTCACACAAAATGTATTACCTTCCACATTAAAGTAATGGAGGGCTTGTAATATGATACTCTAGAAGGCAAAGGAGCTAGGATTGCAACCAAGAATAATCTATCTATCAGCAAAACTGAGTTTAATCCTCCAAGGGGAAAAAATGGATATTTAACAGAATAGAGGATTTTTAAACATTCCAAATGAAAAGGCCAAGCTGAATAGAAAATAAGACATTCAAGCAGAAGACTAATGTGAAGCATAGAAAAGTAAACATGAAAGAGTAATCATAATGAAATCAAAAAGTTAAACTGTTTATATTCCTATATAGGAAGATGAGATATATGTGTATTTTTATACACACACAAACTTCTAAGAACATTGTCATTTTTAGGTAAGTTAGAAGGTGTCTGTATAGACAGAGGGTATGAATGTAAACCAATTATGCTGAGATGACCTAAAAAAATGTACTGAGGAAGGAGGCACTAGGAGAAACAGAGAGAGAGAAGTAGAATGGGGAAAAATTTTCTCACATAAAAGTGGAAAGGAAGAGTTTTTTCAGTGAAGGGGAAATGGGAGTGAGGCATGGCAGACAATGATTGAGTCTCATTATTATCAGAATTGGTTCAAAAAGAGAAGAATACATACATGCATGCATATATATATATGTGTGTGTGTGTGTGTATGGATAGATAGATAGAGAGAGAGAGAGAGAGAGATAAAGAGATAGATAGATAGATAGATAGATAGATAGATATTTAAAGTCAACTGAGTATAGAAATCTATCTTACCCAATAGGGAAATAGGAAGGGAAGGGCATAATAGAAAGGAAGGGATGGTAAAAAGGAGAGTGGATCAAGGGAAGCAGTGATCAGTAGCAAAACAGACTTTTGAAAAGAAACAGGTCAAAAAAAGAAACAGAAGAAAATTGGATGGAGGGAAATACACAGTAATCATAATTGTGACTGTGAATGGGATGAGCTCACCCATAAAATGGAACAGATAGTAGAATGGATTAGAAACCAGAATCTAACATATGTTGCTTAAAAGAGACACACCTGAGTCCTAAAGAAACATATAATTAAAATAAAGGGCTGAGGCAGAAAATCTATTTTGCTTCAACTGAAGTAAAAAAAAGCATGGATATTAATCATGATCTCAGGTAAAGTAAAAGCAAAAATAGATCTAATAAAAAAGAGAATCAGGAAAATTCTATTTTGCTAAAAGTTACCATAGACAGCAAAGTAATATCAAAACAGATCATAGTAAATTTCTCTGCTAAAGTGCTCATTTCTCAAATTTATAGGGAACTGAGGCAAATTTATAAAAATAAGGTCCATTCCTCAATTGATAAATGATCAAAGAATATGAACAAGCAATTTTCAGAAAAGGAAATAAAAGCTATCTCTAGTCATATAAAAATGCTCTAAATCACAATTGATTAAAGAAATGCAAATTAAAACATCTCTGAGGAATGGCCTTACATCTAGCAGAAATGACAAATGCTGGAGGGGATGGGGTATGTGTGTGTGGTAAAATTGGCTTACTAATGTACTGCTGGTACAGTTGCAAACTGATCTAACCATTCCAGAGAATAACTTAGAACTATTCCCAAAAAGCTATAAAACTGCACAGTCCTTTGACAGAGCAATGCCATTTCTATGACCTGTACTCCAAAGAGATCAAATAAAAAGGAAAAGGACCTACATGTACAAAAATATTTATATCAGCTTTTAGAAAATGATCACTTATTTTCATTATATATTTGTATAACTTTTAATATTATGTTATAATATTGTTTATATATTGTGTATATTATTATATCTTATATATCTTCACAAAATATAATATATAATATATTACATGATAGACAATACATTAATATTATAACATTATTTTATTACATATTTTAAAATATGAATCCCTTACCTTAGAACCAATTATTGGTTCCAAGGGAGAAGAGTGGTAAGGGCTGGGTAACTGGGGTTAAATGACTTGCCTAGGGTGAGACCACAGTGTCTGAGGCCATTTTTGATCCCAGGACCTCCCATCTCCAGTCCTGACTCTCTATCCACTGACTCACCTACCTGCCCCTCATTTATTTATCTTTAAAATTCAATTTTTAGAAATTTTGAGTTCTGAATTCTCTCCCTCCTTTTCCCCCTTAATTATAAGTATGAAATCATATAGCAGCTCTTTTTGAGGTGGCAAAGAACTAGAAATTGAGGGATGATCATCATTTGGGAAATGGCTGAATAAGTTGTGGCATATGACTGTGATGAAGTACTATTGTGCTATAAGAAGTGGCCAGGAGGGGCGTTTCAGAAAAAATGTAGCAATGTGAAGTGAGAAGATCCAAGAAATCATCGGGCATGGAAACAGTAAGGTTATAATGATGATCAGCTGTGAAAGACTTGACTACTCTGATCCATACAACGATCCAAGACAATCCTAAAGGACTCATGGTGAAAAAATGCTGTCCTTCTCCAGAGAGAGAAATGAGAGGTTTGAGGGCAAATTAAAGTATAATTTTCTTACTTTCTTTATTTTTCTTGCTTTTTTTTTTTTGCAATACAGAAATATGTTTTGCATGATTTCACATGTACAATTGATAGCACATTGCTTTCCTTCTCAGCCTGCAGGGGAGGGGTGGGAGGAAGGAAGAAAATATGGAACTCAACATTGAATAAGAATTGAATGTTAAAAATAAATAACCATTGTTTAAAAATAATGTAAAGGAATCTTAAAACCAAAAAGTTTTTGAACTGTTGCTTTAATTAGATGGGAAGTGAGAAGCTCTCCTCAGGTAGAGAGAATGAATCAGCTGGGGTCCATCTCAAATCTAAGAACACTGGGTTACTTCAACATAGATTGGCAGGACACTGAGTTACTAAACTACGGGGACACTAGATTATTGTGATATAGTGATCCTTACATCATTGTGCCATGGGGATTCATCAATAAGAAAATATTAGAATCGCAGCCCTAGGATCATTTTGAGTGTTTTAACTTTAGACGAAAAATGACACAGAGGGGAGATTGGTTGGATCTGTGAGATGACTGAAGGAAAAACACTAAAGGGAGTCAAAGATCTAGTCTGGGGAAAGGATCACTGAGTTGGCTGGGCTCAGAAGTATCCCCTTTAAGGGCAGAATTCAAAGAAAAGAATTAAAACTGCAACAACTCATTGGTTTAGGTTATACCTGAGCTTTGTCCCACCTTTCCAGATTCTGAGGACTCTTAGCAAAAATCAAACTCATTATGGGTGTGGGAAAAGAGGTTAAAGCACATACTAGAGAGTAATGGAAGGAGTGAGAGGAATATCTTCACGCACCAATTCCTTATACACATGAGGTTGGAACCCATCTTTCACACCCTCAGCTTAACTGGCAAAACCTAGATCCTTTAGAAAACTTGATTTTCCTATCCTAGTTTTGGTTCAGCCAGAGGCCAACATTGCTCCTACACTTTAGTATGAAGGGAATCAGATATTTCTTCTTTCCTCAGATCTACCTTGGTCCTAAAAGTGTGAGTAAATGAAAGCAAAACAAGATTCAATTAAAAGAGATAATTGGGGAAATGGCATTTTGCTAAAAGATGCCATAGACAATGAAGTAATATCAAGACATTTTATAGCAAGTTTCTCTGATAAAGCTCTCACTTCTCAAATTTATAAAATAAAATTTAAAAAAAGAACTGAGTCAGATTTATAAAAACAAGATCCATTCCCCAATTGATAGTTGGTCAAAGAATATGAATAGATAGTTCATACTAAACTTGGCCAAGCTGGCCAAGACAGGGCGGTAGAGGCGAGGACAGCTGGGAACCCCTTGATCTTGCAGCTAATGTATTAGTTATATCTTCCATAACAGTAGCAAAAAACATAGGGTAGCCCCAAGACAAGAGCATGAGCTTGATTAGGGTCTCAGCATCCTGTGGAGTCTGACTTGGGGTCTCCCTTTGGAGTGGAATAGAGGCTCAGATTTAGGGGTAGTGACAAGGGCAGTATGAGAAGATTCACAGTCCTCATGTCCTCCAGAATGGAATGGACTCTAAGTATGACTCACAGGGTCAGAGGAGATATCAAATTGGCAATTGAGTCTACTGCCCAAAGCACCCAGCCCCTTGCACCTTGTAAGAATTTAAGCTATTTTTGCTAAGTTTTCTCAAAGAAAAGGGGAAGATGGTGCCCTCCACTTCCCATCTCTACTACAAAAAATACCTCCTTCTGCCATATTCTTCCCTCATACACACAAATAAAACCACTTGGGCATATCTATTCAGCTGAGCTTGTAGATGTTACCGTAAGACCTTCCTCCTATTGCTTTCGTTCCCTGGGTAGGACATATATATGAAGAGAAGGGGAAAAGAGAGAGATTTTTAAACCCTTTCCTTCCATTTCAGAAACAATACTGTATATTGGTTCTAAGGCAGAAGACTGGTAAAGACTTGGTAATGGTGTTTAAGTGACTTTCCCAAGGTCATATAGCTAAGACATATCTGAGGCCGGATTTGAACCTGGGACCTCCTGTCTGTAGGCCTGGCTCTCAATCCACTGAGCTACCTAACTACTCCCAAAGAGAGATGTTTTGTTTTTTTTTCCTAAATAAAAAACCCTTACTTCCTGTCTTAGAATCAATATGTATTGGTTCCAAGGCAGAAAAGCAATAAGGGCTAGGCAATGGAGGATAAGTGGCTTGCCCAGGGTCATACAACTAAGAAGTATCTGAGGTCAGATTTGAACCCAGGACCTCCGATCTCTAAGTCTGGCTCTCAAACCACCGAGTCACCCAGCTGCCCCTGAGATAGATTTTAAAGGAAAAGTTTTGGATCTTCTCCAGCCTCTAAGGCCTTATGCCAGTGTCTTGTTCCACTTTTAGTACCTCTTGTCCCAAGTCTCAAAATTTCTAGTTCCAGGTCTGAGTCAGATCAAAGTTAGAATTTCCTTACAGGGCACATTGGCATCTATTAAAGAAAAGCAGCCATCAAAGAGAACAGCCCCAGGGCTGAGAGCTCTGGCTCCAGTGCCTAAATCCTATAGGAGAATCACAAGGGATGGGAAGGTTGGAAGTATATGTAAGGTCTCTAAGCCAACCCTTGAGAATTCTGAGAAATGGTAGAAGAAAGTAGAGACTCTCAGTTGCCTTCCTATCACTAGATGTTAACTTTAATCCCTTCTCACTGTGCATAGTTATCTACAAGTCTAGATGTCTTGTATCCACATCTTTTTGGCCTTCCTGTATCCATCCAGTTCCACCCTCTCTTTAAAGTTTAGTCTCTTGGCAAGCTTCTCTAAGTCTATTCACAAGAGAGGAAATATTTGGGGCCAAGAGGCTCGATTCCAAGCTGTCCTCTACTTTATCAGTCTCAAGAATTAGGAAGATGGCTTTTCTTTTTAAGGAGAGATATCCCTTGGGGGAGAATATGTCGCCAGAAAATGATGGAATGGAAACAGCTCGAGAGATGTAAAGTCTCTCCCCAAGAGCTTTCAACACTGAAACAACAGCATAAGTACAAACGGAGTTGGAACATTAGAAGGATTAGAGGGTAGCTTGGAAGGAGAAGAGGGTAAGAACACCTGGCCCTGGGGAGAAGTCTTTAGGAGCTCTGAGCATGGGAGGCATGAAGGGCTCGGCAAGTACCAGGCAGAGATGGCTCAATTCTCAGTCAATATTTGCTGTGGGCAGAGTCAGGGTTACCACACCTGAGTTGTGGGCTGGTCACAACCTGCTCCTGAAGATTGTGCCTTTCTCAAGGAATGATAGGATTTAAAATTGGAAGGGACTTTTAGAGATTATCTAACCCAACACTGTTTAAACTTTGAACAGGGGTTCTAAACTTTGGATTCATAAACTTTAAAAAAATCATAATTGTATTTTTTAATTAAACATGGAAATTATTTATTGTATTATAGAGAGCTCTATTTATTTCTATATTTTCCATTGTTTTTTTTTAAACCCTTATTTTCTGTTTTAGAATCAATACTCATCATTGGTTCCAAGGAAGAAAAATAGAAAGGGCTAGACAATGGGGGTTAAGTGACTTGCCCAGGGTCACACAGCTGGGAAGTGTCTGAGGTCAGATCTGAACCCAGGATTTCCCATTTCTAAGCTTGGCTAGCTACCCAGTGAGCCAAATAGTCACCCTGTTTTTTATCTATAAAATGGAGGATGGGAAAATATGACTTAAAAACCTGCCTCGAAGCATTGTTGTTATGAGAGAAATCACTTTTTGCAAACCTTAAGAGATGAATGAGCTTTATTAACACTATTCTACTAACTAGGCTTTAACTACATGAGGAAAGATGTAGGCACTTATTTCCTGGCTCCAGAGTATAGAGTTCTGCATACAAATGGCATTCATTCAATGTTTGTTGAAGTCTGAAGCTCTCCTACATGAAAAATGAAGGAAACAGACTTCTTGAGCTGTTTAGTTGTATCCAAACATTTTGTGTCCTCGTTGGGGGTTTTCTTGTAAAAGATCCTGGAATGGTTTGCCATTTCCTTCTCTAGCTTAATTTACAGATAAGGAAACTGAGGCAAACCAAGTGGAGTGACTTGCCCAAGGTCATACAACTACTAAGTGTAAGAGGTTGGATTTGAACTCAGGGCTTTCTGACTCCAGACCTGTCACTTGATCCACTGTCCCACCTAGCTGCCCTCAACTTCCCAGTCTCTCGATCTTAAGCAGTCTTTTCTTCCATTTGATACCTGCCAGTTCTCCAGTCCAAGAGTCATCTCTAGTAGGAACTGATAATCATATTGCCCTTTAAAAGTAATTTTATTTGAGACTCACAATGACCTCATAAATAGCTAGTAAAAATATTAGTTAACACTCATATTTCACTTTATGATTTGCAATGTTCTTTGAACATATTTCATTTAATCTTCACAAAAACCCTAGAAAACAGGTAAAAATTTAAAAAAAAAAAACAACTTCTTGCTATCTTACTATCAGTTCCAAGGCAGAAGAGCAATAAGGGCTAGACAATTGGAGTTAAGTGACTTGCCCAGGACCACACAGTTAGGAAGTGTCTGAGGCCAGATTTGAACCCAGGAACTCCCATCTCTAGACCAGACTTTCTATCTACTGAGCCACCCAGCCGCCCCTAGGTGATATGATTTGCCCCAGGTGACAAAAGAGAAAACTAGGACTAAGAGAATTTAAGTGATTCGCCCAGTGTCACATAGCTAGTATTAGAGAGAGAATTTGAACCCAGGTCTTCTTGACTCAACTAATTTTCAATATTTTGTCAGATACAACTGTTCTTCACCACCAAGGTCTTCCTCCTAAGTCAGTGATGGGCAACCTTTTGAGCTTGGTGTGTCAAAATTTGCCAAAAAAACCAAGCATAACTTGGGTGGTATGTTACTCCGAGAGAAAAAACATAATTTTGAGATATTTATAGTTTAAATGACAAAAATGTATCATTGTAATATATAACTATTTAATAAACCAAAATAGGCAAGTAAATATAGGTAGAATTGTCATCTGTAGTGCAGTGTCTACACTACACTATGGCAAATGTTTCATCCTTGGCATGCAGCCCTAAACTTCTCTGTATGCAGCTGAATGTCATCAAAAAATGGCTATTGTCAGTGCTGACATGCATGTCGTAGGTTTGCCATCACTGTCCTAAGTGCGAGGGTGACCAGGTTTGAGGGCTGTGCCAATGCTGTGGGAATAGAGTGGATTCATCTGAGTAAGGGGCAGGTTGCATAGAGAAATCTGGCCCTACTTGGGAAAGTGTCTCCAGCAATTCTCAATTCCATTCTAGCCGAGAAGCCCCCAAATCCTCCTTCTTCTGCTCACATTCATTTATAGCCTAGGGAACGATTTAGAGGTTTTGGTTGTGTATAATTAGAAACCTTGTACCCTTGGACTTCCATCTCCCAGAATTCTTTTCACCTTCCAGCATCCCTTTCTCTTCATCCCCACGTTTGCGTCCTTACATGTATAGATAAGTTCTGTAACTCCTCCCTCTCGCTCTTTTTTCCTCCTGGCGTGTGAGACTGTTGAACTCTTTTTTAAATTTTCCTTTGCTTCACGTTAGTACTAATAAACTTTATAAATATAATACTTGGGAATATTTGGATATTAATTTTAATTCTTACAATTGATTCCCCTCCTTGTTCCAAGGTAGGGAGAAGGTGGGGAATACCCTAAAGGAATGTGAGCATTGAAGCGCAGGATTTGGAGGTGAAAATAAACTGAAGATATTGCACAGAACAATCCTTTCATTTTATAGATGAAGAGACAGGCCTGAGGATCCCCTTCCCGGGCAGGGCAGGGTCATTTCCCAGGCCCCAGACTTATCTTCATTCCATTTCTGACATATGCACCCTCCCCGCCTACTTAGTAGCTCCCTCAGACACAGCCAGGCTCCGGTCTTACAAAGACTGGGAATCTTTATTCAGATCAGCAAACTCGCATTCCTAAGCTCCAGACTTTGGGTGGGCCTTTTGAGGAAGGAGGGAAGGAGGGAGGAGAGGAGAGAAGAGAAGGCAAGGTCAACCCACCTCCCTGGACATTCCTCCCCACTCCATAAATGTGTCCCAGGCTACTGGGTAAAGAGGGGACGAGGCGGGAGGCGATGCCAAGAAGGGAGGGACCAAGGGAAAAAGGGGCCGCTGCCAAGGAGAGGCCTAGCCAGATGTGTGGCTTTCAAAGTCCAGCTGTGGCCAGGACAGCAGCCACCAGGGGCCCCTCCCTATAAATTAAGTCTCCACAGTAGCAAGGCTAGGGGTGGAGGGAGCAGAAAGAACAACCTTGTGGAGGAGAAATTGGTCCCATGTTCAGCTCCCGTCAAGGCACTGAACCCTGGCCTAAAGACTGGCTATGAGGGTACAAATTCCCAAGTGAGAGAACAAGCCAGGGTGGCAGAAGGAATAGGAATGTGGATGGGGCCAGGTGCCCCTCAGTTTTGGTCCAGGAGAAGGGGAGGAGAGAGCAGTTGGTCCAGTTTTGCTGAGTGGGGGTGGAGAGGGAGTGTATTACGGCAAGTTCAGGGTGAAAAGGCACTGGCTCACCACCTGTAGGCACAATAGGGGCGCAGGCACCATCAATGAGGAGGGGGCAGGGCAGAATGGGCACAGGTGGGAACAGAAGGGGCTTGAGAGTTCCACGGGCTTCCTGGGAATGTCATTGCTAGAAATATATTAACCATTCAAGGGAGGGTAAGTAGGAGTAGTGATCAGAGGATCTGGCGTGGCATCCCATAACCAGTCATGCCCGCCTGAGATGCCCCACGGTTGGTGCCCATTTGCAGCCCGATGACGTTCTTGCCTTCCTGTAGCTGGTTATCTGTGAAGTTTCGAGGATTCTCCTTGGATTTCCTAGAGGTAGAAAGGACAGGGGTCAGCCACAAGGGAATTCTGGGCAATGGGGAATCCAGGGCTGTCAGAATCAATCCCACAATAAATTTTGTCCATAGAAGGAAAATGGATGAGAATATTCTCACCCAGCCTGGGGAGGGTAGAATGTCCCACTACTTACTTAGGGAACCAGTTAGGGTCTCCAGAGAAGAACCCATCACCCCTGGCCACTGCCAGACCACCAAGGTTCATCAGTGTCCGCTGCACACAGGCCATATTCTTTCCTAGAGATGAGGAAAGAAGGTTGGAAGTCTAGATACTTTATAGAGCCCTAAGCCTCCCCCATTAAGAGTAGGAAGGAGGCACCAATCCACTGAATCCCTTTATTCTTCCCCCTCCCAATCCCCTCTCACTGTGACCCCTTCCTTCTCTCTTCTTCAAAATGCTACCCTGCCCTTTAAATCCTTGCCCATCAGTAATCTGAATCTTTTCCTCTTTCCTCAACTTCAAAGCCACCATCCCCCAAAGCTGCTCTTAGGCAGGTCTCCAGCCTTTGAGCTAAAGTAGAACTAAATCAAGGCCAAGGAAATGTTGAAATCCCACCAATACCCTCCCCCACCACCACATCCAGCTTGTTATTCCACCCCTCAGCCCTGTTCTCCCCCCACCCCATGCAGCTTTTGCGTCACCTTCCCAGAGGTCCACAGTTTGGAAGATATCAGTGGCATTGATGCCATAGCGCTCTGCTGCCTGTAGGAACTGAGAAATCTGTTCCATCTGTTTGAAGGCCATGGCTGAAGCCTGGATCTTCTTTACTGGGCCCTGGCCTTCAGGGTATAGCCCATTGATGAGCTCACACAGCACCTGGGTGAAGGCAAGGGTTGGCATGAAAGGGTGCCCATCACAAAGTGGATGGAAGGGGCAAATTCTGGGAGCCTTTTCTAGGCTAACAATTGCCTTCTGGGGTCAGGAGAGGTGGAGATAGGACAGAAATGTCACCCTATGTCCCTAGGGAAAACTTTGTCTTTATTGGAGCATTTAGTCAAATCTACCAAGAACAAGAATTTCTTTTGTCTAAATAACATCCACTCATGAACACAACAGCTCTCCAGCTCCCATCCTGGTTTTCTACAACTTTTCTCCTAGAACATTTAGTCACTCTCACCTTATGCTTAGTGGATAGAGCAGAGTGGAACTTGAAGGTTCTAACAGCCCTTTAGAAAGAGGACCCATGACCTCCTCAGCTTTCTCATCCACAAAGTGGCCAATTCCTAACAGAACATCTTGGGTACTCTCCTTCCCAGCTCAACCTTCATGCTTGGTGCACTACTAGAATCCTTCAGAATTCTTTCTATTCTCCCCATGTAACAAATGAGATACTGTTTACAATGTAATTTATGATTTATAAGGTGCTATTTTCATATAAACTATATTTTTTATCTCCTTTCCCATATCTTGAACTCCAGCTCTCACCGTGCCATCCTTGAGCCAATTTTGGAAATTCTCTCGCCCAGGCTGGGGCCGCCCAACATCTCTGCGGCACTGTGTGGTAATCCACTGAATGAGGATCTGTTCCAGGTCAGCATCATACTGTTTCTCAATTTTCTGCTGCACCTCCCGGCTCAGTCCATAAGCAGGTCCCCTGTTGGCCATTCTGTGATGGTATGTGTAGATGCAGATATCTGGGAGGAGACACCATCCCAACATTCCAGTAAACTAGAAGCACTCACCTTCCTTACTCTCTAGGGACCCTTCTGGCTCTATTGTAACTTAGCTTCCTCACCTTAAATATGAAGAAGCTGAGGGCCAGAGGAGGAAAGACTTTCCTAAGGTCACGTATAGTAGTTCTGAGCCTAGAACTTTGGCTTCTTGTCTCTAAGACCAAAATTAATTCCATTATAAATTATATTACAGTTGAATGTAATTTCCTTGAGGGCAAGCATTACTTTAAATTTGGTTTCATATTCCCAATACTTGCCACACAGTAAATGCTGATACTGTTCCTTAGAGGGTAGATGATATAACCCATACCCATATAACATCCTCCAAGGTGAGTGGTCAATAGCTTCTCATCCACAGGGACTGATACTCTGGACAAAGGAACTGAATGAACAGTAATCGACTCCATTCATCTTCACTTGGGTCTCTCTTCTCTGTGTGTAGGGAAAGGACTGGCACAATAGGGTAGGAAATGATGACAATGGAGCCTGATTCGTATGACTGGGCAAATGGACCTGGGGATAGGGCTGCTGCAGGAACCAGTGGATAGAACACTGGACTTAGAATCAGGAAGACTCTCATCTTCATGAGTTCAAATCTGCCACTTACTAGTTGTGTGACCCTGGGCAAGTCACAACGCATTTACCTCAGTTCCTCATCTATAAATCGAGCTGAAGAAGGAAATGGCCAATCCCTTCAGTATCTTTGCCAAGAAAACTCCAAATAAGGCCATGAACTAAATGACTAAAAATGACTGAATGACTGCAACAAAGAGGCAGCCAATAAATATTTCCTGAGAGATTACTATGTACCTAGTTCTGTGCTGGGCCTTGTGGGCAATGTAAAATAAAACTAAGCCTAGAAGAATTAATTCATTTGTCCATTCACCTGGCATTAATTAAGCACCAGGCAAGTTCCTAGGAATACAAAGACAAAGACATAATATAATCCCAACCCTCAAGGAATTTACAGTTTTTTGAAAGAGCTCACTATTGATTGGAGAGACAAGAGTCCACACAAATGGAATAATAAATGGTACTGCAAACTTCATATAATTTAGGCTCAGTTGTATAGTATAGACTCCTATAGGTTATTGGCACATTCAGAAGATATGTATTAGGGTTACGATAGTATAAAGAAAGTCATCATGAAACACAGAGGACTTTACTTTGGCCAGCAAAAACGGGTAGCATTTGGATGGGCAATGAGGCCAGATGGATGGTCTAGAGGGCAGTCCAAATACAGGGAATAGAACCAGCTCACTTGATTTACTTAGAGCCCTCAGACAGTAGACTTATATAGAGGAAAAGAATGATGTTTCTTTCACTCCCTCTTTCTAGGGACTCTATTTGGCATATTTCTACAGACTCCAGGTGGAGGTAGTTTCCCTTAATTGGATGGGATAAATATTGGAAGATTGAGAGTAGAAAGAGGCAGGAGTCAAAGAGCTAGAAGTGAAGGTGGTTGGGTGGTGGTTTCCTGTCTGCTAGCCTGAGCTAGAACCTCCACACTGTGCCAAGGGGCTGCCTATCCTCGCTTTCCCCACCCCCTGCCTTGGCCCAGTGCCCAAATACCTGTCTAGGCAGGCCCAGAGTATACAACCCTACTGCCCCATAAGGAAACTTGTGTCTGTTGCCATCCCATTCCCAACCTCTCCTTTAGAATCTCCCATCCCCAGAATTGGAGGATAGCTCTAGGATTACAGAAAGAGCGTTCTTTGCCAAGGCAGCCAGCTGCCAGTATTGAGGGTAAAGGAACAAAAGTGTCCTAAAAAACTACCCCCCTTTACTGCAACTAGATCCAAAACCCTCTAAACTAAGCCTAAGAGGTGAGCAACCATCTTGATCTACTAACCCTTTCTCCTACTCCCAGCTTTCCTTAGTGGGATCTGATTGAGGGTCCCTAATTCATGGCCAAAGAAATATGCAAGGTAACCAGGACTCATATCCCTCACACCTCCCTTCCCTTGGAAGTCTGTGTATTGAGGAGTTTGGAACAGGGGTATCTCCAAGCCTGAAAGAATTGTAAAGGCCTCTGCCTGGGGAGCCAGTATCTCAGTCCCCTTTCAATAATCTAAACCCTCCTCCCTATCCCCAGTTCATCAAGTTTCACAGTTTACTTGCGGCTTAGGCTTCTCCTCCATCAACTATTTTTAACTTCATTAACAAGCATTCTACCCCAAATACACATACTCTTTTCTCCAAGGAGAAAGCCAGGACAGTAAGAAAAGGGAGGAGAATAGATAACTTCTAGTCTGAGCCCTGACCTGATCTCTTTAGAGGCTGGGAAAGAGGGAAAACCCTCAAGTCTTTTTGGGGATGAGGTTGCTAGAGGGTGAATGAGTTCTCCTTTCCTCCTCTAAAACTTCCCAGTACTCTCCAACCTTTTCTTGAGAATATGAAAGCTTTAGCATTTTAGGGGAAGTGGGAGGAGGAGAGGAAAATTCTAAGTGGAACCATTTTGAAGAAAACAGCTTGAATTCTAAACCCCATCTTCTAGGACCAACTAACTCAGTTTTGCATGCCTGGTCCTCCAATCAGGGTCCTGTTTAGTATTATATGGCTCAGGAATCACCATGGCACTGCCAGAGTGAAGAGCCAGGCAGGAGAATAATTAACAACTACAGGGAGTGGGGAAGAAAAGGAAGATAATGCCCAGATGGACACATCCTTCTGTCCTCCTAGGGTTGAACCACACACAGAAATTCTGTACCAAACTGCCTCTGAGGGGAGAAATTCAGAGGTATCCCTTTCCTTTCATTGTTCTGAGCCTGGGCCACAGCTGGCAAAGGATGGGGGCTCCAGCTGCAGTGTCTCTGCTATGTTCTGGAGTCCTAGCCACTCTCTGGTGCCAGAGCAGCAGGGAGGGGCCCTGGGAAGGAACCATCCTGGCCAACAGCTGTTCTTCCTCCCTTCCCCATCCTGGGTGAAGGAAGGAGGTATCACAGGCCCAGAAGCTGACAAGCTCCGGCTGGGATGTTAAGGGTGAAGAGGCCCACCCTGGCAGTAAACCTCTTGCACTGTCCCTTCTCACTCTGGATGAAAAAACAGTGGGTTTTTGCCCAGAGGGGAGGACATGCTGAATTAGAAAGTCAGTGTGGGGTCCTCAGAGATGCCTAAACCAGAGTAGACAAAGGAAAGCCAGCAGCTGGATAGCTCAAGAATATGGAAGCAGAGCAAAGGAAGGGAGGGGGCAAAATCTGAACACTAAAGCTACTCACAGTTGCACAAGGAGAAGAGGTGGATGGGAATAGGAGGTGAAGGGGCAGGAAGTCATGAAGGACCTCATGCCTAAGCCAGGAAGGCAGGCAAGAACCTGACCCTACCACCATCGAAGTTACTAAGAGCTGGAGGAGTAGGGAAAATGGGATATCCATGTTATCTTCAAATTACTAGTTTCAGTCTCAGCCCCAAGCCAGGCCAAGGGCCTATGCTATCTTCCTCCCATCTTCCCCAGCCCCAGATTCAGTGCTAGGAAAGAGGGAAAGCTGGACTAAGGGCCTGGAGGAAGAAAGAAGGATGAGTCAACTTCCCAGACCATGCTGAAAGGAACTATAGAAGGAAGGAGTGGGAATCTGCTCCCATAGTAAGGGGATAACTAAAGCAGGAAGAAGGAAGGGAGATAGTAGGGCAGTTCGGTCCGATTACAAAGTCCCCTCCAGGGCAGCCCCCCTGCCCCCAGTGGAGAAAGCTCGAGATACACAAACAGGAAGCCACAAGGCCAGGGCGGGAGGAGGGTGTGCAGGGGTGGGGAAGGGGGGGAGGCAGGAGGTCAGGCGGGGGCTGTTGCTATGGGCTTTGTATACTAAACATAGTTCAAGGGGCTAGATGGGGGTGCCAGGGAGGGCACAAAGGCAATCCCTCCCAGGCAGAGAAAGGGTGAGAAGCCTCTTGAGAACTGTCTTTCTGAGGACCGAGGAGGGGGTACCACCACCTTGAAGAGCATTTAATCAGTAGGGTGACCTTAGAACAAGCAGGGAAGATTCCTCAGTAGAGCCCCCAGGCCAGTCAGCAGTAGGAATGAGGACTAAGACTCTGGATTCTTCTGGGGGTGGGAGCAGTGTTCAGGGAAGAGTACCAATAGATACAAAAGAAAATTCCCAGAGGAGTAAATGAGGTCAGGATCTAGCCCTGAGGGAAAAGGAAGGCAGAGGCAGAATGGGGGTGACAGGGGAGGAAGACAAAGAAGACTTGTTAATTCTGGGGTTCAGAGGGCCCTCCAGGTCCTTCCGCACCCCAACAGATACACTCCCTTCCCATTCATCAGGAGACAGGAAGGGAAACTCAAGGCTGTGTGGAATGGGGAATTGGGAGGGGAAATCCATAACACCCCTCCCACACACAAATCCCACCACTACCCTTTTCATCTAGGTACCATTAAATCAAGAGAATCAAGAGCATTTATTAAGCACCTGCTGTGTGTGAGGCAATGCCAGATGCCTGTCTAATCCAGTTTCCGGATGGGTACTTCCCCAGATAGGTACTAAGAATACAGAGAAGGGAACTATTTAACCTTTGGGACTAAGATCCCTACAGCCCACTTCATTCCCACCCCAATCCCGAATCGAAGTCAGTGACCCTTAGCCAGAGGCTCGGTACTCTCTACTACTTTCTTGCACTCCCATCCCCGCTAGCTAATCCCTCTCTTGCCTAGTCCGTCCGGCCCCCAGGATCCCCTAATCCTTACCTTCCCCCACCCCCTCCCCAACCACACCCTGGCCGTTACAGAGATGACTCACCCGCCGCCAGGGTGACGCAGTGGTCTGGGCAGCCAGCCCGCCCAACAGCCACGGCCAGAGGCTTTCCCAGCAGCAGGGGGCATGGGGAGTGGGGGGGTGGGAAAAGGGTAGACCTCCGCTCTTCCCCACCCCTCACCCCCCCACCCCCGACCATAAGAGTGGTCTGGTCAGACTGCAGGCTGGGCTCCTCGGAATGGAAGGAACCCTCCCCTGCCCCACCCCGCCTGGATAATACTGAAGAGATGCTGGCCAAGAAAGGATAAGGTAACTGAGGCACCTCAGGTACTAAGCTAGTCCGAACCCCGGTCCCTCTGGGGAAATGGGCAGCGGCATAGGGACATTCCTGTTGGGAGGTCCGAATTCAGGCACTGCCGAGCTCCAGAGAAAAGCGGACAAGAAGAAAAGTCAGCTAAGAGTTGAAAGGACAGCCTCCACACGTGCACCACGATTAGAGAAGTGAAAAGTGCATCAGGGGAAGCCCAAGTGCAGGAGGTCAAGGAAAGCCAAGGGGGCAGCCTCAAGGAGGGCACTAAAGGGCAGCACGGGCAAGGCAACAGAGTTTAGACCGAGTCCCTTCCCCTGCCAGCCTCTCGCCAGCCTCCACCTCCCTTTGCGAAATCCTTGCCAGCATTCCTCCCAGATCTCTCTCCTCAGCGGGGCACGGACCCCAAGTTCCCTGAACAGGGAAGCCCAAGCACGGCGCACTGAGCAGGGGCCGCCGCCCCACCCCACCTGCCCTGCTACCCTAGCGCGGAGTCCATCCCGGGGGACGGGCGGGGAAGCACACGGAGCGGACCATAAACCCAGTCTCAGTGATTCACTACCTCTCCGCTCGGGACTTCCGGAGCTGCCCAGGTCGGCCTCCCTCCTCCCTCCCCTCAGAGCTCACCTTTACAACCGGGCGGCTAAAGGAGAGCGGAGTGGGTTGGGGCGCGGCGCTCAGTGAGTGGCACAGGGCTTCACGAGGCGGGGGGTTTTCAGGCTGATCCCGCCTCAGCCGAGGGGCGGGCCCGGGGCGGGGCGGCGGGCGCGGACTTAAAGGCACAGGACAGCGATAGCAGCGGGGAGCTTTGGTAGGTTCTGGGCCGCCTGGGAGAGGCATGCCTCGGATTTCATAAGCAAACCTAAAGACTTGAGCCCAAGAGGGAAACTTCGGAGCTGAGTGCTTAAAAACTAGGTATGGCAAATCTTGCCACCTCTTATGTAAACACTTTATGGATAAGTATAGATGGGTAAACTGAGGCACACTCCAAGACAATTCTCTTACCCCTCTCCCTCCCTTATAGGTCTGAGTGGGGAGAGGACCATAAATCATAGACTTATAATCATACGTGGTAAAGGACTTTAGAAATCTTGTCTGGTTAATAGATGAGGGAATTGAGTTAGAAGTGTAGAATTTGCCCAAGATAGTAGCTGAGTAAAGATTGGAGTCCAGGCCTCGGATTTCAAAATTAGTGTTTTCTCTTTTGCAAAAAGTTTCTTTTCAGTACCTCTTAATATTTGTGTAGCTAAGTACCTCAGGTGGATAGAGTGCTGGGCCTAGAATCAGGAAGATCTGAGTTCAAATTCTGGCCTCGGACACTTTGCTAGCTGTATGACCCTCTACAAGTCACTTCACTCTGTTCACCTCAGTGTCCTCATCTGTAAAATGAGCTGGTGAAGGAAATGGCCAACCACTCCAGGATCTTTGCCAAACAAAGCTTGATCCTGGTGTTTTCAGTGTGAGCTTATCTCCAATTATCCTGTATCTATCGTGTTTGCATAGTTGTTTTTATGGAGTCTCCCCTATTGGACTGTGAGCTCCCAGAAGGTAGGGACTGTATTTGCCTTTTTATTACAAACTTTTCCTATTGCCTAGTACATGCTAAGTGCCTAATGCTTGATTTGACTTCTCCACTACAGCGGAATCCTGCTCTTCAGGCCAATGAGGTGATCCTATCCTGCCCTGCCCTGACACCTTCTTCAAGCCTGGACAGGTGGTAACAGAGTGAGGTCACTCTCTCCTCTCTGGTGCCCCAGAAGCGGGGGGTAGGGTTGGCTTCTGGCAGCTCAGGACTGACTCTCCTCTCCCACTTTCCATCACCACTTTTTTTCATCTCCATTATTATCTCCTTAACACATTTGCAGGGTGGAGGAAGGTAGGCTGGG
This sequence comes from Gracilinanus agilis, assembly GCF_016433145.1. NCBI lineage: Eukaryota > Metazoa > Chordata > Mammalia > Didelphimorphia > Didelphidae > Gracilinanus > Gracilinanus agilis. The sequence goes on along the minus strand of NC_058133.1, from coordinate 162,178,531 downwards.
GCAGGAAAGTCTCCTCCAAGGAGAACTCAAAAGGGACTCAACCTTCTTAGGCAGAGGGGAAGGGTTGGAGCTGGGAGTGAAGGAGACAGTAGTTGCTGGGACAGAAGTTCCCTGTCAGGGATCACTCTTTCAGTCCAGCTTTGAGTCTGCCCTTTTGCTAGAAAGGAACTCATGTTTCATCTTGGGGGATTCCCACCCCTACTGTTCATGGTCCTAGACCTTTCCCCACCTCTCCCTCCTTCAGCTCCAACACCAGGCACCAACACACAAGCAAAGTATTCTCAGTCTCTCTTTAATTGCCTGTTTAAAAAAAAAAAAAAAAAAAAAAACCTTCCCCACACCTCATTCACACAGAAGGGGCAGGGGCTGACCCTGAGATCTTTGTAGCTACCCTCACTTTGCCCTGGGGGAAAGAGAGGCCCCTCTGGGGAAACTCAATTCAACCTAAGGGAGACATTACTACCCACATTCTTCACCCAGGCAGTGTTTGTGTCTAGGTACCAGCTGGGGGAAATGATGTCCCTGGTATCCCATAGGTCCTTGTCCCACCACCACAGGGGTTTCATAGCAATGTGGCTTGCTCAGGATGGCTAATGGGATCCCGACGAACAGGCAGCCTTGCCCGGGTAGCATCACGTCGACGTCGGAAGGCCAAGAACTCCTCACGGAGTGCAGCACATCGTTCTTCTGGCCCAGGGAGGTGGGCAGTGTCCCAGGTGCCTTCCTTTGGTTCCTTGGAGCCTGTGAGAGCATGAAGCAGAGGAATGAGAGATGAGAGGATTTTTAAGCAACCGATTTTGAGGTTACCAAAGCTTTAGGGGACAAGCTAATCGAGGAACATGGAGAAGAGAGTGATTAAGCCAATCTCCCTTGTGTGAGTAAGACAGGAATATCCTATTATCTCAAAATAGAGAGTAAAGGTACAACTCCAAACTAAATTTTACTGGAAGTTGGAAATGAGCTGAATCCAGGGTTAGAGAGATAGGAAGAGAAAATCCTGGGGTGGAGAGCTGTCCAGTGAACTGAGGTGGGAAGGATGAAGAGACTGGGACCTGATCCTCTGACCTGGATCTCACATACCTAGTTTCAGTTCAGGTTGGACCCGGAGGCCACCACCCCTCTGTCCCAAATGTAGGGATTCTAGGAGTTCCAAATCTCCAGGAAGCTCAGAATCCCACTCATAGTTTTCATCCACTGAAGTGTTCCTCCTGTAGACATATAATTATGTACATGTGGGTTATGGAGGAGAAAGGTTTAGGGTACTATGGTCTCCCTCATCCAGGATTGGTGATGGAAAGTACCCTTAGGCTCGGAGGAATTCACACAATCAGAGATTAGCCAGTACCTTCAGAGGAATTTAAGAAGATTGGCCAATATGGCAGTAAAGGAAAATGATAAATGTTGGAGAGGATGTGGCAAAACTGGGGCACTAATGCATTGTTGGTGGAGTTGTGAGCAGATACAACCATTCTGGAGGGCCATTGGAACTATGTCCAAAGGACTATAAAATAGTGTGTACCCTTGGATTCAGTAATACCACTACCAAGACTGTATCCCAAAGAGATAATTAAAAAGGGGAAAGGACTTATTTGTGCAAAAAATATTTTAGCAGCTCTTTTTGTGGTGGCCAAGAATTGGAAATTGAGAGGATGTCCATCAACTGGGGAATGGCTGAACAAACTGTAGTACATGTTGGTGATGGAGTACTATTGTGCTATAAGAAATGATAGTTTCAGATGGTTTCAGAAAACACTGGAAAGAGCTACAGAACTGATGTGGAGCAAAATAAACAGAATGTGGAGAACAACAATATTGAATGATGATTAATCTGTCAAAATTTGGCTACACTCAGCAATGCAATGATCTGGGGCAATCATGAAAGACATAACGGAGAACACTATTCACTTCCAGAGAAAGAACTGTTGGCGTCAAATGGATTTGGACCAAAGCATACTATCTTTGACATTGGTGTGTTTAAGGTTTTATCTGGGGGTTTTTGTTTTGTATGAGTTAATTCTTACAACAATGGCCAATATGGAAGTGTGTTTTGCATGACAAAAATAAAAAAAAAAAGAAGATAGCTAAATCAAGTTCTTGGCCCAAGGGAGGAAGAATGAGAAGAGTAAGAAAAGAAGGCAATAGAAAAGGGAAAGGGGATCTGGGATTGAGATCCTGTACTGGGAAAAAAAATCCTTACCTCTTACTGACAGTCAGCACGTGTTCCCTCCGAGGCCACCTCTCAAGGCCAATTCCTCCACTGGCCCAACTGCTAGTGTCCCCTGAGGGGGGACTGAGGTAGCTGCCCCCCAGAGAGGGGGCCAGTGAGGGTGGGCGAAAGAAGGAGGCACTACCCCTCCCACTGCTCTGACTGGTGAGGCTGCCTCTGGGTACAGCAGGGGCTGGCCCAGGGAGCCCCCTCTCTCGAAGTGTCCAGTCTGCCAAAGCAGTGTAGGATGAATCAGAGCCCCCACCACTGACCCTACCCCCAGGTAGAACTGCCTTAGGAAGGCCTAATGATGAGTCTAGAGGTCGAGATTGAGTTGTCTCAGGCCCTGGCCGAGTGTCCATGTAGTCAAGGGGTGGAGCAGGACTGGGTTCTTCAGCAGGGGGCCAGTCCCCATCAACATTCATCTCCCGGAAAAAGGGGAGACTCAAATACTGCAGCAGGGGACCAGGGGCTGGCAGGGGGCTAGGTGGCGGGCCCACAGGACTGATGTCAGCAATGTAAAGGGGTTGGACCACTCCACTAGGACTGCTGCTGCTACAGTCAAATGATCTAGCCTGGCAATGGTCTGCACTTTGGGGCTCATCTTGGATCTGGGTCAGCAAAACCTGGGGGGACTCGGCACCTGGTCCCATCACAAAGCGCCCATCCGGGCCTCGGCAGATTGGTTCCAGGGGAAGCGGGCTAGGCAGGATCTGGGCAGCAGGAGGACTGGGGAGCTGGGCAGGCTCCCCCCACAGCAGGCTTTGTCGGAGGCTGAGAGATGGGGACTCTTGGAGTTTGAGCTTCACCACACTGTCAGGGCTGCCCGAGCCTGGAGCAGAACTGGAGAAAGATGGGGCATCGGTGCCCATGTCAGCACAGAGGAGACAAAGGACAACTCCAACCACCCAAGAGCCAGAGATGGGAGATGGGAAATTTGAATAGGACAAGACAATGCCAAGGAGACAAAGGCAGAAGGCAAAGCCAGAGCATCTAAACAGGGGTTCTTAACCATTTTTGTCAAAAGCCACAGTGGCAGTTTGATGAAACCTATGGACTCTAGCTCAGAATAATGTTTTTAAATGTACAAAATAAAACAGATAGATTACAAAATAAATCAATTCTATTGGAACTATTATAATTTTTATTGTTGATGTTGTTCATGGAACTCTTGAGTTAAGAACCCCTGGTCTAAAGGAAAGAGAAGGCTAGCATGGCAGTGGTGGTAGACTGGGCATTGACTGGCACGATGACCCATGCCTGTGGGAAGGCCAAAGGTGAAGCTTCCTTCCTCAGGGTCCCCCTTCAAACTCTATGCCAATCAAGCCTCACCCATCCCCCAAGTCTCCACCTGCTGCTTCCCCACCTAAGTTGAAGGAGAATAAAGGAAATAGCACAGCCCAGGGCACAGCAGGGTCACAGGACTAGGGAATGGAAGAACTTACTTCGGAGGTGACTTCCTTGGGGGGGAGAAGATGAGTGGTAGATCTGGAAGGGTGTGAGAACAGGGGCATGATGATAGCCATGGAAAGAGGACTCTGGTCTTTTGTTTACTCCATGATCCAGTCCCTGGGACATGCTCCTCCTACCCACCCCATGGAGTCCCCAGCCCCAACATGGGAAGCTCCAAAAGCCCTCTACAAAAGAGTGGGAAGGAGCAGGGGACAGGGCAGGGATCTTTAGAGCTCTGGGATAGGGCATGGCACAGAACTGTAGGGGGCAGAGAAGGGGAAAAGAGGAGGTGTTCATCACAAGTATGGGCATCAGGTAGAAACCTCTGCCTGGGGTCTAAAGCAGAATGGGAATTATATTAGGGGAAGCCACCTAGAAGAACAGGAGCTGCCCTGGGGCTCAGAAGTGGGGCCAGGTGAAGGGGTAGGGGCTTAACAGGGCAAGGGGCCAGGTAGGTAGAGGAGCCTTTCTTGGGGGTGAAGAGGAGGACCAAGTGAAAGGATAAGTGAGGCTAGGGTACACCCCTCTCCCCCCAGTTGAGGCACAAATGAGAAACCAGAGTCTAGATGGGCAACAGGATCCAGGTTGCAGTGGTTCAGCACCTACCTCGGTGGCGTTTTCGGAGTCTGGCAGCCCGACGTCTGTTCATGGCACAGGCAGCTACTGTGCTGATGAGAATAGCTACACTCAGGAAGCAAACACCACCTACCACACCAGCCAGCACAGGCTGGGGCAATAGGCCAGGAAGCTGTGTTCGGGAAGGGTACACCTCCATGCCTGAGTATAGAGGTAGGGAGAGAAGAGAAGTCAGTATGGGGAGCTGAGGCCAACAGAATGAGTCAAAAGATTCTGAGGGCTCACCATTCCCAAAGGTGAGGAGGTTCTACTACTCCTTAAAACCCAGGATAGTCCCACCCCAGGCCTCACCAGCTGTAGAGATGTTGGCAACGTTGCTGGGGTCACTGATATAGCTGCCTGCAAAAGCCACGAGACGAAATTCGTAGAAGGAATCCTAAATTGAGGCAAGAGAGCAGGGAACAGGAGGTATAGATATAGCTCAGTGGCCTACACAGAGCAGGCACACAATAAAATGCCTTTTTGAAGGTGATGGGGATAAGGAAACAGTGAATAAGGAGCAGAAGATTAACCTGGAAAATGTCAAAGGACATAGGAGGAGAGCCCTCAGAAGAAAATTAATCTTCACCTACCACCCTTCCATCCTAAAGAAATCTCTACTCTAGAGCCCATTTTCCCAACTGGTGACTCCTTAGCCCAGACCAACATTTTCCAAATGGCCCAGACACTTCACTTCACTCCAGACCCTCTCTCTGGGTCTCACTCTGATTGTTCCATCCATTGATTGCAGCCTTGCCCTCATACTACTCCTCTAGCCCTTCTCCCTACTTCCAGGCCCCCCCCCATTTATGAGTAGAGGCTATCTTGTTTGTTTCTATGTGTATTCCTAGCGTTTAGTGTTGCCTGGCATATCAATAAGTGCCTAAAAGTACATCCCCTTTTCCCCCTTTCCCTTCTCCCTCCCTCTTGTCTCCCCATGTCTGGTTCTGTCTCTCTTCCTTCTTCTCTCCTACCTTGATGAGCCCAGGCACCAGTAGCTGAGTATCAGCTCCACTGATGGCCCTGTCCAACACTTCCCAGCCATGAGAGCCATGCCGCCCTTCCAGGGCATAGCTAGCCAATGGTTCAGGTGCCAGCAAGGGAGGCTCCCAGAGCAGTAGCACACCCCTTGGTGTCTTTGTTGCCACAAGCCCTCTGGGTGGGGACAGGGGTAGTTGGGATTCCGTAGGGTGTGGGCTAGGGACCTCCTCAGTGGTTGGGAGCCCTGCTGGGAACAGAGGGACATTCAGGAAAGAAATTTGCTTCACTACCCCCAAAACCTTTCTACTTCTTCAGACTTCCAGTTCCTTGGCACTCATCTCTTTTCTTTCCAAAAAAAGGGCTCTACCTCATCCAAATCCTTCCACAATTCCCAAGCTCCCATTGTCTTTTCTGAACCAACATTCCATTTTGTAGATCCTTCTCCCCTTAACATTCATCCCTTTACCATTATTGCAAACAGTATAAGCCAATAACACCCCTCTCTAATAGTCCCCTCTACAACTGCCTCTCCATGCCCAAGTTCCCAAACGCCTCCCTCCCTTCTCGATTCCTCATTCCCCCCAACCCAAGCCCCTCTCAGACCCTTCCCACATCCCTGCCCTACCTCTACCTCTACCTCTGCCACTCCCCACACCACAGTTTTATCTTTGTAGCTCATTAGGATGAGAAACCTCACCGTCTGGGGAAGACAAGATGATCTCACTAAATGGGCCACTCCCTAGCTTGTTCTGGGCCAGGACACTGAACTGATAGCTGGTATGAGGTTGCAGACCTGCTACCACTAGGTGGGCAGCACCTGCAGGCACTGGCAGAGATATCCAGTCATGGTGGGCACGGTCAGGACGCTTGGCCCTGTGGAAATTGAGATTGAGGAAACTGAAGACAGAAGCAGTGAGGTAATTACGTCTCCTGAAGGAGACAATACGGTACAGAATTTCCAGAATGAGGAAGGGATGGGATAGGAGGTGGCAGAATCATGAGAGCCCTCAGGTTCCAGGACAAATAAGTAGCCTATGTCTTCCTGTCCCCTCAACCCACTCCTTTCTATAAGTGTCCTCCTATCTCCTCTTTTGGCTCCTGATCTCATTCTGACTGAGGGAACTGAGACTAACCCATCAGATAACCTCAGCCATTCTCAAACTTTTATTTATGTGGGTTATATGTATTGATATTTACTATATTAGAAACAAAAAAGTCAGTAGCATTACCAAAATAGTTTTGACCTTATGGACCCACTGAAAGAATCTAGGAGATCCCCAATGGTCCCTGGTCCACAACTGCCGCTAGGGACATAGAACCATTGGGACAGAGAGATTAGATATTTGGGGAAGTTTGGGATAGGGAATGGGGATGGAACATGAAGGAGAAGGGCAGTGAGATTGAGGTGGTTAAGAAAAAGAGAAAAACCTCAAGGAACTGACCAGGAAGAAGTAGGGGGAAAGGGGATACTCACAGAGGGGTATACCATACACTGAATCTCTGCAGGTAGCCACCATCAAAACCAGGTTCCCAGGAGACATTGGCCCCCTCAGGCAAAGCCAGCACAGACACATTGGTGACAGCATGGGGACTGGTGCCTTTTTTGGAGGATGGAGAAAGGGTAGAATTAGGGTTAGTAGATTTGGAAGGAGTTAGGGCAGGATTTTGCTAGAGGCCCCAACCTCTATCCTGAAGCCCCTTTCCATTTTCCTCCATCATTCTGAATCTGGAGCCAAACCCCCATATGCCCAGATTTCCCATCTGTCCTACCCCATGCTCTCTGCCCCAAACCCTGACCCCTGGACACTGACCTAACACGTAGATGTTAGTAGTAGTTGCCACACGAGCCACAGCATTGCTGGCACGGCATTCCCATCGCCCGTGGGCTTCTTTGCTCAATGGCCGCAAGACTAGGCTGCTATTACTATCCACCTGGGCCTCACCCCGAAGGCCCCGATCCACCTGCAGAAAAACCATTTGTCACTCTGAGTGACAAAGCCTGCCATACACTCCTTACCCAAGGCACTCCTTTCCTCCCTAACATTACTCCACCCCATAAATGAGAATGAGATCCTGGAATTCCCTGCCTCCTCCTTCTCCTCCTCCTCAGAAGAGGCTTTTAGGGTTCTTTCTTCCCACAAGATGCCTGAGGATGAAAGGGTAGGAGGAAAGTGAATACTGAGTACCATGGGGCCCTCAGTCTGGGTATCTCACCTTCGCCCAGGTGATGGCAGGGCGGGGATCCCCACGGGCTGAGCAAGGGATGAGCAACTCCCTCCCCACCTCTTGGAAGTACTCTTTCTTTGGTTGTTCAATGAAAGCTGGAGGAGCCTGCAACGAAGATCAAGGTTTGAAGGGAGGAAGGACAGGGGTTGGGGGTACCCCATCTCATTCTTAACATGTACATCTGTCTTATATGCCTATGGGTCAGCCTCTCCCATCACCTAGCTCTCTCTCTTTTCATGTTCTTCTCCTGCTAACCTCCCTAATTTTTCTGACTCCCCATGAGCTGAGGTGGCAGAAAATATGGGATGGGAAGGAAGGAGGGAGGGAGATGACCCTTTGGGATAGACAGTCAACTGAGAGTACCTGCCTGCTACAGAAGAGAGTGAAGTGCTTTCAACAGGTCAGGAGGAATAAGAAGGAACAGTTCTCTAATTCTTGATTTGGTGACTTCAATGCCAACTTTTTATTCAGGAATTCAGATGGTCAGGGAGAATGGGTTGTATCCTCCTCCTTCTCCCCTACCACATAAATTTACCTTGTGCCTAAGTCATATCAAAACTGCTCAAAAATCTTTAGTGCCTCCCTACATACAAAGGAAAGTTCATTAAACCAAGTCAAGCATTCAAGTCTTCCCACAATCTAGCATCACCCTTATCTGAGTCAGCTGGTGGTGAAGTGGACAGAGCACTGGACTTTCAAGCAAGATAGACCCGAGTTCAAATCTACCCTCGCACACTTTTTAGTTGTATGACGCTGGACAAATCATGTAACTTCTATTTGCCTCAGTTTCCTCAACTGTAAAGTAAGAATAATATTATCACCTACCTTGCAAGGGTTGTCATGAGGATTAGCACAGTGCCTTGCACAGAGTTGGCTTTAAGGTTCCTCACCCCCTCTATACATTCTAGTCAAGCTAAAGCATGCTTTGCATCTTCTTATCTCCATGCTTTTGTTCATGATGTTCCTAATTCCAGAATGTACCCCCTACTTCCCTTCAATTCTTCAGTTTCTACCCACTGTTTTTTTTAAAACCTTCTTCTGTTTAAGAATCAATACTAAGTAACAGTTTCATGGCAGAAGAGCAGTAAGGGTTGGCAACTGGGGTTAAATGACTTGCCCAGGGTCACCTAGCTGATATATGTCTGAAGTTAGATTTGAACCCAGTACCTCCCATCTCCAGACTTGGTGCTCTATCCACTGAGCTACCTAGCTGCAATTCTTTATCCTTTGTTTGAAGCCATAGGCTATAATCTTCTTTTTGGGCAGGGACTGTTTGATTTTTGTCATTCTATGAGATGTACGTATACACAACATTCAATAAATTCCTATTCAGTTGAAAGGCTGTTGAGATGAATTTAAATCCAACTCAAAAGCTATCTCCACAAAAGTCTTCCAGAACCCTCCTGCCAGGACTAATTTCTCCCTTAAATCTCATCTAGCCCTTTATTTTGCAGTTCCTCTACTGCAGTGACTTATCACTGTGTATTCGAGTGGGCTGCAGTACTTTATTTTCTTATTAGATTATAGACTCCTTGAAGGCAGGGATGATCTATTTAGTGCCACACTTCCTTAAGTGTCTAGCATGGCTCTGTACAGAATGGATATTGTTTCTGTCCCTTTCCCTACTTTATCTCTCCTGGGAACACTGTCTGGGAGACCCGGCATCAGAGAGTTTCTGCCACAGGTGCCGGAGGATAAGGAGAGGCTGGGGAAGTCGTGGACAGAATCGGCCAGGGACCTTTGCTCACCTTGAGCAGCACACGAGTTGGGGAGGAAGGCCCAGCTGTGCCATGGCTGTTGTAGGGAGTACACGTATATTCTCCTAAGGCATCCTCATTCCCCAGAGCAATGACTAGTGAGCCATCTGAAGCCTGGGACCAGCCTGGGAACTGGGGGTGGGACCAGAGGAACCATAGAATGTCAGAGATTGAAGGAGACATTGCAAGGCTATATTGCCCCCTCCCATTTTTACATGAAAACCCAAAGCCCCCAATCCCCAACTCTCCTCCTCATCCCATCTTGCTCCCATTGTGAACTTTCTCCCCCTCTGCCAAGCCAGTACCTTGTCCAGCTGCAGGGCCTGGCCATCTTTGGTCCAGTTGACAAAGAGTAAAGGGGGATTGGCACGGGTGGGACATCGTATCACTCCTTGCATCCCCACAGGCAGGGGAGTCTCTGGGGGCATTGCTGTCACCTGGGCAGGGTCTGAAGGCAAGTAGGCAGCAAAGGGAGGGAAAAGACATATGGACCAGAATACCCTATGTCACTGTGGTGTGGAGGAGGAGAAAGGGTAAGGACAGGAGTCTGGGGATGTGAGGCAAGTGATGATACACTGGGAGTTGAAAATGGTTAGTAAGCGGACTCTCCACTCTCCTGGCCAAACAGGAACAACAGACCCTCAACGGTCTTTGGTCCTCAGTTTGATATCTTCCCCAGATTCTGGAACTGCCCCTTCAGTTCTGTGCGTGTAACCAGATCCTTTTGCAAACCCATGCCTTTTGCTAAGTTTGCAGGAGTTGCAAAACCCTGGTTTCTTATTTTCCCCCTTATACTGTGATGAGAAAATAGTTTTAGAAGGAAAGGCCAGAGCCACAGGGAACAGGGAACTCTAGGGGAAGGTCTTACACAGAACAGTGAGGTAGGCAGATGCTGAGGGTGGGTGGCGAAGGCCATTACTTGGCACACAGGTATAGCGTCCAGCATCATCTGGCTGGGTAGCCTGCAGCCGGAGGCTTCCATCCACCAGGATCCGAACTCGGGGCTGCAGGCGGCTGCAATGGAGTATGTGTGGAGAGTATGTAAAAGAATTCTAGAGCAGGTGGGGGGATAGCACTAGCAGCTGGACCTCAGACTGTTCTCCATAAGTTTCTTCCTCATATGAATTTCTTCCCATCTCTACTTTGAAGCCAGGAAGGGACCAGTGGTAGAAGAAAAAAAATACAAAACTCTCCAGCTTTAGTTCTGGTGAACAAGGGAAACTAAAGGGGACAACTTTGTCTAGGCCAAGAAAATGGGTTAGTGGTGAGAAGTTGGTAAATTTGGGGACTGGTGACAGCAAAGAGAGAGAGGCCATTATACTATCACCTCTGATCCATTAGAAAAGAGTAAAGAAAACTGATTCAGGGAGGGCTGACTCTATAATACCTGTATTGCCCTTCCATTGCTGTTTGGGGTTCTTACAGAGGTTGTCAGGGCCCCTGTCCCACCCAGAAAGGGTTCCCCCTCCATTTGTCTCCACTCCCCACCCATTTCCCTTCTATTCAGACAGAACTAATGGGTAGCACTGTCTTTGATCCTCCCCAGATCTCACCTGATGTGGAAGACATTGGTGCTTCCCTGGTACCAGCTGTAGGTGAGATTGGCAGGGTAAGCCTGGGCCTGGCAGGCCAAGGAGGCATCTTGGGAGGCATTAACTGTGCTATTTTCGGGGGGCACGATGATGACTGGAGGTCCTGTGGAATTAGCACATCAAAGGGAACTCTACCATATTCATGTCCTCAACACAGAAGAAAGAACTCTCTGCTTCTCCCTGTCTCCATCTTTGTCTCCATCCCCTCAACCTTCTCTCTCAGACAGATTACAAACAAACAGTTTGCTATGGAGACAGAAGAGCAACAGGATATCTCCACTTGTAATAATACACATAATCACAATTTCCCCTACAAGCCAGTTCCCCTTCCTAACTCTCCCATTTTCATCAGGGAGAAGACAGAAGTGAGGATGGATGGCAAAGGGCATTGCTGGAGTAAAACCCAGGCATGGCCCATGGCATCCTCAAGCTGATCAACGAGAGAGGCTCCCATCAACCCATAAACAAACTCAAGGCTACAATCTGGGCATTCTCCTATCCCTCCATCCCAGTCCACAAAGCTTGAGGTTATTCTTGAGCCTTTGCTCTCCTTCAGTCTATATGTCCATCCTAAGTCTTCTTTCTTCCTTCAAAATGTCTTTCAGATTCTTTTTACTTTCGGTTCCTATTTTCCCTGCCCTAGTTCAGGCTCTCATCACCTTGTTGTTGTGGTATAGGAGTGTCTGACTCTATGTGACCCCATGAGTTTTTGTCTATGAGTTTTTCTTGGCAAAGATACCGGAGCAGTTTGCCATTTCCTCCTCCAATATGTCTTCATTTTACAGATGAAGAACTGAGGCCATTCGGGTTAAGTGATTTGCCCAGCATCACACAGCTAGCTTAAAGCTTAATTTAAACTGAAATCTTTCTAACTCCAAGCCCAGTGCTCTATCCACTGCAGATATCTTCTGGATGGTCTGATTCCAATCTCTCCTTCTTCCTCAAACTATCAGGCATATTAATCACTGCAAGACTAAATATCTATAAACTCTCTTTCATCATGTCATTTACTACTCAAGAATATACCATGGCTCTTCACTTCCTTAAGAGCACAGGAACTAGGGGCAGCTAGGTGACTAAGTGGATTGAAAGCCAGGCCTGGAGACCAGAGGTCCTGGGTTCAAATTAGCCCTCATATACTAAGTCACTCAACCCTCAATGCCTAAGCCCTTACTTCTCTGCCTTGGAACCAATTATTGATTCTGAGATAGAAGGTAAGGGTTAAAAAAAAAAGAGCATAGGAGCTAAAGGTGGGAAGAACCTTAGCAATTATAAGATTCAATTCAATTCCATGACCATTGATTAAGCACTTAGTATGTTCTAGGAGTTAGAATCATAGGCTTTCACTAGAGGAACTCTAAGGCTATCTAGTCCTACCCTCTTATTTTATAGAATGAGGAAACCAAGACCCTGAAAGATTGAGTGACTGATACATGGTCACTCAGGTGGCAGAGCTGGAGTCTCAAATCCCCTGGTTCCACCCCAGGAATGTTTCTCCTTTATCAAAATGTGCCCTGGATATCTCTACTTCCTCTAGTACAACCTCACTTTATGTATAAAGAAATTGAGGTCCAGAGAAGGTAAATATTTTTATGGTATCAAGTCTTTGGCTCTCAAGAGGACAGTTAAGTGGTACTGTAGTTCGAGTGCCAGACTCCAGAAGACTGAGTTGGAATCTTAACTCTGTGACTAGGAGTAAGTCATTTAACCTTTCAGCCTCAGTTTCCTCATTGGTAAAAATAGTGATAATGATAGTACCTATCTCCTTAGGTTGTTTTGAAGTTCAAATAAGAATATATGTAAAGTGCTTGGTAAACCATAATGTACTATAAAAGTGCTAACTATTATCATAATTCTTCATGACATTCCTAATATAAATCAGATCATCTCAGAGATGCAGAGGAATTCAGAGGCCATCTAATCAAATCTATACCTGATCAAGAAACCCTTCTGAGGCAGCTAGGTGGTAAGAGTAGATAGATTGCTGGGTTTGGAGCCAGGAAGATCTAAGATCAAATCCAGCCTCAGACCCCTACTTGCTGAATGACCATGGAAAAATCATGTAACCTCTGTCTGCCTCAGTTTTCTCAACTGCTAAATAGGAATAATAGCACTTACCTTGCAGCTTTGTTTTTTTGTGTTTTTTTTTTTAACCCTTGTACTTCGGTGTATTGTCTCATAGGTGGAAGAGTGGTAAGGGTGGGTAATGGAGGTCAAGTGACTTGCCCAGGGCCACACAGCTGGGAAGTGGCTGAGGCCGGGTTTGAACCTAGGACCTCCCGTCTCTAGGCCTGACTCTCACTCCACTGAGCTACCCAGCTGCCCCTGCAGCTTTGTTTTAAGGATCAAATGAGATATTTGTAAAATGCTTAGTACAAAGCCTGACACAATGTGTAATGAACCCTTCCTTCCTTTCTTCCAAAAAAGTGCTAAAAAAGTAGTCATCTAATCTATGAAACCAACTTTATTCCTTTCCCCAATACACAACTCCATTCCATTCCATTCTGGTCTCTCATCACACAAAATATTCATTCATTCATTCATTCATTCATTCCTGCCTCCATGCTTTTGCTCAGCATCTGTCATACCTACTTGAAATTCCTTACTTCCTCCTCTTCTCCACTTATCTAAATCCAATCCATCCTCTATTTCCCAGACTTCTATGAAGTCTTTTTTCCTCCTGAAAAGTCCTGACACATTCCTAGCCAACACTCTCCTATTAAGTGCTTGTATCTGTAGTGGCGTTATGTGTTCTGGTGCTCTCCAATCAGACTACTAGTTCTTAAGGGTAATGTAGTTGGATCTTCCCTGAATCTGGAGTCAGATGACCCGCTCACTTACTATCTGAGTGATCTTAGAAAAGTTATTGAACTTCTCTAGGACTTAGCATTTTCATCTGTAAAATGAAAAGGTGAGACTAGATGATCTCAAAGGTCCCATCACAGCTCTAAACCCAGTGATCCCAGGCTATTGCTTCTTCTATGACAAATATAACATGACTGGGAACATAGCTGAGACTCAATAATTATTTATAAATCAACTGATGCCCCCAAAACCAAGATATTGTTTTTAGGATAATGGCTTAGCCCAAGAGGCCCCTCTTCACAAACCTCAGCCTTCAGATACCAGCTCTATCTGTCCTCTGATTTTGTCATTTAAAAAAAAATCTCCATTCTCAACATCATATTCAATTTGAATTTTTAAAATATATTAGGTGTTCACTATGTGAAAAGCACTGTACTAGATATCAGGAATACAAAAACCAAAAGGAAAATGTTTCTACCCTCAAACAACTCATTGCCTAGAGGGGAAAAATACAACATGTAAAGAGGTAAGTAAATACAAGTTGATTTGAAAATGGAGAGAGCTTTAACAACTGAGGAAAGAAGAAGAGAGATTTGGGTTAAATTTATAAATGTGGGAATTTGATTTGAAAATGGAGAGAACGTTAACAACTGAGGAAAGAAGAAGAGATTTGGGCTAAATTTATAAATGTGGGATAGAGATGCACCTGCATAGAGATAACAGTTTAATTCAGGGATTATTAACCTTTTATGAGTCATGGAGTCTTTTGGCAATCTGGTAAAGCCTGTGGAGCTCTTTTCAAAAGTGTTTTTCAATGTATAAACCGACATAAATTATATTCAATTACATCAAAATATAGTTATCAAAATATTTTTTAAATAAATTAATGGACCCTGGGCTAAGAACCCATGAAAGCTGGTGAAATCATAAAGGGAGAGAGAATATGTACATAGGTGGCCGAAGATATATGATGAGGCAGCAAAGAAGAATGAAGAGAAGAGTAGCTAGATACACAGGAGACCCAGAGGAGTGTGGTGTCTTAAGAGAAAAGAGAGAAGAGAATACCCAGGAGGAAGGGTTGGTCAACAGTTCCAAAAATTACCAAGAAGTCATAGAAAACGAGAACGGAAAAAAGGACATTAGATTTGGTAGTTTAAAGATCATTGGTAATCTTTGAGAGAGCAGTTTCAAGTAGTGGGAGGTCAAGAAGAATAGAGAGTGAGCAAATAAGGGTAAATGGAATATGGATGATTTATTCTAGCTGCAAAAGGAAAAAGAGATACGGGGTGATAACTTGAGGAGATGAGTTTTTTCAAGGATGGGGGAGATGCTGGCATGCTAATAGGCTGCAGAAAAGGAGCCATTATACAGGGAGAGATTGAAGATGGTGGCAAGGGGATGATGGAACGACTAAGCTTCTAAGAAACAGGAGAGGATGGGATCAGGGCACAGAAGTTTTCATATTCAGTTCCTTCTCTCCCTAGTCCCTGTGTCCTTTCTATAGGACTCAGTGTCTTCGATTTTCCAGTCCTTAGCTCTTCTTCCATTTTCTACCACATCATCATCTCTTTCCCTTCCCACCCCCATACCCTTTGTCCTTAAGTACCCTCAACCCTACTGCTTACCATGCACCAGCAGGTGGGTAGCGTGAGTGGCACTGCCCTCAGTGTTGGAGGCATGGCACGTATAGATTCCAGCACTGGACTGTTCCACTCTTCCAATTCTAAGGGTCCCATTCTGCACCTGGGGGAAGAGTGGAAGGGAGGAACAGAGCTCTCCTCTCAGCTTCAGTCCCAAGCTTAGTCATGTGATACCAGGGATGACCAGGAGAGGGCAGAAGAATCCCAAGAACAGGGAGACCCTGTGACTATGGCACTCAGTTCCAGGAACAGATCACACCCAACCGCCTCCTGCCTCCAGCAGCGGGGAGGTGTAGTCACAGCCCCCTCCATCCTCTCTGCCCATGGCTTGGTCAATCCCTACACCGCTTCCCCAATTCCTTTCCTTCCCCACCCTTCCTGCTTCATACCTGCACCTGGCCCTGGCCCTGGCCCAAGTCTCGCCCATCACGCTTCCAGGCCACCTGAGGCTGGGGGCTGCCACTGGCTGCACAGTGCAGGGTCACTGGCTCCCACTCCCGAACCTCTAGTTCTGGTGGAGGAATCTCCAGGAAGCTGGGAGGAGCTGTTGAAAAAGAGGCTATGAGAGGGTGCAAGGCTCGGGACAGTCAATCAATCAATGGGAAGAAGAAGTACAGTTTCTAACTTGGGGGAGTCAGCAGAATCTTCCCTCAACTATGCCCTCTCACCAGCCCAGGGAGCAGGAGGTGCCCCCACCTCTCCCCACCAGGAGAAGGAGACACACAAGACAAACAAAAATGTTGGCGTATTCCCCAGCAGAAAACCAACTGCCCCTAAGGTTAATTAAATTGCATACACAATAGGATCCATTGCAGATTTAGACCATGAAGGGAGACCTTAAAGGTCACCGAGTCCAATGCTCTCATTTTACATAAGAGAAAACATATGCCAAGAAAGGTTAAACGACCTGCCCAGAGTCACACAGCCACTAAATATATGAGTCAGGATTTGACCCCAGGCCCTCTGGATTCTAAGTTCAGTCCTCTCTCCATTTTACTACAAAGGCTCTCATCAGAGTGACCCTATCCACATCTGCTCCTCCCTACCAGGCCTGGCAATCCATGGCCCAGGGCCATGACCGATGGGTGGAGCTGTCATTGGGAGCTAGGCTAGGATTAGTGGGACAGCCCGGCTGGATGAATCCACGCCCTCCCCCAAATCAGACCTGTTCGGAATTGCCAGTGGGGTGAGTAGGGCATTTCAGGGGGAGGAAGTGCAGTATGGTATAATGGAAAGAGTACCAATCACTTCTAGTCCTTATCCTTCCAAGATAACTGGGTGAGTCAGGGCAAGACACATATAATCTGTACTTAGTTGTCTCATCTGCAAGATGAGGATAAAAATGTCCTCCCTATCCTGTTTTGAAGATTCAAAGGAGCTACTGTGTGTGGAGGCACTTTGCAGAGGGTTAAGATCATATGTGAATATTTGGTACATAACACCCAAAACTTGCAATTTGTCTTATTAGTGCAAGGAGGGAAGAAAGGAATCAGAGGAGAAAGGGAGATAGAGAACTGGAGAGAAGATGGAGGGGAAGGAAAGAAAGGAGAGAAGAAAGAACATGGAAACGTGGGGAGTATGCCATGAAAAGCTATAAAATAGAACTGTACTTTATATAGAAAGGAGATTAACCTCTTCCTGTTTTCCCGTTTGAACAGTTTCCACCTTTCAGCTCCCCTGCCCCCGACATTTCCCCTAACCTTAGACTTCCTTCCTCCCCCTGACTACTTTGCTCCCCAGCCCGTACAATTAACTGTGAGGTGCACCCAGGAGCCATTGGCAAAGTCATCTTCAGGATTGGGCTGATCCAGGAAGAGCACACGACATTCATACCAACCCTGGTCCTCGGTCTGAAGCCTTTCAATGATTAAGGATGCCCCTTCCTGTAGTCGCACACGCCCTAAAAGAAAAAAACACCAGGGTAAGGGAGTGTTGTATTATCTGAAAAATTCCTTACAGACACCCAGGAGAGTCCTTTGCCCCTTTGGATCCTGGGAATCCTGACAGAGCATTACTACCGCAACTGGGAAAAAATGGTCTGAAAAAGCTAGTCTCTTGGTCCAGAATCCCTACTTCACCATCTCCCCCTTCCAAAAATTTGTTTTCCCCTCCTCCACCAGCTCCTCTTTCTGCAGCTTGGGACTCATCCCCAACAAAAGGAAACACACCTGCTCCAACAAAGATAGCCCCAGGATAAGAAGGCAGATAGACCAGGTGCTACTTGCAGGGCCCCTGGTTTAGGAGTGGAGTCAGGAAGAGAAAAGAGACACTAGCTCTAAGTTTCCTTCACCTTTGTGCAGGGATTATCCCTCTCACTCCTTGCTCCAAAATACATTCCACTTCTAAAGATTTCTTCATGAATGAGGCTGAAACTGTTTTGTAGAGACCCTCGAGCAGGTATCATCTCTTGCCATTTCCCCTCCACCATTGGCCCTGCCACCTATATCCACCCACCATGGGAGCCAGGGCCCCTGTAACTCTAATAGAGCTGGCTGTCCTGGCCGTGAGCCAAATTTTTCCAGCCAAAGCCCCTAATCTCCCAGAGCTATTATCAGAGGCCTAAGCGCCTTAGGGTGGACAGAGCCCAGGTCAGTCAGGCAAACAGACTGGAAGCAAAATCAGATGCCTTGTTAGCTCGCAGAACTTTCCGCCTATATACTCATATCCTGAACTGATTCGGAGAATCACAGAACATGAGAATTGGAAGGGATCTCATCGGCCTTTTAGTCCAGTCTAAAAAAAAACACTAACATAACCCACAAATCATCATCTAACCTCTGCTTAAACCCCTCCAAGAAAAGAGGAAGCTCCCCTTCTCCCAATTCCTGAGATAATCCATTCCACTTCTGGGACCGCTCTGTTAAAGAAAGGTTGTGTTGTGTTTTTTGTTTGTTTTGGGGTGGGGGGAGGATCTGACATTTAAACTTGCTTCTTTGTAACTTCCACCCATCTCCATAGAAAGAGTCTAATGTCTCCTCCATGACAGCCCTTGAGAAAACAGGTATCTTTTCCTCTCCTCCCATTCTCTGAACTCTGCCCCCACCAGCCCACCTTCTCTTCTCTTCTCATGCCTCATTTCTTCAATGGATTCTCGAGGGCATGGACTCAAGGTTTTCCATGATCCTCGTCACCCTCCTCTAGTCACTCTCAAAGTGTCCAATTCACAGAGATTGATACAGAAATACCCTAGCAAGGTAGCAGATAAGCATACACCTTGACTCAAATATACACACAACTCCTATATCCATTCCCAGAGGCAAGACACTGGGATGGAATTGTAGTAGAAAAACTAATATAAACCAACCTCCTAGACTCATTTCTCCTTTTCCCCTCTCATCCTCCCAAGATGGCTGGGCCTTTGCTGACCCTGGTCCTTCCACTGGTCCTTGATTCTATCAAAGGCTCCTGCTTTCTTTCTTTCAGTTCGATAAGCATTAAACACTTATTTCAGGCTAGAGGATACAATGGGGTGGGGGGGAGGGGGGTTGGAGGTGGGAATAAAGTCTCTTGACCTAAGTAGCTCCCAGACTAGAAGTCTAAACTTGTACAGAAATAAATATAAACCTAAAAGTTCTGGATCTCCCAATTAAATGTGTTCTCCTTGAGGGCAGGGATCAAAGTTTCCTTTTGGATACTCAAGCCCAGGACCATGCTGCAATATTAAGCACATAGTAGGTGCTTAGTAAATACTTATTCATTGAAAGGCATAGTGAATGTGTAAACTAAGTTACAGATATGCAAGTGACATGGCTTAATGTAGACTCACTACTCAAAAGTATACTCTCAATACAGACACACACATCCAAACATATCTATAAAACTCAACTCCGACTCCTTATTCCCTATAATACTTTGGTTCTTTCTATCCCTTTGAATTCCCACTAAGCAAAATTATGATCACATCCTTTGCTATTCCAAATCTAGGATAGTTTGACTGTAAAGAGAAACTACCCATATTAAGGATAGTTAATATCATTGTTCAGTTGTTTTTCAGTCATGGCCAAATTTTCAGTCATGGCCAGTCAAACCCCATTTGGGTTTTCTTGGCAAAGATACTGGAGCAGTTTGCCATTTCCTTCTCCAAGTCATTTTACAGATGAGGAAACTGAGACAAACAGGATTAAGTGACTTGCCCAGGATCACATAGCTAGTGTTTTGAGGTTGCATTTGAGCTCAGGAAGAAGAGACTCCAGGCCTGACACTCTACTCTGCCATGTAGCCATCTCATAGTTAATATTAAGGCCCATATTAACAGGTGTTTATTCAGTTGGGCTATGTCACTTTGTAAATCACTCTCAGATGGGTCCTTGGTTGCAGAGCTATGACAGTGCAGAATGGGGTGGACTTGTTTAAAGGATTTTCTATTTAATTCCCCTCCCAGATGATAAGCTTTGGCTGGGCAAGTAAATATTTAACCATATTCCCACACCTCTGGTTATTGAGTACCCTGAACATAGGTCTATAGACACCTTCCTAAAACAAACCAAAGATATGCCACGAATTCCAGTTAATACAGACTCAAAACTGCCAGGAATCTCAAGTAACCAGATTGCTTCAAAAGGTCTTAAAAATGGCCACAGATGTCATGATGGTGACTTTGGGACATTAATATGCCTTTTAACTTATCAAAGATCAAATTGTGTTTCCTAATGTCTCAGTGTGGAGTATGTTTAAATGGCCTTTGGTCCCACAGGATTTCTGTGGTAACTCTCGGTTAACCTAAATACTTGGTGAGGCAGAACACT
Organism: Gracilinanus agilis; assembly: GCF_016433145.1. NCBI lineage: Eukaryota > Metazoa > Chordata > Mammalia > Didelphimorphia > Didelphidae > Gracilinanus > Gracilinanus agilis. The sequence goes on along the minus strand of NC_058133.1, from coordinate 162,158,512 downwards.
TGACCATCCTGACAGAGCAGAACAGATGATACCTGCCTCCATGGCTTACTTGGGGGGCAGTAATCCTCAGATGTCCACTGTGCTATACCCCAGAGGATGACTGTTGCTAGGTCTGTCTTTCCTGGTCTTGGGGAGGCAACTCAGGTAGGGACGGCTCTGTACTAGTTATCAAAGAGCAGGAAATAATCCTTGGCCTTAGAGAATGATGGGAGAGATAAGACCACAGAAACAGAGGAAGGAATACAGGAAAATCTAGTGCAAATTGTGTAGTTAAATGTAAAGGGTATGAAAAATAAATGATGCAGAAAGAGATACAAAGGAGGCCAGAGGAGGCTTCCTGAAAGAAATAAACTCTGGGGATTTTGAAGATACCCATGAAGGACTGCAGGGGAGAAAGAGGGTATTCTAGGTGGGAGAGAATGGGAGGAAGCATTTGAGCTCTCAAGTTACTCAGGACAGGGAGAATACACAGCCACTTCCTTAATCTGGTATACTTTAACAGCATTCAGCTTTGAGTATTTCTGAGCCTGGCAATATTCACTGGTGCAATGGAGAGAGTGTTGAACCTGGTGTCAGGGAGACTCACCTTCCTGAATTTAAATGTAGCCTCAGATACTTACTAGCTGTGTGACCCTGGGCAAGTCACTTATCCATGTTTGCCTCAGTTTCCTCAACTGTCAAATGAACTGGTGAAGGAAATGGCAAACCACTCTAGTATCTTTGCCAAGAAAACTACAAATGGGATCACAAAAAGTCAGGCATGACTAAAAAACCACTGAACAATAAATATTAGTTAGGGTAAGGACTAGACTTGTAATTTCATCAGAAGAGGGAATGAATTCCCAGATGACAAAATTCCCTCTATCCTTGAAGGTCAGTACTTTTTCTGAAATTTAGAGTTACCCAGAGCACCAAGAAGTTCAATGATTCCCCCCCCCCCCCAGGGGAACACCAATAGTATGCATCAGAGGCAGAACCTAAAACTGATTTCTTGGCTTTTAGGCCAGTTCTCTGTCCATTTTGCCAGGTGTCAAATTCGAGGAGAAACTGGGGTTACTGAATCATACATAAGGATCCCTGAAGCTACATCCTGACTTAGAAAACCACATATTAGCATTATCTATACTTCATTATATTTTTTATGTATTTTGTTAACATTTTCCTAATTATACCTTAGCCAGGTTTGATAAAAGTATTACAGGGCTCTCTGTATCCCTGTATAGAACACTGCCTTTTCAATAAGATAAAAGTAAAAAGATAAAAGCCTATCAAGTCCTACCCTCCTTAATGGAGGCTCTCCCAGATCTCCTCACACCCCCAGGATTTGTGTTGTCTCACCCTCTCTCATCTCCCAATACTCTGCAATTATTTTGTACATATTTTATATATGCAGAGAGGCAGTCTGAAGTAACAGATAAGAAACTGGTATCAGAATCAGGAATATCTGAGTTCAAATTCAATCTTGACTGTTTGAGTGACTCTGGGCAAGTCACTTAACAACTTGGGGCACAGTAACTCTCTAAAAGTCTACATGAGCAGTTGCTTATCTACATTAGTACAGAAAGTTTTCTCATGGGGATTTTCCTATACTAATGAAATCATGAGTTTGTTCCAAAACAATATTTTTTACTTATATTTATTTGGGGACATTATTTCCCACCAAAAGAACCTCAGCTTCTAGAAGGCTGGTTCTTCTTGTTTTTGCATATGCCCAGTACCTAGTAAAGCACCTGACATTTGAAGGATAGGATTAATAAATTATTTCTGAATTGAAATAAGAAATCTAGTTCTGGGCTTTTGCTCAAAGAAACATCATTTATGGTAAGGATGACGATGAGGAAAAAAAAAAAACATTTCACCCAGTGCTGGTTATTTCAAACGGGGAAAGTTGGGGCAAGAAATGAATGAATGGGCTGTAGTAATCTGTCTGCACCAGAAGCAGCTAGATTTAGGCCAGTGAAATTAGGGATCCATTGAAGTATTTAAGAAGAGAATGAGCTCAGATTGTTTCTTGTCTATACATCTGTAAAGTCTTCAAGGATATGCCATCCTATCTTCTATTTTTATTCTCACACATGCCCAACATTGCTGCTAAGCATTTAACCAAATTCTGTTCAATTAAATGATATCTTCCACTTGAAAAACCTATGTTTGAGCTGAACTGAGGAAGGGACCTTCCTTACTCTGGGGCAGGAGATAAGGCAGATTCTCTCTGGTTTATCCCACCATAACACTACAAGTCCCCTTCTGATCCCCCTAAACTTCTGGAGCTTCTAGCCCTTCTCAGGCAAGTAAACTCCAAAGTGGTTGACTCTTCATGGAATATAGAACATCTAGGGCTGGCTCCCCCATCTTAGTTTTCTCCAAAACCCTTCTCCCTTCCATATTCTAACTCCTCCCAATGTTGACATCAGGTTTTTTGTCATTCCTCTTCAGTATATAGCACTAATTCCCTTCCCACCCACCCAGAGCCTGGTCTTAAACAGATCTTCCTATAGATATGCCCTAGATCTCAGGTCCCTCCAGTCCCACCCCCAACTGACAGCACAGAATTGGTTCCCACCTCCCCTTTACTAGCTCAGAAGGTTTATAACAAAGCATCATTGTCCTAAACAACTTCCACCTCCTGTTGCTAGGCAACTGTGGGATTGGGAGTCCCTACACAAAGGCAAAAGAGGCCTCAGGGGTAGGCAGGGAGTGGGGGTGGTAGTGAAAGGGAAGGTCTTCAATGCTACATTTTAGGGGTTAGCAGACAACAGGTATCTCTAAGCTATCTGACTTCCTAACCCAACGTACAGTCTGGCAACTTTTCACCTCTGGTATAAGGGAGTAGGGAAAGGTACTTCTCTTATTCCCCAAGCCCTTTTCTCAGAGAGATCACCCCCAGGAGCCCTTAAATACAAAAGGAGTAACAGAAAATGAGGCTAAGAAAGGCACAAAGCCAGGTAAGTAGGCAGAGTAAGAAACCAGAACAATAGAGAGGAAAAAAAGGTATGTTTGTGTGTATGAGGGGTAGGGGTGGGAGGTGGTAGACAGTGGGTGTTTGCTTGGCAAAATATCTCTGCTCATCCCTCCGCCCCCATAGGAAGCCCCAGGGGAAAATTATCTGTTTTGGAGACGGACATCCAAACCTGGGTGGTGGTGGTGGGTGATGCAAGGTGGGGGCTGGGAAGATAGAAAGTTAAGTTTCACAGTTCCCTAAGGGAATCATGGGGGAAAGCTTCTTCTCTTTTATCCAGCGCTCCCGGCCCCCACCACATTCTCGAGCTTGCAGGCAGCCCCACCTTTCTAATAGGAGAGGCTGCCCAGGCAGGCCCTTCTTACGCAGCCAAGGAGGCCCCCCTCACTCTTAAGTTTAGATCTCCTCACAGACCCTAACTACATGAGACAGTGGTGAAGCTGGACTGGAGTTGTTTGTACGCTAGTGGGCCTAATTGGAGCATCAGCTTGCAAGCACAGAGGGAGAGGGGTCCAATTAAGTTGATCATGTCCCTTCCCCCAACTGGGCCCATAGCCAACAGTTGCCCTAGTTTAAAAGAAAAAAAAAAAAAACCAAACCAGAAGCAAATCACTGGGTATTCCTCCACTACTACCTGTCAGTCTCCTCTCCCACTGGCGCCACCCCCAAAAGCCTCAGCCAATCCCATAGCTTCCTCCAGGATTCAAATTAGAGAAAGGGGTTAGGCTCTCAGTATCCCACTCCTAGAGAGGATCTATATGGAAAGACTTTGGGATGGAGAGGTGGAGGAAAAGGTTATTTAGTCTTAGGATTCTCCCCTTTTCCACCGACATCAAGGTTAAAACTGTCCCTATCCAACAGTGGTTGCTGTCCTGGATCCCAGCCCTAGCATGACACCCCATCACATTCAGTTCTTATCTTCATATGCTCTTGTTCCATCCTCCATCACTGCTATCCCAAGGCTCTAGCTCTGGGATTGGATATAAGGGAATACTTTCAATTATAGTTCACTCAAGGGGTCCGTAAGCAATAGGTTTCCCTTATCTGGTGTTGAAAAGCTCATAGGGATATGTGAGGAGAAAGGAGATTGTCTTTTCTTCTTTGCAAATACCCCTTTCCTCTACTACCTAAATTCAGAAAAGAGACCTTACTGAGCCTTCTCCTGGGGCCAGGCACCAGTCAGACAGAATTATGGTTCCAGACAGGGAAGTAAAGGAAGCAGAGTCATTCAGGAGCTGTGGAAATGAAGTAAAGGGCCTAGAAAGAGAGGGAGAACTTTGGTGTCTAGTACCCTATGCCCAAAGGCATGAAAAGGAAAGAAACACATCCTTCATCCAGGCCTCCTCCTATTTAACCACTGGGCAACAGATTCTAGGCATTTCCCACTAGCTTAGGTGTACTTCCTCCTTCATGGTCAAGCTGCACCCTAATTTTGTGATAAAAATGGATTAAGGACTCCTGGAACTCTGATCATTGAAATTGAGGGGCTGGACTACATGACCTCTTAAGGTTTCTTCCAATTCCAAAAAAATGATCTTTACTTTTGCATCCTTCCCTGGGAAACTTCCGGGACCCAAACTAGAACCCTATGTCAGTTCTATGTCAAGAGTTGAGGAATCAGGGGGCAGCTGGGTAGCTCAGTGGATTGAGAGCCAGGTCTAGAGACTCGAGGTCCTAGGTTCAAATTGGCCTCAGACACTTCCCAGCTGTGTGACCCTGGGCAAGTCACTTAACCCTAATTGCCTAGCCCTTACCACTCTTCTACCTTGGAGCCAATACACAGTATTGACTCCAAGACAGAAGGTAAGGGTTTAAAAAAAAAAAAAAGAGTTGAGGAATCAGAAGATGGGGTCCAGAAGACAGGAGAATTGGGTTTATGAGAGGTTGGGGTAGAGTCTGATAGAATTTCAGAATGGAATTAGTTTAGAAGTTTGAAGGGGAGAGGTGTGGATGATAGACAGAAATTGTACAGAATACCCAAAGATAGAGGTATTATCAATTTGAACAAAGTTAGTTATAGGGTAAGGGATCAAAGGTTAGGCACTAGGGCTGTAAGTCAGGACAATGGGATGAGAGTTAGAATGATCAAAAAGCTAGGAAGCTCCCATCCTTATGTCATGACTGCCCCTGCTAAGGAATGGTTCTTACCCACGTAGTGAGGATCGACACGAGGGGAATACAGCCCAAACTGGATGAAAATGGGGAGCAGGAAGCCAAAGCGCAACCACTCGATGACATGCAGGGGGGGCCTCCCCGAGGGGGGCAGTAGGTCACAGCTTAGCAAGGCACTCTCCCCAATACGGCCCACCACTGTCACTGTCTCAGGTTTCACACGGCCTGTGGGAAGTGAGGGGAGAGAGGCAATGGGAAGAGAGCAGGGAATACCTGGTTCATGGTTATACAGGTAGGTGACTTAGGGAAAAGGACTTTAATTCAAATTAAGAAACATTTCTTCCTAGAGCTATGGCCATCAATGTTCTGGACTTCAGAACAGAATCTTGGTCATCTCTTGACCTAGGCATATACCCAAGGTCCTATAGTCCTTCAAAAAAGGCCAGAGGACCCACTCTGGGACTAGGGGTTCACTTCCTTCACAAGCAGGACCCTTGTGGTATTTCTCTAGTTTAATGTGGAGTTCTGGGCTTCACGAGCCGCAGAGGGAGCTCACCGTCAGCCCCCTGACTTGTAAGCAGGCTGAGAATGGCCAGGCCAAGGCACCAAATCATAGCACAGCTGTCCCACCCGGCCCCTCCTGTCCCCAGGGAGCCCAGATGGAGGGGCCGAGGGATAGTCCCTGGCCGAGGGGTGCTCTTCTCTGCTTTTCAGCAAATTCTTCAATTCCTCTGTGTGGCCACCCAGGAGATGTGATTCTGGTCAAATTTAATATTTGGAAGGCTCAGGGCCGTGGCCCAGGTGACTCTAGATGGAGGCACACTGGGGAACCAGTATCTGAAAGAAGAAGAAAATGCAAAGGGATAAGCAAGGCTAGTCAGTCAAGGGAGAACCTACCAGGCTAGAAAGAAGAATATATAAGGGAACTTGATGGTATATTAGGCAGTACAAAATTAATGCCTTGAGAAATAGAAAAATAGGAGACTCTAGCTCATACAAAAAAAAAAAATTCTAAATTCCCAAGGCCAGACTTGATAATTCATGCCTCCTGTTTCCTAATATTATTCTTTATTTGTAAACTCATTTGAGCTTCGTAAAATATGGTCAATATATTATGGGGTTAATTCAATAAACTTTTAGTAAATGCCTATTGTGGACTAGGCACTGGGGATATTAAGATGGAAAACTGAAAAAAAAAAAAGCCCCTTCCCTTCAAGAAGTTTACATTCTTTTGGGGGGTAGAGTGAAGATACTATGGGTATGAAGTTAAATATATAACATAGAGGAGACAAAGGATAAATACAGATAAAAATGCCTTTGGAAAAGATGAGGAAGGAAGAAACACTTTTGGGTAGGGGATCAAAAAAGACTTCAAAGGAAGCAAAGGATTCTGAAAGGCAGAAATTAGAGAGAACACTATAGACATGGACTACAATTTGTGAGAAAGATAAAAAGTGAAAAACAGCTAGAAGTTCAGTTAGGAACACAGACAGTCTGAGGGGGAATAATGAAGGACAGGAATGGGAAGTAAGGCTAGCAAGTATAGATTGGTGTCAAAGTGTAGAGAATTTTATTTGCCTGTCTAGAATTGGCATTTTAACCCAGAAATAGGAAACCAGCAAAAGTTTTTGATTCATGGAATGAAACAATCAAATCTATGCTTTATGAAGATTATTTTGGCACTTGTTTGAGGGACATATTGGAGAGAAAAGAGACTAAAAACAGACTATGACCGGTTAGGAGGCCATTAAAATAGTCCAGATGTGAGATGGTAAGAATCTAGAAAAGACAGATATGAGATTATGGAGGTAGAATCAATGGGATTTGGCAGCTGATTATATGTAAGGAGTGAGAACAAGGATGAAATAAGTGATGACGGTTTCTGACCCTGAGAAACTGGGAAGATTTGTAGTATTATCAAATTTGGAGAGGAACAGCTTAGAGAGGATGATTATAAAACCTATTATAATTATAACCCTAATTTGAGAGAAGAAACTAAGGCAGAAATTACTTACTTGTGCCCAAACATACAAAATAGTGTCAAAGAAAAGACATTCAAGTCTCCCAGTTTCTATTCCAATTATCTTTCCACTACTTCCATTGCCACCCCTCACCCAAAAAACTGCCATCTATTTATATGTGCAATGTATTTATAATAGCTATGTCAGTTATTTTTAGTGGCAGAGAACTAAAAACTAAGTAGATGCCCTTTGGGGAATGGCTGAACAAATTATGATATATGCATATAATGAAATAAATACTATTAGACCATAAGATGATAAGAGATGATTTCAGAGAAGCCTAGGAAGACATGTAAATTGAGCAGAATCAGGACAGTTTAACGATAAAATTTTAAAGACAAAACAACTTTGAAAGGCTTAAGATCTCTGACCAACAAAATGACTAACTATGATACCATTGGACCAATGATGAAATATACTAATTGCTTTCCTGACAGAGAGGTAATAGTCAAAAGAAGCAGAATGAGGCAAAGTGTTGGACCCTGCCAATGTGGGAATTTGTTTTGCTTGTCTAGGCATATTTGATACAAATTCCTCCCCCAATTCAGGAGGAAGGGAAGAGGGAGAGAAAATAAATGCTTGTAATTGAAAAGAAGGGAAAAAAATTAAAAGATTACCAACTAGTCACAGTGGGAAAATCTCAGCTTAAAAATCACATTATCCTGTACTGAGTCTGCAAGCCTTCTCTATAGCCAAAATGATACTTTTTAAGAGCTACTCTCTCACTCTCTGCTTCATGATGCACTCCAACTGTACCCAAGATAGGAACTCTGCTTTTCTCCAAGGCCTCCCCAAAAGGTTCATATTTCAAAGATGAATCACATTCCCCAGGGAGTAGGTAGAGACAACTTCCCCCACCCTCTCACAGGCTGAGGGGGAACAGGCAGAACCTCCCTCCTAGTAAGTAGGTAGCTGGGCAATTTAGCTGCTTTTTTCCCCTTTTCTTGACTCTATAGGATGCTTAGCTCTCCTTCTGCCAAGTTCCAACATCCCATATTTTCAATTTATCTCCTCTGTCTATCCTCAAATGTCCCCTTAACATCCTTTGGGGTTCCGCCTCTCTATGCCCTTCCTCCCCCACTGGACAAGTATACCCCAGCCTTAGGTTTTGACTCCTGCTGGAAGCCAATATAATTTACTTCATTTCTCTTTTCTGTGAAGTAAATTCTTTGGTACTTAACGTGGGAACTGTCCAGATGATAGACACCATTAGCCCCAAAACAAACAACAGTGAGGTTCATGGAATCTCCCTGCCTCCCTTCCCCTCAATTGCCAGGACTTGAATCCCTAAAACTGTTTTTTCTTGCTTTCCCAACAAATCCCGTTGAAAATCTACTCTGGTCTCCCCCTGCCCCACCAAGAACTTTTCTCTTCCCTTTCTTCTTTTCTCTCTAGAATTCTTTTTTCCTGTTCTTTTCTATAGAATTCTTTCTTTTCCTGTTTTCTCCCCCAGAACTACTCTTATTCTGCTCCCCCCATTCTCTTTATCTTTTCTCTTCCCTTAGAATTCTTTTGTTTTCTTCCAGAGCTCCTCTTTTTGTTTTCTCTCCAAGAACTCTCCGCTCTCTCTGCCTAGGACACCTCCAGTTTTTGTCCCCCCCAGAACGCCCCTCCATCTCTTTTTCTTTCCCTGGAACTCCCTTCTTTGGTTCTCTCCCCAGAAACACTATCGTTCTCTTACGAGAATGCTTTTCTGTTATCTCCTAACACTGCTCCCGGTGGTTTTTCCTCCCAGTACTCTTTCTTCTCTATTCTCCCCTTGAACTTTCTTTTCCAGTTCTCTCCTCTCAGATCTTCTCTTTTCCTTCTATCGGCTCCTGAACGACTCCTCTTTTCTAGAACCCCATCTTCTGTTGCCTTTCCCCCGAATTTCCTTTCTTTCATGTTCTCTCCGTCCAACAAACTTCCTTTTTTTGTTTTCACCACCTGAACTCACTCCTCTTGTTCTTGATCCCCTACACTCCCTCCCGCCCCCATCTCTTCTTGTAGTCTCTCAAGTATTCCTAGAATTCCCCGTCTTCCATTCTCTCCCGCAGAACTTCTCTTTCACCTCCTAGAATCCTCTGGTTCTTTCCCCGTGAATTCCCCCTTTCTGTTCTTATCCCCTAATTCTCATCTCGTTTTCTCCTAGTACTCTTCTCTTCTCCGGTTGTCTCCCAGAGAACTCTTCTCTAGTTCTTGCTCCCTAGCATTCCCCTATCCTCGGGTTCTGAATGCTTCTTTTCCCCTGTTATCTCTCCAAGAATGATCCTGATCTGTTAAAACCCCTCTTCCCTCCACAAAAACTGATCTTTGTTTTCTCTCTCCAAACTTTTATTTACTAGTCTCTCCTCCATCCCCCCTCCACCCGAGCTCCCCACTTCTCAGTTTCCCCATTAAACCCCCCCACCCACACCCCACTTCTGCTCCCCCAGAGAACCCCCTCCCTCACCTGCCGCGCTCCGCTTGCCCGCTCTCTCCGGTCACACAATAGGGGGCGGTCCTGCCTCCCTGCCTCCGGGCCTCGGAGCGC